>NC_037668.1:211997688-212315451 GCF_003255815.1 Theropithecus gelada | reverse complement strand
TCTGATGACACCAGCATCTAGCATGAGAAGGTTCCTTTGCTGAGCCAAACTGGACCAGGGAAGGTAGCAATGGCAGGGGAGAGTCTCTGCCCAGGCCAATCACTCAGTTCCCTACAGAGAGGAACATTTGTTATTGTACTACATTATGCAATATGTTCAGCTCATCCACTAGGAGAAAATTAGCAAAATGTAAAATTCCATACTCTGATGAGGAATTTGTGTTATCTTATGTCTCAAGAGGATTTTATATTTGCTGACTCTACAAAATTAAAGTGCTTCTTTATGTTGTCCAACCTTCTCATTTCTCATATCCTATTAATGATCAGATTCTGTTATTCTGCCTTCTGAATACAGTCATATGTCACTTACCAACGGGGATCTGTTCTGAGAAAAGCATTATTAGTTGATTTTGTCATTGTGCAAATATTATAAGGTGTACTTACACAAACCTAGATCATGTAGCCTACTACACACCTAGGCTACACGGAATATTCTACTGCTAGTAGGCTACTAACCTGTACAGCATTGTTACTTTACAGAATACTGTAGGCAATTGTAACACGGTGGTAAGTATTTTTGTATCTAAACATAACTAAACACAGAAAAGTCACAGTATGACTATGATACTAGATCTTCTTTTGAGAATTGTCTACTCACGCCTTTAGCCCATTTTTTGATGGGATTTTTTTCTTGCTGATTCGTTTGAGTTCCTTGTAGATTCTGGATATGAGTCCTTTGTTGGAGGCATAGTTTGAGAAGGATTTTCTCCCACTCTGTGGATTGTCTGTTTACTCTGCTGATTATTTATTTTGTTGTGCAGGAGATTTTTCATTTAATTAAGTTCCATCTACTTATCTTTGTTTTGGTTGCATTTGCTTTTGGTTTCTTGGTCATGAACTCTTTGCACTGGCCAATATCTAGAAGAGCTTTTGTGATGTTATATTCTAGAACTTTTATGGTTTCAGGTCTTAGATTAAGGTCTTTTGTCCATCTTGAGTTGATTTTTGTATAAGGTGAGAGATGAGGTTCCAGTCTCATTCTCCCACAGTGTCTTGCCAATTATCCCATTTGTTAAATAGAGTGTCCTTTCCCAACTTTCTGTTTTTGATTGCTTTGTTGAAGACCACTTGGTTGTAAGTATTTGGCTTTATTTCTGGGTTCTCTATTCTGTTCCATTAGTTTACATGCTTGTTTTTATGCCACTACCATGCTATTTTGGTAAGATATACAAATGGCCAAGAAACATATGAAAAAATGCTCAACATCACTAATTATCATGGAAACGCAAATCAGAAGGACAATGCGATACCAGCTTACTCCTGCAAGAATGGCCATAATCAAAATATCAAAAAATGATAGATGTTGGTGTGGATGTGGTGAACAGGGGATACTTCAATACTGCTGGTGGTGATGTAAACTAGTACAACCACTATGGAAAACAGTATGGAGATTCCTTAAATAACTAAAAGTAGAACTAAACTACTATTGGATCCAGCAATCCCACTACTGGTATCTACCCAGAGGGAAAGAAGTCATTAGATGAAAAAGACACTTGCACACGCATATTTATAGCAGCACAATTCACAATTGCAAAAAACATGGAACCAACCCAAAAGCTCATCAATTGACTATATATATATATATACACACATACACACACATACACATATATATATATATATGAATAATGGAATACTACTCAGTCATAGAAATGAATGAAGTAATGGCATTCACAGCAACCTGGATGGAACTGAAGACCACTATTTTAAGTGAAGTAACACAGAGATGGAAAACCAAACATTATATGCTCTCACATATAAGTGGAAGCTAAGTTATGAGGATGCAAAGATATAAGAATGACATAATGGAATCTAGGGATTTGGGGGTAAGGGTTGGGGGCTGAGGGATAAAAGAATACACATTGATGCAGTGTACACTGGTTGGGTGATGGGTGCACCAAAATCTCAGTAATCACCACTAAAGAACTTTTCCATGTGGCTGAACACCACCATTCCCCAAAAACCTGTTGATATGGTTTGGCTGTGTCCCCACCCAAATCGCAACTTGAATTGTATCTCCCAGAATTCTCACGTGTTGTGGGAGGGACCCAGGGGGAGGTAATTGAAACATGGGGTTGGGTCTTTCCCATGCTATTCTTGTGATGGTGAAGAAGTCTCATGAGATCTAATGGGTTTGTCAAGGGTTTACACTTTTGCTTCTCCTCATTTTCTCTTGCCACTGCGATGTAAGAAGTGCCTTTCACCTCTTGCCATGGTTCTGAGGCCTCTCCAGCCATGTGGAACTGTAAGTCCAATTAAACCTCTTTTCCTTCCCAGTCTGGTGTGTCTTTATCAGCAGTGTGAAAATGGACTAATACAGTAAATTGATACCAGTAGAGTGGGGCATTGCTGAAAAGATACCTGAAAATGTGGAAGCAATTTTGTAACTGGGTAAGAGGCAGAGGTTGGAACAGTTTGGAGGGCTCAGATGACAGAAAAATGTGGGAAAGTTTGGAACCTCCTAGAAACTTGTTAAATGGCTTTAACAAAAATGCTGATAGTGATATGAACAATAAAGTCCAGGCTGAAGTGGCCTCAGATGGAGATGAGAAACTTGTTGGGAACTGAAGAAAAGGTGACTCTTAGTTACGTTTTAGCAAAGAGACTGACAGCATTTCCCCCTGCCCTAGATATTTGTGGCAGTTTAACCTTGAGAAAGATGAATTAGGGTATGTGGCAGAAGAAATTTCTAAGCAGCAAAGCATTCAAAAGATGACCTGAGTGCTCTTAAAAGCATTCCATTTTAAAAGGGAAACAAAGCATAAAAGTTCAGAAAATTTGCACTCTGATGATGCAGTAGGAAAGCTCACATCTGTAATCCCAGCACTTTGGGAAGCTGAGGCAGGTGGATCACGAGGTCAGGAAATTGAGACCATCCTGGCCAACATGGTGAAACCCTGTCTCTACTAAAAATACAAAAATTAGCTGTGCATGGTGTTGCGTGCTTGTAATCCCAGCTACTTGGGAGGCTGAGGCAGGGGAATTACTTGAACTCAGGAGGAGGAGGTTGCAATGAACCAAGATTGTGCCATTGCACTCCAGTCTGGCAACAGAGTGAGACTCTCTCAAAAAATAAACAAAAAACAAAAAACATTTTTTGAGGAGAAATTCAAGCCAGCTGCAGAAATTTGCATAAGTAGCAAGAAGCCTAGTATTAATCCCCAAAACCATGGGGAGAATATCTTCAGGGCATGTCAGAGACCTTCATAGAAGTCCCTCCCATCACAGGCCTGGAGGCCCAGGAGGAAAAAATGGTTTTGTGGGCTGGGCCTAGGGTCCCCGTGCTGTGTGCATCCTACAGAACTGGTGCCCTGTGTTGCAGCCACTCCAGTCATGGCTGCAAGGGGCCAGTGTAGAGCCCTGGCTATAGCCTCAGAGGGTGGAAGCCCAAAGCCTTGGCAGCTTCCATGTGGTATTGAGCCTGTGGCTGCATAGAAGTCAAGAATTGATGCTTGGGAACCTCCACCTAGATTTCAGAAGATGTATGGAAATGCCTGGATGCCCAGGCAAAAGTTTGCTGCAGGCGTGGGGCTCTCATGGAGAACCTCTGCTATGGCCATGTGGAAGGGAAATGTGGAATCAGAGACCCCACACATGAGTCCCTACTGGGGCACTGCCTAGTGGAGCTGTGAAAAGAAGGCCACCGTCCTTCAGACCCCAGAATGGTAGATCCACTGACAGCTTGCACCATGCCCCTGGAAAAGCCACAGACACTCAATACCAGCCCATGAAAGCAGCCAGGAGGGAGGGTGTACCCTGCAAAGCCATGAGGCAGAGGTGCCCAAGACCATGGGAACCCACCTCTTGCATCATCGTGACCTGGATATAAGACCTGGAGTCAAAGGAGATCATTTTGGAGCTTTAAAATTACACTTCTCTGCTGGATTTTGGACTTGCATGGGCCCTGTAACCCCTTTGTTCTGACCAATTTCTCCCATTTGAAACAGTTGTATTTACCCAATACCTGTACCCCCACTGTATCTAGGAAGTAACTAGCTTGTTTTTAATTTTACAGGCTCATAAGTGGAAGGGACTTGCCTTGTCTCAAATAAGACTTTGGACTGTGGACTTTGGGGTTAATGCTGAAATGAGTTAAGACTTTTGGGGACTGTTGGGGAGGCATAATTGGTTTTGAAATGTGAGGACATGAGATTTGGAGAGGCCAGAGATATGGTTTGTCTTTGCCCCCACCCAAATCTCAACCTGAATTATATCTCCCAGAATTCCCATGTGGTGTGGGAGGTACCCAGGGGTAATTACATCATGGCTGCAGGTCTTTCCCATGCTATTCTCATGATAGTGAATAAATCTCACAATATCTTATGGATTTATCAGGGTTTTTCTGCTTTTGCTTTCCTAATTTTCTCTTGTCACGCCATGTACGAAGTGCCTTTCACCTCCCACCATGATTCTGAGGCCTCCCCAGTCATGTGGAATTGTAAGTCCAGTTAAACTTCTTCTTCTTCCCAGTCTGGGGTATGTCTTTATCAGCAGTGTGAAAATGAGCTAATATACCCATTGAAATAATAATAATCATTTTAAAAATATGGCATTATAATCCTTTGAATCCACCATTGTATTTGCCATCCATCTTTGACCAAAATATTATGTGAGACATAAATGTATTTATTCAATCTCCTCACTGCTCACGTCCTCGTTGCTACTGCTTAGTTCAGCCATTTGTTTTCTAGATTTCTGCATTGCACTGGACATCATACAAATCTCCGGAGATTAAAACAACTAGATAAAGCAATTGTTCTCAGCACTAAAGAAGAACACAACAGAATTCCTATTTTAGAGTTTCTACTTGGCCTAAGACCCTTTTGCCTTAGGACTGATTTCTCAGGCCTGGAGGGGTGACTGTGTAGCTCCATTTCTAGCATACTTAACCCTGCTACTTTGGGCAAGGAGGAAGGACTCAGGCTGGACTCCTAACCTCATTTGGAAACAAACTCTTGGTCTCAGGAATTCGGATTTGGGACAAAGTGATTTTATTTAATGTCCGTCAGAATATGGGCCAGGACAACTATTTTTCATCATGCATAAACACAGCAAATAAAATAAATAAAATAAATGCATGGAAAATACAATCATAAGGCACAAGCAGCAAAGAAAAGCAAGCCTATGGGCCTAGGGGTGGGGATGCCTGGGTAGATGGGGTCCCAGCCCTGGTCTTAGTCCATTTTCTTCTTGTCTATGCAAGTTTGAGAGTGTGTCTCTTTTTTGATACTTAGAACTTATAGGCCCTTAACCAAGGAAATAGAAATCTTTTGGAGAACAAAATACCGATGTTGAAGTGAAATCAAATATATAAACTAATAAATTACAGTATATGATGATAACTGCCACAAGAGAAATATATATAAGGTATGAAAAAGATGATCTTACACATAAAAGCATGGCATATGAGGGCTGGGCGCGGTGGCTCACGCCTGTAATCCCAGCATTTTGGGAGGCTGAGGCGGGCAGATCACAAGGTCAAGAGATCAAGAGCATCCTGGCCAACATGGTGAAACCCTGTTTCCACTAAAAATACAAAAATTAACTGGGCATGGTGGCGGGTGCCTGTAATCCTGGCTACTCATGAGGCTGAGGCAGGAGAATCACTTGAACCCGGGAGGCAGAGGTTGCAGTGAGATCACACCACTGCACCCCAGCCTGGGGACAGAGCGAGACTCTGTCTCAAAAAACAAAAAAAAGTATGGCATATGAAAAGATAATTTAAACATAAAAATTATCACTGCATCACTTAACATATAACAATTATCATAAGAATAGTGGTTTTAGCTGAAGAGAAAATTACACTTAAATGCATTGCATTGCAAAACTCTAGAAACGTTATCTCAGGTGTTACTTGTGTGGATGAGACATCACATAAAAGTTGATGTTTTGTGGTTGAATTGCCTGAATACCATGAAATTCTAAGCCTAGTGAAACTCCACAGATGGTAAGTTTACCTATTAACCTGGCGCACAGTTTGAAAATATTTTCTTTCTTCCCTTCATGTTTGATCCTTTGATTTCATCATATAGAGGTTCTTAGAAGCTCTATCCCCCTTTGAGGCGCAGTGTAAGCCTGTATCCTAATTTTATCACTCTTTTATCTGTTCATTTTTTCCCTTGTATCCATACCACAATGTAATCAATTTAAAGCTTGAAATGTTTTACATATTTTTATCTCCCTAAGAAATAATATCTATTTTGGCATGCAATAAGTGCTCAATAAATGTTTGTTGGATGAATGTATGCATATTGAATAAATACTATGCAGCAGAGGTTAGTAAAATATGACTCACAGGCCAAATTTGACCCATCATTTGTTTTTATAAATAAAGTTTTATTGTTACATTGCTATGGCCTTTGATTTGTATATTGTCTATGCTTTCTTTAGTGCTAAAATAACTAGTGAGTAACTGCAACAGAAACCATTTGGACTTTCAAGCCCCAAATATTTCCCATCAGTCCCTTTAGAGAAAGAGCGTACTGAACTCTGTGCCAAGTTATTGTCTTAATATGCAAATTTCAATTATGTTTTGTGGTTGAAAGAATTCCTAGGTTCATATGCAGTGTATACACTAAGATAATAATAATGTTATCACATCAACAGCTTAATAAATTGTGTAAAGTTCTTATTTATTAGAGTGAAATATTAATAGGTAACAAAGACAAAATTTGATTAATGAAATAATAAAAACAAAACCCAATAGGGAATCTTACTATTATTTTATAGCTGTATTCTTGATATAATCTTTAATGAATATAATAATAATAATTAATATATTTATGTTACTGATTGACACAGTATCTCACATATACTTTGCCAAAAAATTTGATGGATGTAAATTTTCAGCATAATAAATAATATTCAAATTTTAAACACATGACTATTAAGTCATCAACATAGTTTAATGTAAATCAATACCCTTTATCTCTAGATCTTTACCACTCTTTACCAGAAAAATTTTAAATGCCTGGGAAACTCCCTTTCATATTTGTCTGCTCCAAAACTGTTCATATGTTATGGAAAGAATGCAGGACTGCTATTTTTAGCTAGCACTCAATGTTAGCATGGGGAGTGCTGTCTCTTGGGGTCTTATTAGTAAAGGCAAGAACACCTGCAAAGAAGTTCAAAGTGAAAAAATAAAAAAAAAATTATACTGTCACTCTTTGGATGTCTGGACTTCATAGAAGATAAAAGCAATACAAATGTAAATTATTACTACAATATTCAGTAGAAGCGCTCTGGAACCTGAACTATTTCTGGTTCCTTTTTGAATATGTGCATATTTTTAAAGATTATTACCATTGCATCATTCTTAAATAGTCTAAGGCAAAGGATTTCAAGCTATTCCCTCTGGAGCCAGAGGGCGCCTCTGGGCAGCCTTGGGGTCTAATATAACACTAATGAGAAGCGTGTATGACAAGGTCTCCAGTCACTTCTCAGGTTTCAGCCACTGTTCTGTGTTTGGGTCCAGGTATTAAGATTCTGTAATGAGGTTTTGTTTGGAAAAATAGTTTATGTGCTAAAAAATATTGTCATTTAATATTACAGGATTTGTTAATTGTTCATCCCTAAGTGCTGTGTGACATTTATGTTTGTGATAAGCTAAGTGGCTATATAGCCAACAATTCAGGCAAATGCCAACCTCATCCCTTGTTCCTACAAATCCTTCGCCTTGTTCCTACAAGGGATCAGGTTGGCATTTGCCTGAATTGGTGGCGCTATACATATACTCACACACACATATATTTTTATATGTATGTGTATGTGTATATATATAGGTGTATATGTATTCTTGATTTGACATCTTTCAAGTTATTATCTAAATGTAAATATTCAAATTATGTCTTTTGTTGGTTTGTTTGTTTGAGACTGTCTCCCTCTGTCGCCAGGCTGGAGTGCAGTGGCGCAATCTCGGCTCACTGCAACCTCTGCCTCCCGGGTTCAAGTAATTCTACCGCCTCAGCCTGCCGAGTAGCTGGGACTACAGGCATATGCCACCACACCAACTAATTTTTGTATTTTTAATAGAGATGGGGTTTCACCATGTTGACCAGGCTGGTCTCTATCTCTTGACCTGTTGATCTGCCCGCCTCGGCTTCCCAAAGTGTTGGGATTACAGATGTGAGCCACTGCACCCAGCCCCAAATTGTGCTTTAGAGTTGAAAGTAGATTCCAGTTCATATGCACTCTATTGGCTAGGTTGATAGATTGAGCTGCTGTTATTGCCTCCCACCCCAATTTAGTACACTAAACAAGACACACACACACACGCGTGCACACACATTCCTAAACAAGCTGGGGAATATGAGGGAAGAAGCCTCAGGAACCAGAAATTTTGAGTTATCTCTGGATAATTTACATCAAAACAGATGTACTCAAGAAATAAAATTATACTCTGGTTTTTCACAGAAAGTACTGCTGGGTATATATGTGCCGGAAGTGAAGAGCCAGGGAGAGTAAAGGCAGGATGCAGGCAGACATCCAGCAAAGCACAAGTGACCAGCTGAGGTGCAACAAAAGGAACAAACAAATGGTCACGCTCTCCAGCATTCTCCACCCTACCCCTTGGGCCAAGCTATACTAGGACACTCCACCGGCAGGCAGTACCAGGAGCAGCGAGTGCCTGAGCTTGAGTCAAAGAGACGAGTAATGCCTGCTAACACCCAGGAGAAAAGGATCAGAGGTCTGGCAACCCAAAGATCCAGCAAGCAGTTAAAGTAAATGCTTTTAGATATTTTCTCATTCTCACTAAAAATAGGATGAAACGCAAGCATCAGAAAAACAAAACACGTTACTTTCTAGGAAGAATGACTCCATAATCAGGAATTACCAAATAGTGTTCAGATGCCATGTCTTAAAAGACATTTCAGTAAACAGGGAGAAAGCACTACATCCTGGGAAACAACAGAGCAAACAGGGTAGGACTTCAGAATAGGTATTAGCTCCATGAAAAAGAGTTACCAAGATTTTACGTAAATTAAACTTTGACATTTCAGCTCAGTACATGTGGACAAAATGTACCAAGTGGACAGAATGAAAAATAAGTTAGCATTAGGAAGGCAGAGTGGAGAACTCGTACTGAACACAAAACAAGGGAATATAAATGTAAAAAGCAAAAATAAAACTTTAAAATTTGGAGGTTAGATCCCAAAATGTAAAAAGATTTATATTAGGTATTATGTATTCCAGAAGTTGTGAGTAAATACACTTAAGAAAATTTAAAAATAAATAAATAAATAAATAAATAAATAAATAAAGGCCGGGCACGGTGGCTCACGCCTGTAATCCCAGCTCTTTGGGAGGCCGAGGCGGGCGGATCACGAGGTCAGGAGATCGAGACCATCCTGGCTAACACCGTGAAACCCCGTCTCTACTAAAAAATACAAAAAACTAGCCGGGCGTGGTGGCAGCACCTGTAGTCCCAGCTACTCGGAGGCTGAGGCAGGAGAATGGCGTGAACCCGGGAGGCGGAGCTTGCAGTGAGCCGAGATCGGGCCACTGCACTCCAGCCTGGGCCACAGAGTGAGACTCCGTCTCAAAAAAAAAAAAAAAAAAAATCATAAATCTATCTACCTAGCACTCATGAAGTTTTTTTTAAATCTATGTACCCCAAATACATTGTAACTGTATTTCAAGACATTAAGGATGAAGACATAATTCTAAGAGTGTCTATGAACAAAAGAACAGATTCAAGGAAATGATGGAAAAATATCATTAAATGCTGATGGAAAATGCATGTAAGTCAGTTATATACTAAGTAAAATTTGATTACAAATATGAGTATCAACTAAAGGCACTTTGACCTCAAATTAAACTTCATACTTCACTTAGAAATTAACTCAAAAGACAACACTGACTTAAAAGTAAAACAACAAATTCTAAAGCTTTTGAAAAAAGTAAATAATTTTGGGAATTAGGGCTAGGTAAATAGTTCTTAGACTTGACACAAAAGCAAGATGGATAAAATGAAAAGTTGATCACTTGTACTTTATCAAAACTAAATTATTTTGCTCTGTGAAAGTCCCTGTGAAGAGGAGAAAGAGATAATTTCCAGACTGAGAGAAAATATTTGCAAGCCACATAACCAACAAAGGACTTGCCTCTAGAATATATTGAAAAAAAAAATCATCTCAAAACTCAGTATTAAAAATTATAGAATCCAGTGAGAAAATGGGCAAATAAACATAAGACATTTGTTTAAAGAGGATATCCAGATAGTAAATAAGCACATGAAAAAACTAACCAACATTAATCATTGCAGAAATGCAAATTTAAAACACAATGTTTTATTATTGCACATCCATCAGAATGACAAAAAGTAAAGTAGTGACAATACCAAATTCCAGTGAGGATCTAGAAAAACTGGATCACATGTTGTAATGGGAATTTAAAGTGGTACAGTCACTCTGGAAAACAATCTGGAAGTTTCTTATAAAACTAAACATAGAAGTGCCGTATAACCCAGGAATTGAACTCTTGAACCTGTACCCCAGATAAATGAAAATCAAGTCTACCCAAAAACCTATATACAAATGTTCATGGGAGTTTTATTTATAATATCCCAAAGCGTGAAATAATCTAGGTGGCCTTCAATGGGTGAAAGGTTAATGACATTAAGGATAAAGAGATAATTCATACATGTATGGTGGTACATCTGTACTATGAAATATTACTCAGCAATAAATAGGAACAGACTATTATACTTGCAACATCATTGTGGTGATGGATATGTTCTATCTTGACTGTTTCAATGTCAATATCTTGGTTTTGACATCGTATTATAGTTTTGAAAGATATTGTCATTTTCCAAAATGTATATGGACTTTTTGTATGTTATTTCTTACAATTGTGTTTGAGTCCCAAATTATCTCAAAAAAAAACCATAATTAAAACAATTAAAGTAATGATTTTTCAAACATGCAGAAAATTTTCCACCAATAGAAACTCTATTATAATAATTATAAATTACAATAAAATATAGAAGTCATATAATAAACTGTTACCCAGCCAAAACAAAAAGAATCTAGGAAAAAACATTGAAATAAATAGAATGCCAAAACCATAAGACATAGAGTAAATTTTACTACTTTCTGAAATTTATTTTTCAAAGCTAGCAAATCAAGAAAAAGACAACATTAGGAAAAAAGAAAATATAATAATGAGTATAGGTCAATCATATTTAATGATACATATGTAGAAATCAAAATGGAAATATTAACAAATAAAATCAAGCATTCTATTTGAATAATATACCAAAATTCAAGCATTCCAGGTATGAAAGAAAAAACTGCATTAGAAAATTTGATTTAATTCATATGGTCGCATATACATGAAGCAAATCACATGACAAATGTATTTCACACAAAAGTAAGCACATATTTACAATAAAGTTAATCTTGACAAGCAAGAACTCAAAGTGAACTAAAAAGACTTGATAATATTCATCTTCCAGAAATCAAAAATAATGACTATATTTCATAGTAAAATTACAGTTCCCATGTCTGATTCTTAGTTTTAATGTTTCTATCTTGAATCACCGTTGTGCCAAATTATGGTAAAAATTCTATTTGAATTCCAATAAGATACATAAAGATGAGAAAGGAAGAGATTTCAATCATTATTTGCGGATTATAGAATCTTCTAGCTGTTAAAACAAAATGAATAAAATGACAATTAGAAATAAAAGAATATTGAAAAATTTCCCTGACAAAAGCTGAACAAACTAAAAAAAAAAAAAACTGTTTTTAGATCCATTAAAGAAGTGAGGTCACAGGGTAAACCACTGCCCATTATATTGCAGACAAAAGCAAATACTGAGAATCACAGCTCGTTGGAGCAGAAACCACCTCAGAAACAAGTTCTGGGGCATGAAAACCTGAATGGCAACGGAGAAGTTGCTGGAGCCTCAGTGTGGACAAGTCTGGGAGTCAGAAACTCCAGGGGATCCAGTCCTCAGTGGGTGGGGAGAGAGGACCCAATGTTTGGTGAGTTTTACCTCCAGAAGCCTGCTAGGGCCTCACGAATATGGCAGAAAAATCCCCTCCTTTTTTCAGTAAGAGAAGGGAAAGAAAATATTTTGGAATGTACCAATATACTCTGTTCTTCTTGAAAAGGCCTGCCTAGGAGAACATATTTTATAAGAGACTAATCTGCTGAAATTATATCAGAGCCTAATCTCTCTAGGGGAAGGAAAATATCCAACTCCAGACCCTCTAGCCATTCTGTCCCATTCTTCCCTAAAGTGGGGCAACTGAGAAGCACTGGTGATGTTGACAGTCTATGGTCATAGTCTTGCCAAAAGTCTGATACCTAATCACAGACTATAAAATACTTTCCCTCCCCCGACACATTACCACCATATTACTAAAGGCCTATTTATCACAGTTTCCTTTACCTAATACATCATCTGTACTTTCCAAGAAAGATTTACAAGAGATACTAAGTGGCAAAATACACAGTTTGAAAATACTGAACAAGCATTAGAACCAGAGTCAGATATGGTAGGAATGTTGGCGTTATCAGAGCGTGACTTTTAAAAGACTACAATTAATATGCTTTAATGAAAAACGTAGACAGCACGCACGAACAGATGGATAATATAAAGAGAGAGGGAAATCCCAAGAAAGAATAAAAGAAATGCTAGAGGTCAAACACAAACACACTAACAGAAACGAAGGTCTTTCATGGGCTAGTTTTGAGACTGGACATGTTGGAACCGAACTCTCGATTCCCTCCTGGGCAGGGGTCGCCGCAAAGGATCACCGACACGAGGTTCACAGCAGAGAGTTATTTATTGCTAGCGCGCTAGGGTCCCAAGCTCTAAGTTGGCCCTGGGACCCCGACTGCTTGTTACAGGCTGTTTATATAGGCAAACACAAGTTCAAACACAGCTTATGGCGCGAAATTCAAACAAAGCTTAAGGCGTAAAATGATTGGGTCTAGCTATAGCCTGAGCAAGGGGTCTTGGTTTAATTGGTTAGAGCAGGACCTTATGAGGTTCTTTCCTGGAGTTGTTGATTCCGGGAACTTCGAGGCAGGGTGAGACCCCTGGAATTGGCAGGGTGGGACCTCATGAGGTTGTTTCCCGGAATTGGCAGGGTGGGACCCTATCAGGGTGGGACCCTATCGAGGCAGGGTGGGACCCTATCTAGGGCCACCTGGTGCTAACTTTTTAGGTTTTGTGAGGCCTAGTTTCAGACACGGCTCAGGAAAGAACGCGTCAGTTTCAGGATATGACAGTGGAAACTTCCAAAACCCAAAAAGCAAAGAGAAACATTACTGAAAAAAACAGAACAGAATATTCAAGAACTGTGTGAGAGCTACAAAATATGTAACAAACTTGTAATAGGAATATAGGAAAAGAAGAGAGAAAAATGAACAGAGGAAATATTTGAAACAATTATGACTCAGAATGTCTCCCAAATTAATGTTAGAAGTCAATCCACAGATTCAGAAAGGTCAGAGAACACCCAGCAGAATAGGTGACAAAAATATATATATATACACCTAGACATATCACATTCAAACTATACAAAGTCAAAGAATAAATCCTTAAAGAAGTCAGAGCGGGAAAATGCCTTGCTTATAGAGGAGCAGAGATAAGAATTACCTCTGACCCAGAAACCATGCAAACAGGAAGAGAGTGGAGTGAAATATTCAGTGTTGAGGAGGGAAAAGACCCAAAACTCTAACCAAGAATTCTGTACCTTCTCAAATTACACTTCACAAATGAAGGAATAATAAACACATTCTCAGACAAACAAAAAATTGTTGCCAGGAGACCTGTCTTGCAGAAAATGTTGAAAGAAATTATTAAGAGAGAAAGAAAATGATATAGGTCGAAAGCTTGGATCTACAAAAAGAAAGGAAGCACATTAGAGAATGAATAACTGGAGTTAAAATATAACCTTTCTTTTTCTTTTTCTTTATTCATTGAACAGTTAATTCAAAATAACAGTGTATCTGTATTACGTACGTTTATGTATATGCTGATATCTACTTATGTATGTCATGCGCGTCTGTGTGAAGAGACCACCAAACAGACTTTGTGTGAGCCACATGGCTGTTTATTTCACCTGGGTGCTGGCGGGCTGAGTCCGAAAAGAGAGTCAGCAAAGGGAGATAAGGGTGCGGCCATTTTTACAGGATTTAGGTAGGTAAAGGAAAATTACAGTCAAAGGGGGGTTGTTCTCTGGCGGGCAGGAGTGGGGGTCACAAGGTGCTCAGTGGGGGAGCTTTTTGAGCCAGGATGAGCCAAGAAAAGGAATTTCACAAGATAATATCATCGCTTAAGGCAAAGACTGGCCATTTTCACTTCTTTTGTGGTGGAATGTCATCGGTTAAGGCGAGGCAAGGCATTTGCACTTCTTTTGTGATTCTTCAGTTGCTTCAGGCCATCCGGGCATATATGTGCAAGACACAGGGGATGTGATGGCTTGGCTTGGGCTCAGAGGCCTGACAATGTATGAATGAAATGAGAGACAGCAACGCTATAAGGCAGATGAGGAGGAATTAGGAATGTTTTGCTGATATTAGGTATTTGTACTTACTGTGAAGCTGTATAATTTTATTTGACACTGAACTTGAATTAGTTCTAAATGTATGTTGCAAACTCCAGGACAATTACTAAAAAAGAGGAAAATAGGCAAAATAGATAGCGAGGCTACATAAAATTAAATCATCTAAAATGGTCAATTAAAGCCATAGAAGATAAAAAAAAAGAGTAGAAGACAAAAAGAAGAACAAAGAACACGCTCAACAAATGAAAAACCGTAACTAATATAGTAGCACTAATCCAACGTATCAAACATAAACGCTACAAATCTTAGTTTTTATATCGTTCATAGAAGTGTTTTTTATTCTAAAATTAAGTGTCTAACATTCAATAAGGCATCCCAACCATTTGCAATACAGGGATCTAAATATGAATACTTGGATTCTCATTTGAATAGATTACTAAAATGCTATGTGATAGAAACATTTGAACACTGAACAGAGAGTTGATCACATTAAGACAATACTTTAAAATTTTATTGTAAAATTGGTATTTTGTTTATGTTTAAAAATCCTTATAGAGATGCACACTGAAATACTTATGAATGAAATTATTGGAGCCTGGTATTTCAAAATTAGTTTCTTGGAAAGAGGAGAAGTAGGTGGAGAAATACATAAAAAGATATTCATGAATCAAATAATTATTGCAGATGGGTGGTGGTTATATTGGGATTCGTTACTGTTACTAGTACTTCTACTTTTTAATATGTTTGAAAGTCTACTTAATAAAAATTTAAAAAATGCTTTTTGTAATATGTTTAAAAACCTACTTAATAAAAAGTGTTTTTAAAAGTTTTCAATGACTAAAACAATTGAGTAATTGTAATTAGGTTTTTGCGAATATATCATAAAATGACTAGATGAAATCCAGCAGATGATACTGCTAAGAATTTTTTTTCTCTAACAATAATGTTAAATATCTGAATTGTAATGACTGTTTATGAGGCCTTATTTATGTGCTGAAGTCCTAACCCCTAGTACCTCAGAATGTGACTGTATTTGGGGAGTTTTTAAATAGCTGGTAAAGTTAAGATGAAGAGTTTAGGGTGGGTCCTAATCCAATCTGACTGGTGTCCTTATAAGAAGGTTAAATTTAGAAAACAAATTAGAGAGACATCAGGGGTGTACACACAGAAGAGAGACCAAGAGAGGACACAGAAATAAAGTGGCCTTCTGTAAGCCAAGGAGACAGGCCCCAGATGAAACCAAACCTGTCAGAGCTTTAATCTAGAACGTCTAACCTCCAGATCCTGAATAAATACATTTTTGTTAGTTAAACTACCCAGTTAATGGTATTTTGTTGTGACAGCCCTAGAAAAATAATATTATTACTAAGATTTTAAAAACTTAAATGGTAGTAATTTTCAAATAAAATTCATTTTCATTAAAAAGATCCAAAAATCATCATTAACGATAACACCTACAAAAAATACAGCCAAATGAATTATATCAAAATTTTAAATTTCTGTGTCATGAAAAAAACCTTAAACAAATGTAGGAACAAATTACTGGATTTTGCACTATATTTAAATAGCAAAGAGTTAGCATTCTAACTACAAAAGAGATGCTTAAAGTCACCTACATTGCAAACAATAGTATTGAAATTAATTATGTATAATCATAGAGGAAATATTATGGAAACATTCAAAATCACACATATGTATTATATATAATATTACATATCTATCATTTTTCTAACTTTTCCTATTTTATTATTTTTCTGGTCAGAATGAAGTTCTTTTGTTATGTTTTTGTTGTTGTTTTTTGTGTTTAACGATAACAGAAGTCAATTTTAATGTGTGCTTTATAAGCTGTTTACACTAAGGAGAAAACACAACAACTTGGACAGGTCAAATATTAACTAATCCATTTGATTATTTTTACTATCCAAGACTGAGGATTTTCTTTTTCCTTCCACTAACATTGCTAAATGTATATTTACAGACTTAAATGTCAAACTCAAAACTATAAAAACCCTAGAAGAAATTCTAGGCAATACCATTCAGGACATAGGCAAGGGCAAAGATTTCATGAAGAAAACGCCAAAAGCAATAGCAACTAAAGCAAAAGTGACAAATGGGATCTAATTAAACTAAAGAACTTCTGCACAGCAGAAGAAACTATCATCAGAGTGAACAGACAACCTACAGAATGGGATAAAATCTTTGCACTCTATCCATCTGACAAAGGTCTAATATCCAGAGTCTACAAAGAACTTAAACAAATTCACAAGACATAAACAAACAACCTTATTAAAAAGTGGGCAAAGGACATGAACAGACACTTCTCAAAGGAAGACATTCATGCAGCCAAGAAACATATGGGCTCAAAAGCCCAACATCACTGATCATTAGAGAAATGCAAATCAAAATCACAATGAGATACCATCTCATGCCAGTCAGAATGGTGATTATTAAAAAGTCAAGAAACAACAGATGCTGCTGAGGTTAAGAGAAAAAGTAATGCTTAAACACTGTGATGGAAGTGTAAATACATTCAGTCATCGTGGAAGACAGTGTGGCAATTTATCAACGACCTAGAGACAGAAATACCATTTGACCCAGCAATCCCATTACTGGGTATATATCCAAAGGAATAGAAATCATTCTATTATAAAGATACATGCATGTGTATGTTCACTGCAACACTATTCACAACAGCAGAGACATGGAATCAACCTGAATGCCCATCAATCATAGCCCAGATAAAGAAAATGTGGTACATATATATACCATGGAATACTATTCAGCCATAAAAAAGGAATGTGATAATATCCTTTGCAGGGATATGGATGGAGCTGGAAGCCGTTATCTTCAGCAAACTAACACAGGGACAGAAAACCAAACACCACATATTCTCATAACTTATAAGCAGGAGCTGAACAATGAGAACACATGGACCCATGGTAGGGAACAACACACACTAGGGCCTGTTGAGGGTGGTGGGAGGAGGGAGAGCATAAGGAAAAATAGATAATGGATGCTGGGATCAATATCTAGGTGATGGGTTGATCTGTGCAGCAAACCACCATGACACATGTTTACCTATGTAACAAACCTGCACATCCCGCAGAGGTACCCTGGAGTTTTAAATGAAAGTTGAAGAAAAATGGTTTTAAAACAAGAAAACAATACTAGTCCCCACCTCATGGCATTATTGTGGAGATTAATTCAAGTATGTAAAGCATTTTGCACGGAGTGTGTCCTAAGAGTGTTAAATAAATGTTAAACATGATGAGGAAAAAAAATAATAACTTTCCTAGATCATACACACTGCTGGTAAACAATAGTGAAACTATAATAATATCTGATTCAAAAGATATTTTATAATGACAAATAATTTAATATTAAGTAGTAGTTACTAAAGATAATCATATATAAATCAATTATTTCCTTCACAAAATGTCATCATAATGACTTTATTTATACTTCATTTATGGAGGAATGAAGTAAACACAAATCAAAGAATAATTATGTTGGAAGTTCTTTAAAGACATTTTATTTTGGAATCTTCTTAAGTCTCAAATAAACGGAAGGAGAAGCATATGGTTGGAAAGTTCAGGTTCCAAATTTTTACCCAGATGTAAGGTTAAAACAAAATAACTAAAGAAAACAACAATGCTAAGAAGTAAGTAAAACAAAAAACAAACCTGGCGTTGATCAGATGACTCATCTCTATATAAAGAGGCTCCACCTCATCTCAAAGAGTGGTTTACTTTTATAAATACAGGTCTAAATGAAAACTTCTTAAACTTGTTCTGAAATATGTCTTTGCTTTCCCTATTATGATTGGATTATTTTTTGTATTACATGCTCAGGTTAAAGAAAATAGAGCATTTAATTCCTTATTTAGCAATATAATAATTGTTTTTTAGGATACACACACACATACACATATGCATTTACATATAACTGATTTTTCCTTAACACTATTTTCTCACAATTTCTCTTGTCCATGTCACCCAGAAACAACCCTTATCACCATTTTCTAGGACTTAACATATGATAGTGTTGATGTTTACTCATGCGTATACCAAAAAAATATGGTATTACCTTGATGCCTTTGTAGATGTTAAGTTTTTAAAATTGAAATGTATTAAATTATAAAATATTTATTATGCAACTTATTTTTCTTTCCTTTCTGTAATTATAAACAAAGATAGCCAGATACCAAAAGGGAAATCCTTTATAAAGATATGTAAAATATATGCAATATGACGGAATTACGACAAATTTGAAAGAAATGATGTGATTGTATATCACAGAGTATCAATGGAAATGAAAATATTTGATAACATGAAGACATTATTAAAAAGAATAGATGGGCCTTTGGTTGATCAACCACATTGAAAAGGAAATGGAGGAAGTATAATAGAAAACAGAGTTTAAAATGACACCTATGTCATCAGTGTATGTCATTGATTAATTATCCATGCCACTTACAAGGTCAGGAATAGAGGAGGAGGTGTAGGTTAGAGAGAAGGCAGCTGTGCTTCTGCTACATGAAAAATCGGGCCATTGCTTGGTGTTCTGTGAGCACTCTGTAATTAGAAAAAATAAATAAATTCTACCTGAGCTTATTTAGAATTTGTCCCACTTCCTGTGCATGTATGCACGCACACACAGGCACACACACTCAAACCTCACTTCACAAAATAAAAAGAAAATACATAGGACATGGTGAAAAAAAATACACCAAAGAAGATACGTAAAAGCATAGTAACAATTTTGAGTGTGCCCGTGTAAGGATTAAATGTATTTCTCTTTCCACGAGAATAAGCATTTTCTATTCTGGGGGAGGCTGAGACAATCAGAAGATGAAAATTACAGTGTTAATTTTAAAGGTTGTTTCTTTCCCCTCATCTCTCAGCATCCAAAATCATTAAATTCTGTGTTAAATTAATTTGCATAAAATGGCTTTCAATAAAATACAATTGGTATAAACATTCTATCTGCCAAATCCAAAGATTGAAAGGGACTTCCAAAATATATGTCATATCCAACAGTAGTTCACAAAAATGGCCATTCTCCTCTCATAGGGAGAAATCTGTCCCATAAAAATAGAGAAAATGTGTTTACTTTCCCGAAAAGTTATTTAAAGTTACTTTGAAGGAAAAAAAAAAAATGCTTCCTAATTAGCATTTCAATGCTTTCAGTTTGAAATGAAGCAGTTCACAGCAACTTTCATATTGAAAGCTTTAGGAATTCCTAATTTATATACAGACAGCCGAGACAGGTTTGTCACACCATAGCTATCTCAGTGGAGTTCATGAGTTACAGTGCTGTCACTCCTGCTTTACTGGATTTTCAGAGTGCTACACCAGGTTACAGGAAAACTGTCATGTGCAAGAGATATGCTATTTGAACCAGAGGAAAGAAAGAAGAAAATAATCCATTCTGCTCTCATTCCAAAGTTCTCTTTTTCCTCTGGTCATTTTTATGTCTAGCACTTAGTACCTAAAACCGATGGAAGATCAATAAATGAAAATTGAATTGACCATGATTGGGTTGAGTCAACTTATCTGGAGACAGAGAAAACCTATCACTCCACTTGACCCCAGAGCTTGTAGAACTTTTGCTGCACATGGATTGATGTGCTAAGGGAAGTTACATTCAGTGACACATTTTATAAGGCAGTAGGGTTCTAGAGTAAGAATGACATAGGTTTGAATCCCAGCTCCACCACTCTTACGACCTTTGGCAAGTATTTCAGACTCTCTGAGCCTCACTGTTCTCACAAGTGTGAGAAAGAGGAAAGTTAATTTTCCAGGGCCTAGATTCTTTGCTTATAAAAACTCTTCTTGCTAAATATTTGGAGAAAGTAGGGTACTCATTGAAATTGGCTTCAAATTGTTAAAACGCTACAACTATGGTGAAAGCTACAAAATCTGTCATTTTGAAAATGCAAAATTTGCTTTTGAGTATTGCATTAGGACAGATTATCACTGTCACTGTATTAATTTTTAAATAATTGCTCCCAAGTTCAGAAACCAGGACCTGGAAAACTACAGGAAGAATGTGTATTCATCTTGACCTAATAATGAATAGAAATTCATGAAAAGGAATTGAACCAGGTTAGAAAAACTATCATACATATTCTAAGTAAGCTTAAACTTTGGAAAATGTAGCAATAGTAGTTTAGGGCGTTATGGGACAGGCTGACAGGGTGCCATTGTCAGAGCATGTCAGAGGTGGAATGGAAAAGAGGACACTGGGGAACTCACCATTAGAGTGGACGAGCCAGGATTCTACTCCCATCCTGTGCTTTGTGATGGAATAAGGGTCTTTCCTGTGCTTTGTGATGGAATAAGGGTCTTCTCCAAATGCACATATATCCGAGAGGAACGGTGGTGAACTGCCTCCGCCTGGAGGGAGGATCATTACATCATCTCAGAAGAGACAGGTTATAGCTGAAGCCCAAGGGCCCCAAAATAAAATCTTTATCTTGTTCAAAATTTATCTGGCCTCTAATGTTATGCTGTTTTGTTTTCTTCAGGTCTTTAGGAAAATATCCTTAATATATAGCCAGCTATAAGCTCTGCTGTGGTTAGTACTTATCCTTGGGTCAAAGATGGAAAAGAGAGTAGACCACTTCTTGCCTCCTTTGCTGTCTCTATCCCCTTTGCTCTCACCTCAACAGGTAGTAACAGAGGAAAAGCTGAAGGTCCCAGAATAGCTTCTTATCAAAACATCATAGGGAGCCACTATGGAGAGATATGTACGTCATAAAAGGTTCTAACCCACAGGAGCCAGGAAATGACAGAGCGACACTCTATGCCATGGACTCATGAGGAAGAAGATGTGAAACTATCAGATACTAAAGATGAGGGACCTTGATAATAAGAACCCCCAATTATACTGTGTATTTATTTGTCTCTCTAAAACTTCAACCTACATGCATTTCATAATTCATGTAATCAAATAATAATCAAAGTTATGCTTGCCAACACTTGCAGATTCTTTACTGTAATTCCAAGCGAACGATTTTTTTTTTTGCCATTGTATCTGTATTTCTTCAAATGCAGAATGAGGGTGCTCAGACAGTGTCCGTGTTTGTTTGTTTGTTTTTGAGACGGAGTTGCGCTTTGTCGCCCAGGGTGGAGTGCAGTGGTACAATGTCGCCTCACTACAACCTCTGCTTCCCGGGTTCAAGCAATTCTTCTGCCTCAGCCTCTCGAGTAGCTGAGATTACAGGCATGCGCCACCACACCCAGCTAATTTTTGTATTTTTGGTAGAGATGAGGTTTCACCATACTGGCCAGGCTGGTCTTGAACTCCTGACCTCGTGATCTGCCCGCCTTGGCCTCCCAAAGTGCTGGGACTGCAGATGTGAGCCACTGCGCCCTCCCTGGCAGTGTCTGTGTTTCATAGTATCCCATTCTGGAATCATTAGGAGAATTCTGTTAAAAGTAACACAGACCCTGTTTACCAAAGCTGTTCATTAGTTGTTTCCTCCCAAATAACCCTTCAAGTATTTCATATAAAACTAATCTGCCTTTTAATTTAAGAATTAGAACAAAAAAAGATAATGTGTTTTCCCCACACCTGCAATGTGACTTATGTAGTACTCAAACAATCCTTCTGGAATGTCATGTTAATATTTCAAATTTTTTAGAATTCTTATTTTTTCCACGTTTACATACCTCATACATAGTAAGGCAGATTTTGAACCAAGATTTGTTGGACTCTTTTTGATCTTGTTTGTATGCAAAAAGAGATCAATTTATTAGGTGACTCAAATATTCAAGGAAATTATAGAAATAGTCCTAGTTATCATTTTTTCCATTCTCCAACTCACATGAAAATGTACCCTGTTCTCCAGTTGGATAAACTTCCTTAGTATAAGCAGGACTGAAGTTGATGTGACTGTCACTACTTCTGGGCCATGAACTGGCACCTGTTGATCTCATTTTCTAAAATATTTACCATCAGTTCGAAACTCCAAGAAAGATAATTACATAATATATTATTTGAGGAACACAAATTCGACCAAAATAAGATATCATCGCACACTTATTAGAATGATTAAAATTTAAAAATTTAACAATTCCAATTGTTGACTAGGATAAGGAACAAATTATGAATACCTCACATTGTGATTGTGGAAATGGAAAATACCACTCTTTCAGGGGGAAAAAAAAGTATTAGGAGGGGTGCAGTAGCTCACACCTATAATCTCAGGACTTTGGGAAGCCGAGGCAGGAGGATCATTTGAGCCCAGCAGTTACAAATCAGCCTTGGCAACATAATGAGGCCCTGTGTCTACAAAGAATTAAAAAATTAGCAGGGCTTGGTGGTGTGTACCTGTGATTCCAGCTACTTGGGGGGCTGAATGGAGGATCACCTGGGCCTGGGAAGATGAAGCTGCAGTGAGCCATAATTGCGCCACTGCATTCCAACCCAGGTGACAGGGCAAGACTCTGTCTCAAAGAAAATGACAACGTTTTAAAAAATCGTTTTAAGTTTACATACACTTACCCTATATCCCAGTGATTCTACTTTGAGGTGCTCAAGAGATATATGCCTGCACAAAGATGTGTTCACAATTGTTCATATAAACTGTTAATTTATAACAGTAAAAAATTGTAAACAACTTGAATTTCCATCAGTAGATGAATGTATAAATTATGAGGTAGGAATATTATTCTTCAATAAAAATAAATTATATATAACAACAATATAAATCTTGAAAAAATTATGCCGAGAGAAAGATTCCAGATATAAAAAATAACCTACCATATATATGGAAATTTATGGAATTTGAAATTGAATTTGAATTGAAATTGAATTTGGAATTCCATACCATTGATATGGAATTCTAGAGGAGAGAAATGTTACAATGACACAAAGCAAGTTTTTAATCTCCTGGGACTTGGAAGACAGAGTACTTTAAAGGGCCAGAAAAATTTTTCTGAAGCGATGAAAATATTCAACATCTTTTGTGTGATGGTGGTTACATTAAAAAGTACATTGACAAAAATATGTGCATTTTATTGTATGTGAATTTTATCTAGAAAGTGCATACAGTTGTCTGATTTTCAAAGAAATACCTGACCTTTTTGCAGAAAATTTTTGTACCATGTCTCAACCGTCATCTCTAACAAAGAATTAATAAACCCAAGGGATGTTACTTTAACGTGAAGGACTCATTTGTAATGGTGAAAACAATAACAACAACATTATACTTACATACAACTAATTCGGAAAACTTGAAAACTTCTATAAAAATGTCATCTATAGTTTGTAGCTGATTTGGTCTCTCATATGTGTTGGAACTTGACATCAAGCATCAAGGTGTCATTTTAACCCCAGGTTTGTGTGTTTGCTATCCCTTAATTTGGCACCACGGCTGCATATAGCTAGTGATACAAAAAATAGTGATATGACAGTCAATCACTTAAAATGTAAACCCCTCCTCTACAGAGGAAATAAAACCTCATAGTTAGAAATTCTTAAGTAGGTACACCTGAGTCTCTATTTCTATTGTTTATATATTTTCCAGGTGTTATATATCACTTAATATATTTAAAAATCACATACCTCTTAATCCTTAAGTCTGAGACTGGCCATTGTCTCCCAGAAGTTATGGAACTAGAGCTTCACGCTTAACAGGGAAAAAATTCATAAAATACACATTATGTGTATACATCTTTCAATGGCTGCCCGTTTCCAAATTTATTAGCTTAACATTTCAAAATTAAATTTTTAACGTGTAATCATTTAAACCCACTTCATAATGGCTTTATCACTTGTGTTTGCTCCCAGGCCTGAGTTTCAACCAAAAAAACCCACTGTTGGTTCAATCTAACTATGTTTATTCTTCTACATCTTGGCTTTCATTCCAACTGCTTCGCAGCTCAATGAAGAAGTGTTAAAGAAATATGGAAGAATAATTGGACTTGATAGGAAACTTCTCTGATGAGACATCACAAATATCCAGTTTGTATTTCTATTATTTTCCAATTGTTTTTATCAGAAACTCTTGCAAGGATATAGGAAAATTGGCTCAGAAAAATCGTGTTCTTGCTGCTGCTTCACTAAAGTGTTTCATGCATCATGATATATTTGGTAGCTTGTGGGAGGATTTACTATGTCGCCAATGGGATATTACCACTTCTGAAGAGTTAAAAGACAAAAAGCAGAAATGAATGTAAATGTCTAGCACACAGTTACATTCAAGCACGTGCACACTCACACACCACACACACACACACAGAGATCTGAGAGAGAAAAAAAGAGAGGAAATTCAAATTTGTGGTAAAATTCTTGTTTCTCATTTAGCAAAATGTATGTTTAAAGCTATTAGTATTAATACAACAGCAGCATAGTTTTACAATGTGTTGTGTTCTTAAGTATATGTGAAGATATTTAAGTATTTCCTGATTGACTATGATGTGCTTAATCTTCTTTATAAACCACTGTAAGACATGAAAATGCATTATTAAAAAGAGACACCTTTGTGCGGGAAGATAAACTTCTTTTAAGTTTAGATACTTTCTTAATTGATGATATTTTGTAAATGGAAGAAATGATTTAAGCCAATACCTAAAAACAGCCAAACCGTTTAAGTATTGAATTTATAGAGATCCATAAGCTGTCTAGATTGCAATCTTCAAAGAGCATGAAGTTAACTAGAAGCTTAAACCCATGATTGTTATCTATCACATTGTTACAGGTAAGGAGAAAACTTTCTAGTTCAACACCATAAAATCAGTAATTTATATATCCATTGAATGAGCATTAATTGGATGAAAGTTTATTAAACATAAAATATTTATATATCACTGTTGTTAACAGCTGTAGTACTCACTCTTGGAATATTATGACAAAGATTACATTATAGACTGAAAGATGGCAGATACTACTGCTGTCCTGTTCATTGCTTTACTTCCATTCACTAGTGTATGGCCTGAGTACAGTAAATAATCAATCAACATTTCATGTGTGAAAAGAAATGAATTCAAAGTAAGCTTTATAGTTATATATATTCACAATCTTAACTTGTGATTCATCCATAAAGAGTTTTATTTTAAATTTTGTATACTTTATGGTAATTATTTTGTATTCCAGAAGGATATTTTAGTACAATAAGTTTTATGTCAACACAATTAATCCTTGTATTTGACAAATGAGATTTTCCCCCATAAACAAATTACCCACTGAGAAAAAGAAAAACAGAAAAAAAATGTTTAAAACAAATATACACTGTTTAAAGAATTCTAATAAGATGACTATCTGTATTCTCCACCATCTGCCTGAAACTCCATGTATGTCTCACCAGTTGCCTCTATTTTCCCACTATCTCTCTTCAGGGAACCTGTTTCCTATATTTTTTGTTAATTATTCCCTTGAATCTCTCTTTGACAATGTCACCTATATTGTATCCATAAATAATACGTTGTTACACTTTGCTTGCTTTCCTTCTTTAACGGAATGAAATCATACCAGATTTTGAAATAAGATTTATCCATATTAATGCATATTATTGTAGTTTATTCATTATCATTGCTATATAAAATCTCCTTGTATAACTTTAATGAGTTTTATCCATTCTACTTTGATGAACCTATGCTTTCTGCCCAGGATTTATTCTATTATAAATTATATAGTAACTTTTCTAATGAGATGAAAGTATTTCTCAAATCTATATTCTGAGGAGTGGGATTGCTGACTCATTTGATATATCAATGTTCAACTTGATAGGAAACTGCATGACTGTTTTCTAAAGTGGTATAATTAATTTATATTACCCCAATAGAAAAGCATATTCCTGCTTCACATCATTGTAAATTCATGGTATCTAAGACTTGTACATTTTTTTAAATGTTGTATGTAAAGTGGAAATTCACTGGGGTTTTCATTTGTATCCCCAATAATTTGTTTGACTTTTAACTCCTACTGAAGTTTGTGCTCTGGATACTACACATTTTGGAACTTTATATTATATAAATATCCCAGTTGGTATTTTGTCCTATCATGTTTCTTATGTCTTTCTGATGAGTAGAAATTCTTAATCTTTATGTAATAAAATCTACTGATCTCTCATTTCAGAGTTTTAATTTTATATTTTATAATTTTGTGGTTGTGCTTTACACATGTAAACCTTAAAGCAACATGGAATTGACTTTTGTATGTGACGTGAAGCAGGAATTCAATATGATTTCTTTCAAACTATGTTGACGGTGGCAGCAGCCCATCTGGAGCAGCTGCTGTAGGGGCACCAACTGCAGGGGTCGTGACATGGCCAGGGCTACTCACTCTGTGGAGATGGTGGGGACCAGGAACAGGTGGGAGCCCCAGCTTCTACTGAGTTGGCAAGGCAGGAGCCCACACTCCCGGGCGCAGCTGCAGCTTCCCAGCCATGGCTCTGGACCCGGGCATCTCTGTGCTATTGGGGGCTCAGGAAGCCCCCTGCCCCTGCAGCCTTGAAAGTGCCTGCCCTCACTCCCTGGCCTATCTCTGCTCCTGGTGCCTGCTCTGGGACAGACCAAAGTTGTGTTCAAGCCCAGGCACTGTCACAACATGGCCAGGTGTGTGCATGCTTAAGGCATGCTGACACTCCAGCACCCTTCCACCTCATCCTCCTCTTGAGTTTTGGTGCCCCCAGGAGCATGGTAGTGAGCCCAAGGTGGGGGGCTGAGGGCAGCTCAGCATGGACCTGCAGGAACCCCTTGGCATGAACAGGCTAAGCACCAATGGAAGGCATGTTGACGGTGGCCGGAGGCAGACAGGCTCCTGGGTGGAAAGGGATGGGTCCTGGGTGAAACTCCACCTTGAATCCAGGGATGACCTGAAGGCTGGAGGCTGGGCTGCCAGTTCTGGGTGAAGTCTGCAGTTCCAAGTGAGAACTTAATTGATGAACATTTGGCCAATCAGTGGGTGCTTTTTCCAGGCCCACCAGTGGCCTCCCATGGACCAGTCAGCACATACTTTCTCCCTTCTAAGCCCATAAAAATCCTCAGGACTAAGGCAGACTCTGACAGGCATTGGGACAACCAGCTGCAGGAAGTAACTACCCACTTCCAGTCTCCTCAACTTACTGGGACAACCTGCCTGAGGAAAGGACCTACCCATTGCCAGTCTCCTGAGAGCTGTTCTGTCGCTCAGTGAAGCTCTTCTCTGCCTTGCCCACCCTCCAGTTGTCCATGTACCTCATTCTTCCTAGACATGGGACAAGAACTCGAGACCTGCCAAATGGAGGGACTGAAAGAGTTATAACATAAACCAGGCTGAAACACACTCCCCTGCTCCCCCTCTACCTCCACCACCCAGCTCTCCATGTTGCAGGTGACAAGAAGGAGAGAAGAGCTACGGCCCTTTGGGGAGCCCAGACCTTGGGGCTTCCCAAGCCCAGACCTGGGGGCTTCCCAAGTCAGGGCCATAACTCCCTCTTTAGGGTTTTGCAGTTTCTGACATCTCCAAGCTTCTGGTCGTTACTGCAGTCCCCAAATCCCGATGCTGGTGCCTGCAGCAGAAGCCACGTGTGGTGCATCTGGTCCAGCCACAGCCTTGCACAGAGCTGGTGCCTGTGCTGGCACCTGGAGCTGCCTGCCTCACTTCAGCACCTGGCACGCCTGGCTGTGTGCAGTGGTCAGATCCCACTCTCATTCACTCACACACCCTTCACCACTCCATGCCTGGCTCGCCCTTGGCAGGTGTGTGATCAAAGCCAGTAGTGTGGGCTGAGCACAGTCTGGATGGAGCCCAGTAGGCCTGAGCAAAACTCAGGCAAAGGCAGCACTGGCCACAGAAGTTTGTGGCTGGCAAAATGACATCTGAAAGATCCTGTGACAATGCGAGCATTCAAATGTCTTCGCACCACTGAATAGTTCTTGTTTGTTTGAGATAGAGTTCCGCTCTGTTGCCAGGCTGGAACAGAGTGCAGTGGTGTGATCTCTGCAAGGTTCACTGCAACCTCCGCCTCCCAGATTCAAGTGATTCTCCTGCCTCAGCCTCTCAAGTAGCTAGGACTACAGGTGCGCACCGCCACGCACAGCTAATTTTTGTATTTTTAGTAGAGACGGGGTTTCACCATGTTGGCCAGGCTGGTCTGGATCTCTTGACCTTGTGATCCACCTGCCTCGGTCTCTCAAAGTGCTGGGATTACAGGTGTGAGCCACCATACCTGGTCTGTTTCTGGATTCTCTCCCCTGTTACATAAATAGATTATCTTGGTAAGTTTATAATAACAATATTACTGCAATAATATAAAAGAAAATGTTTAAAAAGAAAAGATTCTGACCAATGTAGCAAAAATTCTACTTGCACATAGAAAAAAAATCTAAAAGAAACTTAGTATATCTCTAATGAAGTTATTTATATTTTCTTTGTAATACATGTGCATACATATATAGACACACACATATATGTGCCTTTTAATGTGAACATATATGTTGCTATGCAATTTGCCTTTGTCCTTGGAAAGTATACCTTGACTTGTAGCCAGGAGATCGAGACCAGCCTGGCCAGCATGGCAAAACCCTGTCTCTACTAAAAATACAAAAATTAGCCTGGTGTGGTGGTGCATACCTGTGGTCCCTGCTACTCAGGAGGTTGAGGCATGAGAATCACTTGAACCCAGGAGGCAGAGACTGCAGTGAGCCGAGATGGTATAATTGCACTCCAGCCTGGGTAACAGAGCAAGACTTTGTCTCCAAAATAAAATAAAAGAAAATATACCTTGAAAAGCCTTCCATTTTACAACATATCATTTTTTTTTGCATCTTTCTAAGCAGCTGTATATATATTTTACATAATTTATTCGACTATTCACTTGCTCATGGGCTTTTCACTATTTTAGCTTCAAGATCTCTCACAATTATGATACAATAGGCACCTTTATATATACCTCTTTGTGCACAAATTAATGGTTATTGAGGATAGATTCCTAAAAACAGAATGGCCAAATCAAAAGGTATATACATTTTAAAACTTCTAATAGAGAATTCTAAATTGAATTCTAAAAATATTTTAACAATTCCCACACTCACCCACAAACTATAATCTTCTGAATAACCTCCATTTTTCTCAGATTGGATATAATGAATCTTTTCCTTTGGGGTCCATTTTTACATTTATTACCAATATTCCCTATGTGTTGTAAATATGTATCCGTTTTCTACTATAGGTTGAGCATTCTTAATCAGAAACTCTGAAATCCAAAATGCTCTAAAATCTGAAACTGCACAAAATTATCTTTAAAATTGTATAAAATTACCATCAGGCAATGAAGCGTATAAATATAAATAAATTTTATGTTTAGACTTGGTCCCATCCTATGATATCTCATTATGTAGTACCTACAAATATTTTAAAATTCAAAGCACTTCTGATCCGAAGCACTTCAGATAAGGGATGCTCAACCCGTATGAAGTTCGTAAATGTGTTTCTCTAATCTGCCACTTTGTCTAACGTTTGTTTGTATTTTTGTTGTCAATTCCACTGTACATACTAGGTATGCAGGTCAGCAAGACAAGACCACCTGAGGTCAACAGGGAAAGAGAGATGCCAAATCAATAAAATATGTGTGGTGGGATCAAGCAAAGAGAAACAGAATATTTTATCTTTTCTGAGCAGTCTTAGAAGTTCTCTCCAAAGAACCGAATATTACTTTTTATTACCTGATATCTGAATATCAGAAAGACAGTTAAAAATGGAAAAGAAAGGTTTTCCAGGAAGGGAAACAATATATTGGAATCTCTAGTTAAGACAGAATTTATGACATTTGGGAGAATCAAAGAATTTCAGAAAGGCTTCAGAAGCACTTCAAAGGAGAAGTGGAGAGAATTCTAACAGATCAACAGCTGTGAGATTATCATGTGGTGAAGAGAATTAGAGGTAAAGATGGTCAGGTGGGAAAGGTCATATGCAGAATTTTGTATTTTCTTTTCAAAGAAAATATGAAACCCTCAGAATGCGTAAGTGGATGCTATGATTATCAGATGTGATTTTGTTAGAGATCACCCTGGCAGCAGAGTGAAGAGAATAGATTAATAGAAAGCAAAATTGAATGCAAAGAGACCAATTATGAAGTTATTGTAGTAGCATAGTCACTCATAGTAGGAATAGAAAGAAGCAGATACATTTTAGAGACAGGTATGAGGTATAATTAACATGAATATATATGGAAAGTCTGACAGAGCTGGGGATTCGTGAAACTCCTATTTTTTTAATAAAGAAAATCCGCACAGTGTACTGAGCTAGAGAATAATGATAGAGGTGTAGGTCTGAGGGAAAAGACGGTATTGAAGGCAACAGTAGTATCAATTGCCTGGTTTAGTCCATGGAAGTTAAGGGCAGCAGAGGGCCCATCAGTTTCTTCCAAAAAGAAATTTTTAGTAAAACTAATGAGAACAACTGGAGTATAGATGTTCGGTTCCAGGGATGTTATCGTTCTCAGGTTTTAACATCAAATAACTCAAGATCTTCTGCATTAGTTCATTTTCACACTGGTAATAAAGACATACCCAAGGCTGGGCAATTAACAAAAGAAATAGGTTTATTGGACTTACAGTTCCACGTGGCTGGGAAGGCCTCACAATCATGATGGAAGGTGAAAGGCATGTCTCACACGGGGCAGACAAGAGAAGAGAGCTTCTGCAGGGAAATCCCATTTTTAAAACCGTCAGATCTCGTGAGACTCACTCACTATCATGAGAGCAGCACAGGAAAGACCTGGCCCCATAATTCAATCACCTCCCACCAGGTTCCTCCCATGACATGAGGGAATTGTGGGAGTTATAATTCAAGATGAGGTTTGGGTGGGGACGTAGCCAAACCATATCATCTTCATAACTTTGTTAATATAGATGTAATTTCCAGAAATGCCAAATTCTCTGAAGGTTGGAGCCACAGTGATGGCTCGTTTTAGTTTTTAGTTCTTCCTGATTTTTTAAGTTATTATTCTATTCCAATATTTGTGATTTGTTTGAAAAGGGTCAACAATGGTGATATAGTTAGAAAAATGTGTGTTCCTCTTCATAAGGAAGAACATATTCTTTCACCTATTGGTTATTAAGTTGTACAAAGACCCAACTTAGCACAGGTTATTCAAGATAAAATGGCTTAAAGCCTCCATATCATTCTCCTCTGCTTCAGTTATTAGAGGATGCTTTTAATAACGGGTGTCCTGTAGAGCATGGAGCTTTGATCACACAACTTCTGGGAGGGTGGGAAGCAATAACTAGCCTTGGGCCTAGGAGTTATTAAGTGGTAGTCATGTATTAATTTCAGATATATTAAATGCTATGTGACACCTGGAGAAAAATATGAACAACAGAATTAGAAACTGAGATTCACTGATTTAAAACTTCAAAATTGGGGGTTTCAGTTTCTCCTTTCTAGGGAAAGAGTACAAGGTGTGAGGTGATTGATTGTAGTAATAAACATTTTATGTATCACTTGTTATATTCACCTATGGTGCCAAGTTCACAGAGAGCAAACCAACAGCTTGCGGTCGAGATGACAATTTGACTACTGATGGCAAGTTCTGGCATCTATTACAGATCAAATCATGTATATATGTATACACTATACATTATATTTTTGTACACAATTCCAAATTTCCCAAATTAGAGGGGCCTTAGAATTCTACCCTCCTTCCCCCCAAATTACAGAGGGATCTTTCTTAAGGTTCAGTTGACATGCTGGGCATTTTCATTACTTTATTTCTTTGTTACAGATTATGACTGACAAATAGTATAAAAATGTAGGCAAGGCCAGGCGTGGTGGCTCACGCTTGTAATCCCAACACTTTAGGAGGCTGAGGCAGGTGGATCATGAGGTCAAGCGATCGAGACCATCCTGGCCAACATGGTGAAACCTCGTTTCTGCTAAAAATACAAAAATTAGCTGGGTGTGGTGGTCCACACCTGTATTCCCAGCTACTCGGGAGGCTGAGGCAGGAGAGTTGCTGGAACACGTGAGGCAGAGGTTGCAGTGAGTCGAGATCTACTACACTCTAGCCTGGTGACAGAGCAAGACTCTGCCTCAAGGAAAAAAAAAAAAAAAAAGACAAAAATGCCAGTTATTTCTTTGAAACTCACATAATTACATAAATTACAATAATATTTCAGTAAAAAAGCTTTTGTTTTAATAAAGTTAATTGGATACATCCACTAGTTTAAAGTATTACCTAAATTGTTTTCTTAACCTAAGGACTGTTTACCATAGAAGGATATCTAGAAATGTATCTTATGCTCTGCAACTCCCAAATTCCTGAGATCTCAACTCCACCCAATGGTTTCCTCAAACATCTCCAAATATTCAGGGGAGTGCGAAGAAGCTCTAACATAGTCCTTTATACATTAAATCACAAGAGCTCAATGCTTCATTGACCCAAATCAATGCAAAACTTTTTGCTGCTTTGAAAGTATTCTTTTATGTCAAAAAACTATTCTATGTATCCAAGCACTAGCCTCATACTCTCTGGGGAAAGATGGTCTCAGTAATATTATAAGAAATATTAACATATGCACAAATTTCTGGGTCTCATCCAAATATTAGATTAATGATACAGAAACCTATCTTTCCCTTCTTGTGCGGTAGAATTCTTAACTTGCCTATTTCTTCTTTCATTTTTGGAAAACTGTCATTATTATAGCTATGATTACACATTGTAGTAGAGCACTCAAAATGACAGGTGACCTTTTCCCCCTAAACCACTGTGTTCTTCTCTGTTTGCTTTTATTCAACTTTCTAGTAAAATCAATGCCATCAACCACTCTCTCCTTTTGACTTCCTCGAAGCCGCTGTCTCCTGATGTTTTTCATTCTCACTGGTCACTTCTCTACTTCCTTTGCTCGTTCCTCCATGCCTTTGTCTCTCACAGTATGAAGTGTCTCCTGGGAGCAATCCTGGCCTCTTTTTATCTTTCTCTCTGTGGTCAGTCTTTAAATGATATCATGCAACCATATGAATTGAAATACTATGTATGAACTTGCTAATGACTCCCACAATTTTATCTCTACTCTTTACCTGAGCTTTAGACTCATGTAATCAATCACTTCCTCTCTAGCTCCAATTTATTATGCTATAGATACCTGATATTTATAATGTCTGATATCGTTTGACTCTATGTCCCCACCCAAATCTCATCTCAATTTGTAATCCCCACATATCGAGGGAGGGACCTGTAACTTCCATGTGTGGAGGGAGGGAGGTGATTGGATCATGGGGGTGGTTTTCCCCCATGCTGTTCTCGCGAGAATGAATGAGTTATCATAAGATCTAATGGTTTTATATGTATCTGACAGTTCCTCCTTCACACGCTCACTCTCTCCTGCCACTTTGTGAAGCAGGTGCCTGCTTTCCGTTCGCCTTCCACCATGATCGTGAGTTTCCTGAGGCTTCCTGAGCCACCTGGAATTGTGAGCAAATTAAACCTCTTTCCTTTATAAATTACAGAGTTTCAAGGAAGTTCTTTATGGCAGTATAAAAACAGAGTAATACAATGCCCAAACAGAACGTTTGATTTTCCTCCCTAAACCCACACCTTAATCCCCATTATCCCTGCAATAGTATTCAACATCCACCAAATATCTCAAGCCAGAAATGGAGGTGTCCTTGAATTGTTTTCCTTTCTCTTACTCTCCTCAAAACAATTTCTTTCTGCAAAATCAGTTTCTTTCTTCTTCAATATGTATATTCAACATTCTTTCTTGACTCTATTTCCATTGTGAGATAGTTCATAGAGAAGGCTATTATTCCATGCCTACATTAGTGCAACGGGTTCCTCCTCACTCACCTCATTGTTCTTATTTCAGACCCCTTCAAACCATCCTCTACACAGCAGTGAAAATGAATCCCTTCTGAATGGAAGGCTTGCCTCTGTGAGAGGGAGCCACGAGGGAAGCAAACTTACTTATTTCTCTTCTTAAAATTGCAAGTATCCCTTTCACTCTATTGCTAAATTAATAGTAAATAAAAGAAAAACAATTCAGCTGTATGTGTAACTTCATCTCACCAATCTTAAAACATAGACCTACTTTGAAATCCATTGACATTGATTTACTTCCACAATTAGAATGCAAAATTCAGTTTCAGGAAGCCCTTTGTCTTTTCACTGTTTAATCCTCAGTGCCTAAACAGTTGTCAGTACACAATAGGTAATAAAATATGTGTGAAAGATAGAAGGAAAGAAGGAGAAAGAGAGACAAAGATAGAAAAAGTGAGAGAAAAAAAAATGAGAGAGGTTAGTTGTTTTGAAAGACAGGTATATGTGGCTAGGCACGGTGTCTCATGCCTGTAATCCCAGGACTTTGGGAGGCCGAGTTGGGTGGATCACAAGGTCAAGAGATAGAGACCATTCTGGTCAACACAGTGAAACCCTGTCTCTACTAAAAATAGAAAAACTAGCTGGGTGTGGTGGCATGTGCCTGTAGTCCCAGCTACTCGGGAGGCTGAGGCAGAGGAATAGCATGAACCCGGGAGGTGGAGGTTGCAGTGAGCCGAGATCACGCCACTGCACTCTGACCTGGAGACTGAGTGAGACTCTGTTTCAAAAAAAGAAAAAAAAAGTGTATACTTTGACTCAGTAATACCAACAGAGCAATCATTTAGAATAACCATTTATTTTTAATAAGTGACTAATGATAAATATGTGGTATTGTTCAAGATGTTCTTCTCATCAGCTTTCACATACTAAAAAAAAATGAACTTTCACAAAGACTTAAGTTACTACTAAAAGCTTATGAATTGAACTATGTTAGTTTCATAGGCATGCAGTAAAATCATGCCAGCGAAGCATATTTAAATAAAAGAACAAATGCTCCTATTATAAGTTTAAGTGAAAAAAGTCAAATTCGGACTAGTGGACATATTATATGCAATGTCAAATATGTTTTGCACTACATTGGACAAACTGTTGAAAATGGCATAGAAAATTTATCCTTAAACATTTAACATATGGAATTATAGAAATAATAACGGTTAAAGTTTTTCCTTATTTATATACTTTATGAGTTTTTAAAATTTTTATCACCATAATTTCTGTAAATATTATATTAATGTTTAATATTTTTATGAAATTTCTAAGTAGTACCAAAAGTAAAAAAATTTTGCCTTAGGGATAGGACATCTATAAAAGAATCTTGATGTTTATTAGAGTATGCTAAACAACTTAGTGTATGCTACTGTATCAGTGGTTATATTTCATATATTAACAAAACAGACAATTTCAAAAGCAGAATTAAAATTAATACACATATATTCATTCTTTCAAATTTAATCCTTTATCTGTGAAATACAGGTAATAAATTCATTTGAGAAAAATAGATAATGCACACAGAGTCAGAGCCTCCATTAAAATACCTATCTATGAAGCCAGACATGGTGGCTCAAGCCTGTAATTCCAGCACTTTGGAAGGCTGAGGTGGGCGGATCACTTGAGGTCAGGAGTTTGAGACTAGCCTGGTCAACATGGTGAAACCCCATTTCTACCAAAAATACAAAAAGTAGCTGGGCATGGTGGCATGTGCCTATAGTCTCAGCTACTCAGGATGCTGAGGCAGAACTGCTTGAACCTGGGAGGTGGAGGTTGTAGTGAGCTGAGATTGCAACAATGCACTCCAGCGTGGGTGACAGAGTGAGACTTCATCTAAAAACTATATATATATACACACATACACACACACACACATATAAACTTTAAAATAAAATACTATCTAGGTTATTTCTTGACCATAGTCATGTAATATAACCTTATATCAAACTTATTCTCACTCATAGTCATGAATGCAAAGGCCTGCTGAGAAATACAGATAAGTACACTGTAAGTTTGCCTGTATGAAAAAACTTGAAGCTGCAAGCCCCCATTTTACTTCCAGACTAATCAAATAAAATGATTGATACAGTCCAATATTGGCAAATATGAAAAAATTACTTTTCTCATGCATCATTGATGTTAATATAAATTTATATGGCATTTTCTGAAAATGATCTGAAAGTTCACATTAAAATTTTATTAAAAATACCTACAAAAACTCAAATGTGTGTTTAAAGGTATTTGCATATGTGTGTTTTTATTGCAGCAATAATAGTCCTGTTAAAAAACAAAAATTATGTATGGTACAGAAATCATTAAATAAATAGCGGTATATTTATATTTGATGTGGCAGAAACTGGCTAGTTTAGTCCTCTTACTCACGTACCTACATTTTCCTGTTTCCCAGCAGGTAAGGGTTGTCTTGTAACTAAGTTATAGCCAACAGAATAGGGGCTGAAGTAATGATGTACATCATACTTGGCTCAAAATTTTCCTGTTTGATCTTCCCCCATTACCTGGTCCGTCAGCTACATGGAAAAGTAAGCAGAGATCTCCAAGTCTAAGAACAGTAAAGTTACAAAGTGGAAAGAGTCTAGGTGTCTGAATCTCTGCCTGAAGAAAAGAGAATTCACAGGAGATCAGACTTTCTGTAACAAGAAATAAACTTCTTTTTCCTTGAGCTACCGAAAATTTGGGGTTACAGCAATTGGTGTTATTTTCCCAAAAATACACTCAAGAAAAGTTAGGTGTCCTTTTGAAGAAGGAGGTAAATTTATATGTTATTGACATTGAAATACGCTCACGCTGTTCTATTGTAAAATGGAAATACTTAGTATTAGAGCAAGATGTTAAATATGAACCCATTAAAAGCTATGTAGCTGTATGTGCCAATACATTAATATTTATTTACAAGCATTCGTGCATGAGGTATAAACAAATTTACTCTAGGGTCACAAAAGATATTTTCCATTAAGTAATGTTGAACTTTACCTAAAGTGGTAGGTGTCAAAGTAGAAGTGCATATGCATATACTTGAAAAAAAAGTCTTGAATCATACTTCACACAGCTTTAGAAGACATGTTTTTATGTTCATTTCATTGTATTGAGACTATTTACAGAAAATATTCAAAGACAAAATTGCAATTCAAATGTACCTGCATATATTCTAGGAAAAATAAATGAGTGAGTGCCAAACAAATCTGAGGTTATGAATGATTAGTAACTAATGCAAAAGAACCTAATCTGTTCATAAAAGATTCATTGTATTTTTAAAAAATGGAAGACGTTCAACAAATATTCCCTTTGTTCATACTGTTATTACTACGTTTTGAACATTGAACAAAACACACGTATGCACTTTGTAGTATATACATGGAGTTTTGAAGCTTTTATCTCCAGCTTTGGTCACTGAAATAATTTAGGGATCAATATCTGACACCACTAGGAATTACATCATAACCAGATCAATTGCCTACAGAAAGATAGATCATAATAATCACTCAATAACTATTTTCAAATGAATGAAAACTAAAAAAATGATGGTCTAATTTGGCAGAATAAATTTGTTGTCCTCTTTTTGTTAACATCTAAGTAACCTATATACTTTTGGAAAAACATTAATACATACATATATAGCCAGCATGTTTATTCATTCTTCATTAGTTCATTCATTATTCAAGCATTTTTCATCTTCCAATGGCTCAGGCATGATTCTGGGTGCTGAAACTGGAGTAGAAACCAAGACAGACCATGTCTGAATGAAGAAATCACAACTGCGCTGGCATGTCTGGCACAAGATACGTAGTTATATTTTTACCTCCACAAAAAAATAGTGAAAGAAAAAACTCTGTCTAATATGACAAGACTGTAAAACAAAATACTTTTTAAAATCAGATAATGACAACACAAGGCAATTAATTGGCTAGACTTCTACCTATTATTAGTTAAAAGCTTGATAGCTGCTTAATTTCTGAGCACTGATGTGTAGTTGAGAGAGTAAGTAATGGATTGTATTTTACGTAATCTGTACATAACACTTATGTAAATTTTTCATTTGATGTAAAAAAATATGTGATCTCTGTCTTCTTTAAGCTCAGCTATAATTATACTAAGGAATGGAGAAAGGGTAAGGGTGTATATGCAAATCAGTTATTTAATTAATAATCTGTTGTTGTCAAGATAAAAAGGAAAATAATTTTAATCATGGCAAACTAATGATATTAAGTTTTGATAGCATTTGTACTTCCAAAGGAAATTTATTGTAATTAGTTTTAATTGCTATGACATTGTAAATATCATTCCCCCCAAGTACATAATTTTTCTTTTAAAGTTAATTTTAATATTCTGTATTTCAGTCTTCAGTTTTCCACTGGGTTCTAAGAGTCAAACATCTTGACAATTTATTACCTATACAGTTTTAAATACCATTTTCTTAACCTATTGTTTCTTCAGTGCTTACTTTAGTTGATTTTTGCTTAAATTCAATTTGAAATAACATCGTGGATTAACTACAGTATCACTGTAAAACAAACAGGTAGTAAGAACATTTTCATCAACTCTGAGATGAAAATGTCAGAGACATTTATCACACATACATGTGCAGCACATTTTAACTCACAAGTAGTTTGTGTTCTATTTTTAAAAAGTGTGAATTATATGAAATGAATAGCTTTAATTTCATAGAAAAAAATGGATTTGACAAATCATTTTCCACATATAAATTTGATGGTTAGATAAAATGTTACCAAAATAAATGGATAATAATGCAATGTAAACATTGGTTTTTGTAATACATCTAGGACAATAAAATATCTACTAAATAAAGATGATTTACAGAAGCCTTTAAAAAGAAGACATCTGCTCTTATGTTGTTTTCTCCCTCATGTAGTGAGGTCATGTAAATTTCAGGATGAAAGCTCTAAGAATTACTTGCTATATGTGTCTTCCTGTGAGTCTGCATTCCCTATAGGTAACAGATTCTTAGTAGACTCTTTGAGAGACAATTTATTTACTAATTTCCATGAAATTTCAGGACTCTATTTGCTGGTAGATTCCTCTCATCCTATGGTGACAAAAAATAGGCCAAAACAGATTCTACTGCAGGGATTCTTAAACTTTAGCAAGAATGAGAAATCCCTGGAGGGATTGTAAAATGCTGATGGCCGGGCCCTATCCCCGAAATTATTATGCAGGAAGTTCAGGGTGGAACATGAGAATGTGATTTTCTAACAGAGGCTTTAGAGTTACTCTTCTAAATAAGGGTATAAAATAAATAAAAGCATTCTCAAATGCTTTTGAGAATTATTATTCTAAATAAAGGGCCAAAATGAGAGAAATGCATCTTCAGAGCAAGCTTTAACCTTAGCCAGCAAAACATTTTATTTTCTTGAGGACTTCATTGCCTTGTTTTCTGTCCATGAAATAATCCAGATAGATAAATTTGCTTGTAGGGAGTAAGATTTTTCTACTTCCTTTTAATTATCAATAAGTAGTTCATTGTTCCATGTAAAATACATTAGATACATTTGATTTGGGAATAGACTCTGATACATTTAATCCAGCAAGAAACCCAGAAAAAATAATTGAAATTTTAGATTAATAATTTGTTATTGTAAGTTTATTTGCTTTTTGCAATTCATTGAAGATTTAATATTGCAATTATTATGCCACAAACAATTATATAAATTTTCTGCCAAATTCTAGCATAGTCTTCAATATTTAGACATTTTTGTAGACCAGATTATTTTTCTATGTGTTACAATTATGGTACATAGCTGGCAGTTTCTTCAAAGAAAAAGCAATCATAACGGAGACGAGAAAGAAAGAAAATTGAAATATTCTTGCTATCACAGTGAAACTGAATTTTAGTCAAGTTTATCTAAAAGATTTAATAAGTGATACAATATTTTTGTCTAAACACATAGACATTTAAATACATACATTCAATGTGTGGGTTAAAATTAAACTAGTTATTCAATACTAATTACTCTTCTGTAACCTTTGAGTTCTAGGGTCTACTTGGCATTTATTAGGAGTCTACAAAAATTGAAAATATAAAGTCATCTCACCAGAGCAATTCTAAACAAAATATAGAGAACATCATAATCTTCAGGTGCAACTTTGTGTGTGTGTGTGTGTATGTGTGTGTGTGCTTATTTTGCTCTTTAAAAAGCATCACACTTCAGGTAATCTTTCCTCAGGTAACATGGTAAAAAAATCTCTCACAAGTTTTTTTTTTCTTTTTGTTAATAAATAATTTTCATAACATTATGCATGAAATATAAAGATCCTATCACAGCCCAATAGGTTTTTATTGCCTACTGCACAGAAAAAGCCAATGAATTGAAACAGCAGGTGTTGCAGTAGATAAATAGTTTAATAACTGCAGGGCAGCTGAGTGAGAGACCAGGAGATATTTCTCAAACCCACCTCCCTGAGAATTTGGAGGCTAGGTTTTTTTGTTGTTGTTTTTTTTGTTGTTTTTTTTTTTGAGACAGAGTCTTGCTCTGTCACCCAGGCTGGAGTGCAGTGGGTGATCCCTGCTCACTGCAAACTCTGCCTCCCAGGTTCATGCCATTCTCCCGCCTCAGCCTCCCAAGTAGCTGGGACTACAGGTGCCCACCACCATGCCTGGCTAATTTTTTGTATTTTTAGTTGAGACAGGGTTTTACCATGTTAGCCAGGATGGTCTCGATCTCCTGACCTCATGATCCACCTGCCTCGGCCTCCCAAAGTGCTGCGTGAGCCACAGCACCTGGCCGGAGGCTAGGGGTTTTTAAGAATGGTTTGGCAGCAGGGAACTAGGGAATAGACAATGCTGATTGTTTGGGTTCAAGATGAAATTATAGGAGTGTTGAAACTGTCTTTGTGTACTGAGTCAGCTCCTGGGTGGGGGTCATAGGGCCAGTTGAGTGAGTTTGTTGGTATGGGTCACCAGTTCAGGTGGCATCAATTGGTTCACCAGAATGCAAGTTCTGAAAAATATCTCAAACATCAGTCTTAGGTTTCACAGTAGTGATGTTGTCTACAGGGGCAACTGGGGAAGTTACAAATCCTGTAGCCACTAGCTACATGACTCCTGAGTAGTAAGCAATTCCAAAAGAGCGAGTTACAAAACAATGACTAGTTATTGTTTAGCTATGCCTAAGTCTTAGCAGAATTCAGGCCACTACCATAATTCTAACCTTGTAACCTTTCATTAATTTTACAAAGGCAGTTTCTATCCCTGAACAAGGAGGGAAGGTTAGTTTCAGGAAGTGACTATTATTTTTTTTTCTTTAAGGTTAAACTGTAAACTAAATTCCTCCTATAGTTAGTTTGGCCTACATACAGAAATAAGCAGATACAGTTAGCTTGTGAGGTTAGAAGCAAGATGGAGTCAATTATGTTCGATTTCTCTCATTGTTATAATTTTGCAAAGGTGGTTTCAATCCTATATCAGCAAAATATGTTTAAGGCCATTTTGTCTCCCACTGAGTAAAACTTATTCATTTTCTAAACATCATTAAGACACTTGATAAGTTTGAAAAATAAAGTTGAAGTCAGTTACATATTTGTAATTTGAGAAAAAAATATTTTCTAAACCAATAAACAAATGAACAATAGCTAGAAATGAAATATTTTAAAAATGAATTAGGGTACTATCAAATTAATTTGCTCATATCCTATTTATATTTGTAATCCTTTTTATATTCCTATACCACTGGACACCATCTCAATTCCCTCTTTACTTGTAACTCATTATCTATAACAGCACTTGCCAGTAGTAATAAAATACAAACTACATGTGTAATTATATATTATTCAGAAGCCATATAGAAAAAAGAAGTGAAGTTAGTTTTAACAGTACAGAATTTAACTCAATATATTCAAAATACACTTTGATTATAAAATCAATATAAAATTTGACTAATGGGGTATTTTATAATCTTTGTTTTATATTATGTCTTCTAACTCCATGGTCTATTTTATATTTAGAGCACACTTTAATTTTGACCAACCCCATTTCAAGTGCTAAAGAGCCACATTTGACTACTGGCTTCCATAATAGAAAATACATTTTTAAGTTGTAACAGGATTCCATTACAAAAGCATATTATATACAAAATATTATTGATGTCTCTTTAGCTTTATATTCTACATGGGTTAGAAACTTTCTCCCAAATAACCTACAGAAGTTCTAACCTCTACTAAAAATGTATACTCTGTACAGAAGGGTAAATTTACTATAGATAAATTTGACTAAAATTCAATTTTACTATTTATATTTCCCAAACCCAACAACTTGCCATTTGTTTTTTAAAATTTAACACATATATTTTAAAAGGGAATCTTTGAAATAAAACTTGCTCATTTAGAAATACTGATTTAATTATTTTCATATGTATGCACTGTGGTACTTGCTGGTTTTTTGAAGAGTTTAGGAAGTAGTGTGAGTGAATATTTTCATACAAAATATAAACATGTATGGTGATAAAATATAAATGATATAATATTTATAATGGTGGTGATGGTTATGAGTTGTAAGAATATGAATTGAAGAGGGCCTGAGGACAAGCTACAGAGGAAGTAACATTTCAGATAGATCTTGAAGGAAAAATTAAGCATATATAGGCAAAATAGTGAAAAGTTTATTAAGCTAGTATAGAATAATATTTTTGGCAATAACTATTGTACACTTACCAGAGGGTCTTTTACATTAGTTTATTTTGTTTAGCCCTCAACAAAACTCTGCTAGGTGAACTGCGATGTTTGTCTCTATGTTTTAAGTGAGAAAACTGAAATAGAGTGAGTTATGACCCCAGGGGTCACAGCTGGTAAAAGGCACCAAGGAGAGAACTAGACAGAATTACTCAGAGTCCACAGTCCTTGCACTACTGTGGGACTGCTGTGAGGGCATTCATGAATAAGAAATGACTTGTGCTGACATGCAGACATGCAGCATTCATTAGCATCATATCCTTCTAAGTGAATCTGAAGCCAGCTGTGTCCTTTCGTAGTCATTGAGGTTGATTACCAGTTACGAAAAGACCTGAAGAATGAAAGTTACAGTTGGCACCTCAAAGAGAAAAAACTTCTTCATAGGCAGCTTGCAACTACACCATGAAAGTGAAAGAAGCTCACCTCCATGGTCGGTATAGGTTTACAAGGGAAGAGGATACTGCCTCAAAGATGCAGGCAAGTGTAGAAGACTCAGTAGGAAAGTTAAAATTAAAATAATCATAAACAGCACTGATGTCCAAAATGTAGAACAATAAATGAAAGTGAATACAATCACAGAAGGTAAAAGTTTGGAAAGCTGGACAGAGTTTGTGAAAACGCTATTATGAAATTGCTGGTTGTGACGTGATAGGTGAGTGAGACCATCTTCTGAGAATGATAACACAGGTGGCAGAGGTAAGTATATGATAATATAGGAGTTTAAGCTAGCTCCTTGTGATCATAGGAAAACATACTAGCTAGGGAAGCATCAAGAATGTCAAGTCAATACTAAGATACAGTATAGAGTTTTCTGATTTTTCTCCTCAAGTTTCTTTTGCCAGCTGCCTGTATCGCTGGAACAATGAGGCCAAAGACATTGATAATAGTGACAAGAGGGTAACTGAAGTTATTAATCATGGAATCTATCTTTTATAGGAAGAAATTGAAGTTAGGAGGAGATCAATGGAAAATGTACTGCTCGTCTTGAGGAGGGCAAAAACTCACTGGATCAATTATGATGAGAAAACACATCACTTTTAACCTCCTTTGCAAGCATTGTCTATGGAAAATGACTAGAGAAACAAGAAAATAATAAAGGAAAAATCTTAAGTTCCCAAGATGTAAACACTTTACATAAAAAATAAAAGGCAAGTTTTTCCAAGTTCACACAAAAATTGATCTGGAATAAACTTTTCCAACACTATTATGATGATGTTTTCTTTCAAAAGACAAACGATCTGTCTAAAGTGCTAAAATGATTTTGACTTTGGGCAAACAAGAACTTCTTGGTGGACATGTATTTCAAAGTTTTTACTTTTTCAAAGAATTTGTCTTATTTCATTAACAAAACCTAACATACGCTCAAAAGATTTTTATCCTTCACTATTGCTAATTCCATTTGCTTAGTGAAGTATGTTACAAATTAATAGCTTATAGCTTTTCTCAAATATTATGTATGAAATTCATCAGCACTGTATTTCCAGTCACTAGTCAAGCTGATAGGGTTGCTAACTGTTAATGGACTGTGGTCCTTATCTTTGCAGTCCTGACATTAATTGCAATAGCAATTTTGTATAAATCCACAAAATGTAAGTGTTTCTCAAACATGCTCAGTAGTTTAATTACTACTGTATAAAATAAAGCACTTATTTTACATAGGGTGAGTTTGCATTAAAAGTAATTGAAGAGCCATTCACATATGAAGACACTCAATTTCTCTCTCAAATTTCTAGAGATGAAAATGCCATTTGGAAGACTGGAATAGAAAAACGTAATCTTTGTGAACCTGAATCTGAAGTGAATCTGAATTTTAAATTTTATAATCCAGCATTCATACTTATTTTAGCTTTCAGACAAGCCATGTATTCAGACATCTCTTTCCATATACATGCATAAAATCTAATCACATTACATTGCAATTGAATGAGAAGGTAGCTATAGAGAGGGAGAACCTTCTGTGGCACTTAATATGGTCTACAATACTTTTGAACCTAAGGGTCCATCCTTAACAGGGTAAAAATTCAAGAAAAGCCTAAATGAATATTTATGACCTTGCATTTCTCATGCAGATTTTATTCAATCTACTGATTTGGGTACTTCTTTCATTGCTCTTTTATATTTTGAGTTCTTGTTATTCAGATGTTACTGAAGGAGAAGTCACGGAAAAATAAGGATCTAACTGGGAAAATCAAGACACAAGTAAATAATCCACATGAGAAAGGTACCGACACAACATTCAGAATGCATGTTTCATTTAATTATATAAAATAGATTTTTTAAATGTGTGGTGGATTTCTTCTCCAGGAAGACCCTGAGATGAAGAACGAATGACAAGTGGACACGCAGTTTTGTTGGTAGGAGATCCCAGGAATGGAAAGGCATCTTCTACTTACCTCTTACCACCGAGAGACCCTGGAGCTGGAGTACACTGGGAATTCTGGGAAACAGGAGAGCTCAGCCTTGGAGCGATCCTTAATGAGTGATGAGGAAACTGGGGTTTGAATCTACCAGATTCCCATTTTTCTTTAATTGAAGGTGACTTCTAGAATTAAATCTCTATTACTTTTAGTTTGTCATGTATACAGGCCCAGCATATTCCCTTAGCCAGAAGACAGAATCTTCAGTTCAAATGGCAGGAGGTTTCTGTGGAGCCTTCAGTTAAAATGATGAGGGGCTAGGGGCTGTGCACCTACAAGGTCTGCTGTAGTCCACCTCTTGTACCGCTCAGATCCATTTATGACACACACTAAGTCTAATCTCTTCTGTCTTTGTATTTGTGACTGGTCACAGTTCTTAAAACAACAACAACAACAAAACAAACAAACAAAAGACAACAACAAAACAATGATTTGTAATGGGGTGAATAGCAGGTTCCAAGAGAGTGTCATTGCTAGTTATCATCCCCTTGTATACCAGCCATTCTGTTTCCTTTCCCACTGCCAGTGTTGGCGTTCACGTAGCTTGCTTGCCATCCACAGTTTCCAACCCTGCCCCGGGTTTACTCCATTCATGTGCACAACACCCAAGCACAGAGCTGGCTAAAGACAGAGGCTGGATGACACGCCCTACCCAAGTCATTCTATCTGCATGGTTGTTCGGTTGCTCCACTGGGGCAGATGTGTTCTGGTGGAACCGATGGGAAAACCAAATATCCACACATTTGGTGTCTACTCCCATAGGTCCAGCCGTATGTCTCTCCCCCTGTCTTCTTTGTCTCTATTTTTCCAATCTTGCTTTCTTAGATCTTGTTCCACTAGGCAGGGCAATTTACCACTGACTAAGAGCCTCTGCATATCCTTGCCACAAGCCATTTCTCCTTCTACACTAAGTAGATCACCGTGTGTCCATTTCCAATCTCTGCCCACCATAGGAGAATTTTCTCTTTATTTCTTTCTTTTAGAGATACTTCTTCTGTGCTGGGCCTTTTTGCAGGAGCAATTCATTTTCTGCTCATACCAACTTATTGATCTTATTCATCTGTGAACTGTGTTTCTTCCTTCCTCATCATCCAGTTGTGGTAGTCCCACAAAAGAATAAATTAGATGTGAGCTAAGGAACAAATGGCTGTGCAATGAGCTAGGTGACACCTGTTGCAGGCAATGGCCAAATGTATTTATACATTCACTTGTGCCTTTCACACCTACTTGAACGAATCCCCAATTTATTATTTCTATCACATGGTGAATGCCTCTGTGCCTACCCAATATTATAGATCTGTAGATTTGACTTTACGAAATGACCTGTCAATATAGGCAGCTCTATTTGCATAGTCACATGAAGGACATGCTCAGAAACTGCTGTGCTTGATGCCACCAAAGCTAGAGGCTGTTTTTGAATAGTGAACAGTCGCAGAACCCTAGGTCCACGCTGTGGCTCTTCTACTGGAGCTTGCCAGAGAGTCTACACAGCATCCTTATCTATCCCAAATACCTCAAGTACTATGGGATTTGCCAGTGAACATGTCAGAAAACAGCCAGGCTGCTTTTCTATAGCCTGAACCTGTTGAAGAACTCTCTTTGGATAAAGCTCACTCAGAGGAGGGTTCCCCAGCATTGCATGGATACTATCCCTTTCAGGGAAACAAACAAACTCACTCTCAAGCTCTGCTTTTCCTCTGCTCTTACACAACCCCAATTATTAACACAGAAGATGACTTCTGTGGCTAAATGTATGGGGGTTTTTCCACATACAGCAAGAAATGGACACCAGCTATGTGTCTTCCAATTCATCTCCAACACTGTCTACCTGGAGATAGTGTCAGATCCCACAGGGGAGGGCTCAGTCCCACAAAACCTCCCCCTCCCTCCCTACAGTCACAAGTCTGGGGGAACTTATGATCCACTGGCTTCAAGTTGAGGTTTCTACAACCCCGTCTTTGGGTCTAATTAACTTGCTAGAGCAGCTCACAGATCTCTGGAAAATATTTACACTTACTGGCTTATTATGAAGGATATTTTAAAGGATAGAAACAAACAGCCAGATGAAGAGATACATATGGTGAGATTTGGAAGGGCCCCAAGCATGGTAGTTTCCATCCCCATGAAGTTGGGGGCATGCCACCACCCCTCCAGAATGTGGATGGATGAGTTCTTCTTCACCTGTCAGCCTCCACGTGTTCGGCTATTGGAAACCATAAATAGATATAGATGATAGATAGATAGATAGATAGATAGATAGATATTAGAGATAAATAGATGATCGATATTAAAGATAGATAGATATAGATATTAGAAATATAGATGATAGATAGATAGATATTAGAGATAAATAGATGATCGATATTAAAGATAGATATAGATATTAGAAATCTAGATAGATGATAGATAGATAGATATTAGAGATAAAGAGATGATAGATATTAAAGATAGATAGATATAGATATTAGAAATATAGATAGATGATAGATATTAGAGATAAATAGATGATAGATATTAAAGATAGATAGATATAGATATTAGAAATATAGATAGATGATAGATAGATAGATAGATAGATAGATAGATAGATAGATAGATAGATAGATATAGAGATCTCAACATCACAGTCTCCAAAATCCAAAGAGGTGTAACAAACAGATGTACCTAAGGGGCCCTTGGTTTTCAGACTGGTCTTGTTTCCCAAAAACAATAAATACACCATTCTGCTTTTGACAGTTATTTGTTGCTTTTTTTGAAATTCTAAGATTTCTATTAATATTTGGAAGTCCAATTCTATTGAAAACTCTCCTGTCGGTAAACCTGGCCTATGGAGAATAGATTTCTCTGGGATTCTCAACAATGGCTATGCTCCCATACTAGAACATTCTCAGCACTCTATGGAGTGGGATTCTTCTGGGCACTTGGGGAATGTAATTATCTAAAGCATTCTCTGATACAGCAGAATTTATCTATTCTAACATGCCTTAATCTCTGAGTACAGTCAGCCCTTCCTCAGCACTCTTCTATGGCAATTCCAGCACCTGCATCTCATTTACTAGAGAATTTTTTCTTCTCAAGCTTTAAGGAACTACCTTAGCAATGTATCAATACAATCTCCAGATTTCCTCGATGAGAACTTATATTTTATCTAATACCCAATTTCAATAAATCCCTTTCAAATTCTATATTTTTCTGTACCCATGAACAAGCACACTCCAGATCCAATCCCGGGATCTCAGTACTTACTGTTATGTATCAATTAGAACCTGGAGTTATTTTGGTGAATGCTTTTCTCCTGGAGCAGGATAGTTCTACTATTGGATCACCTGACCTTGGTCATTGTTCTAGATGAAATGTAAGGAGAGGAAGGCCCTATCTTGGATGAAACTTTTGCATGGTCCACAGGTAAGTGGAGCTAGTGACCTCTAGACAAAGGAAACACCCAGAAATTATGGAATAATCTTGGCATAAAATGTTATCAAGCACAACAACCCTGATGGCTTCATCTCAGACATCAAGGTGTAAACCTCCTATATACAAAGTCTCATGCTAAATACTTTACAGGCACCTTTGTCACACCGAAAACGAATGGTACAGGACATTCTAGGAATCTTCAAAGTTCACATACTAACAATTGAAGAATTTAAATAGTATCAATTCTAATTTTCCTATAATTAAGCGCTAGTGTTTGTATGCTCATTTGAGTCTATTACATAATCATTAGAATATATAAAAGTACAGCTGTTAAGCATACATTTTGTAACCCCACAAAAAACAAAGTTTTTTTGTAAATACTTTGCAACATGAATAAATATTTAGTACTTATTAATATAATTATCTTTATATCCAGGAACTACATCTTGAAGATGCTATAAATTTTGTGCTGTTATTTGGCCAGAGTCTGTAAGTTTACAGAGAACAAAATCATAAAATATTTAGGGATCCTTGAATTATTCTCTGTCATAAGATTCAGCTATTTATAAATCCCTAGGTCTAATTTCTTTAAGAAATGTCATTAACATTAAATTTTTGATAATTTCTGGTTTTCAAATAGACTTTATTAAACACAAGTAAGGAGTCTCTAGATAAAACATAAGAAAGTTGATTTTACTCCTTATGTAAATTGCTGTAGTACTGTTTCTGTCAAAATTTTAAGACTCATCCTAAGAAAAAAAGATAATAAACTGTAAATTCAAGGGCACTTACTGTGAACAAATATGAGTTTAAAAAACAGAGGATCTGACTTACTAAAACCACATGTGAAATAAAAGCTACATCTCATATGCTCTAGGGTATTAAATATTTTTATAAATACAATAACTCTCAGTTCCTCAGAGCCAGAATTATTTACTTGTTACCATTCATTTGATGACTCTATGTATTCTCACTTCTGTGAATGGATTTTACCTCACCTACCCCCAGAACTCACCTGGAATAATCCTATTGCCAGTGTCAGAGCGACAGAGTGGAGAATGCACACATTTATCATTCTGTATGTTTCTCGTAACATCTCCAATGATGCGTGACAATTCCAATGCTCAAAAACAATTACAATGAGAAACTATGTGGGGAAAATTATTTAGGTGCAATTCCTAGGAGAAAGAGCAACTTGAGAAGATGTATCCGGAGCAACTAGAGCAGAGTAGTGTAATTGAGGGAGAAACTTTGTGTAAGTAAGCTCCGTTACAAGAACACAAAGACTTTCTACCAATCACAGTTTAAGCAACATACACAAGACCTGTTTATTATTAAGTGTGCAATAACAAAATTTCTTATATCTCTAAAAATTGTATATAGAAATGAACAAATTTCAAGAGAGAAATAAGTGCCTCTGCAATAGTTGGACTATCACTGCTCCATTAAAACAACCAACCAGTTCTCCTTTTTGCAACACAACAGAATTGCTTCTTCACATCAGTATGCATAAACACTAAACCTCCATGTGCCCTGATTTTATCAACAATATAAAACAATATTTTAATAATTTAATGAAATATCAGAGTAGAAGCATTTGAAAATTATAATAAAACTTCCTAAAAAAATTATTGCTTTTATGTTCTTGACTTTCACAATACAAGTGACTTTAAATGACAAAGTTATACTTTTGTTTTGGAAGTAGCTCCATTATGCAGAGAATACACACACACACACACACACACACACACACACACACATCTCAGGTATTCATGGATTTTTAGATTTGTAGAAAGCATTATGTTTTAGTTATAGGTAACCATCAGCATCTTATAATGAAAATTCTCCATTCGAGAATGTAAAATATATATTAGCCTTCTGACTGGGAAGATTTATGAAAATCTGTGATTGTCCAATGTCATGAAATAATTAATAATTCAAAAGATTGAATATTCCATTTTGCCTGGATGTTTATTGGTAACACAACTCCAACTATACTATACTCATGCTTAAAATGTATTTATACTTTTCAACGATCAACTTCTATACCCTATCAACAAAAAATTTCACATTAATTAAAAATAATTAAATTCAAATCCCTAGAATTGTTTCTATGCATAGTCTCAATGGAATTAAACATTTTTCTAATGAAAATATTTTTTAAAACCTTAGAAAAAAACAAGAAACAAAGAGAATGAATAAAAGTCATCTGTATTTGTTATATTTGGAATAACATATAATTTGGTAAATTTTAAAGCCATTTTTAAAAGGGCTGTATACTTGAATCCTATCATTACTTATAATAGTAATGTGATAATTTTATCATCTGTGATTATTCTTTAGAAAATAGGTCATTTTTATAGATATTAAATTGTATATAGTACACATACACCAATCTGTTATGTGGATATGCAAAGCACTGTGCATTTTCCTGGATATCTGGTTTGTTTTAACATTTGAGTTGTTTTATATTTTTTTCCTTTGACAAGCAATGCTGCTCTGGACATTGTTGTACAGTTCTCTTCATTCATGCATTTGCCAGTTTTCTTTGGGTGTTTAAATTTGATTTCTGGTTCCTGGAATATGTGTGTGTTTCATTTTATAAATTAATGCCAAATGTGACTCTAACTTGTTCTATAATCACTAGGAATAACTAAGCATGCCCTGCCGATTCAAATCCTCATCAATAGTTGGTATTGCTGGTTCTCCAAATTTTTGTTCACCTTTTGAGTTTAAAAATGATACTTTATTGTGGTATGATTTGCAGTTCCCTGATTTCCAGTTTTGAAATTCTTTATTATAGGTTTGTCATTTCTTCCTCTTCTTTGATGTCTGGTTCATCTCTTTTGCTTATTTTTTAGCTACATTTTTGACCCTTTTCTTTTTGATTTTAAAGGTTTTGTAGACTTTCTGGTTACCAAGCCTTCGTCAGTCACATATGTTGCAAATATTTTCTTTTTTTTTTTTTTGAGTGGGAGTTTCGCTCTTGTTGCCCATCTTGTTGCCCAGGCTGGAGTGCAGTGGTGCGATCTTGGCTCACCACAACCTCCGCCTCCCAGGTTCAAGCGATTCTCCTGCCTCAGCCTCCCGGGTAGCTGGGGTTACAGGCATGCGCCACCACGCCTGGCTAATTTTGTGTTTTTAGTAGAGACAGGGTTTCTCCATGTTGGTCAGGCTGGTCTCGAATTCCTGACCTTAGGTGATCCGCCTGCCTTGGCCTCCCAAAGTGCTGGGATTCCAGGCGTGAGCCACCCCACGCAGCCAATATTTTTTATCTGTTGCCCATTTTATTATTTGTGGTAGGTTTTTTTTGTTTTTTTTGTTTTGTTTTGTTTTTTGTTTTTTTAAGCAGGGTCTTGCTCTGTTACCTAGGCTGGGGTGTAGTGGTGTGGTCACAGCTCACTGCACTGCAGTCACGACATCTTGGGCTCAGGTGATCCTCCCACCTCAGCTACCGAGCAGCTGGGACTACAGGTGCACGCCACCATGCCTGGCTAATTTTTTGTATTTCTTTCGTAGAAATGGGTTTTTGCCATGTTGCCCAGGCTGGTCTCCAACTCCTGGGCTCATGTGAAACTCCCGCCTCGACCTCAAAAAGTGCTGGGATTACAGGTGTGAGTCACTATGCCTGGCAATTTATGATACTTTTGATAAACAAAAATTTCACATTTTAATATGATATAACATGAGTTATGTTCTGGATTTTCAGTGCTTTTTATATTTTATTTAATAAATCAATCAGTCTCTGATGTTATAAAGAAATCCTCCTCCATTCTTTTTGAAATTGTAAAAATTCAGTTACATGTAAAATGTCTGTATCCACCTGGAATTATTTTGGTATTTGGTATACAGTACGAATATAATTATATTTGTTGCCATATGGTCAAACTCTGTGTGATTCCTTGAACTTCTTTCATTTCCCTTTGACAAGCATTGCTACCTCAGTCAAACTTCAGTTTGCCTCATGTGGGTAAGCATTTGGATATGCTACTCTTTTCCTTTACCTTATTTGTAAATGACTGTATCAATATCACAATATATTAATTGCTACGGCTTTAAGATAACTCTCTGTAACCTGTTGGAAAAGTTCTGTCACTTTTTATCCTTCTTAAAAATTGTCTCACACCTGTAATCCCAGCACTTTGGGAGGCCGAGGCGGGCATATCACGAGGTCAGGAGATCGAGACCATCCTGGCTAACATGGTGAAACCCCGTCTCTACTAAAAAGACAAAAAATTAACCGGGCGTGCTGGCGGGCGCCTGTAGTCCCAGCTACTCCGGAGGCTGAGGCAGGAGAATGGTGCAAACCTGGGAGGCGGAGCTTGCAGTGAGCCGAGATCGTCCCACTGCACTCCAGCCTGGGCAACAGAGCGAGACTCCCTCTCAAAAAAAAAAAAAAACCAAAAAACTGTCTTAGCTATTTTTATCGCTTCTTTTTGCTATATAAATGGTAGAAATACCATCATTTTCTACAGAAGAAAAAAGATAAACACTTTGTTGGTATATTGATTGGAAATGCATAGAATTTATAAATTGATTTGGAGACTATTGACATCTCCATGCCATTGTGTATTAAGACCGATTTGTATGTTTTAATAAAGTTATACAAAGTATGTTTTTATTTGTATATTTTAAATAGTATCCCATTGAAATTATATTACATTTTACATATCGTTCATGGCTTCTAGGACTTTCAAAATCTTCTAATGTCTTTTATATTCTATTATTTCACAATATATTTCTAAGTGTGAATTTCTATTTGTCCTAACTTGGAAGTTTTAAAAAATAATTGTTTGTTTGCCTTTGTTTTTTATATTAACTTGAAAATTTTAAATCATTTTCTGTAAAATGTTTTCTTTCCTCTATAATCTGTTATTTCCTTCTGGTCTAATTATATAAACATCCATTTAGTGAGTCTCTAATTTAAATTCATATATTTTAAGAAAGCTGAAATATACTAAAACCTATATTTGAAAATATTAACATCTGAAATGTTTTGAGATCTTCTGTTTTTACGCTAGCTCTTGATTTGGGTGGCAAACTTCCTTAGTATGTAATACTATTTGGCCTTAATATGTTGAGCCTCCTTGTAGAATTATGCATAGGATATATTTAAGATCTAGAATGAATACCTGTATTATTCCAAAGAGGATTTACATTTGTTCCTGACAGCTATCTAAGACTACTGTAAACCCGGGTAACATGCATTGGGCTCCAAGTCACATAAGGGTTCACAGGTGAGGCTTTCTTGCAGCGTGATACTCAGCACTAGGATAACTTGCTTTTTAATTCCCTGGAGGTGCTGGATGGGTTGTATTTACTCTTGGTTCTAAAGAAGATGTAGCGCTCAGATTAGTAAGTGTAGAGAGAAGGGTCTCATAATAAACCTTCATCATGCACAAGTGCTGCGATTTGTCTTTAGTTGTCCTTGCCTCCAGTGAGAATATAAAAACACCTACAAAATTTAGCTCACCTGACAAGTCCTCCGGGTTCTAGCCTTTAGTGAGGGTTAAGCTTGATGGCCCTTAGTGTTTTGTTTGCTGTTTTCTTTGTTTTATGCTTTTAAGAACACTTGCAAATAGTTCAATCACCATTTTTAGCTGTTTTCAGTGAGAGTTGGTGGATAACCTGATCTATCATATTACTAGGAAGAGATTTCCTGGAAGCCTATTAAATATTGAAGAACCTGTGCAGCTGAAAGAACCACAGGCCTGAAATTTTACTACCCCTAAAACTACTCTCTGAGGCCCTCCAACAATCTAGTCTGCAGCTGTTAAACCTCAAAGCTCCCAACGAGAATCTGTATATTCATAAATTTATGTTTAGAAACTTATAATCAAAACTAAAAATATGACATGTAAAGTTGCAAATGATATAGTTGTACAAAAATTTCAAAAGACAGGAAAGGGGTTGCCCTAATGTTCATAGAGGTTTATTCTGAAAGCGTCATGATTTACCCTCTGTAAAGGCGTAAATTCAATTTAAAAGATTTACCTCAACCGACATTTTATTTTTTAATTTTTTCAACAACTTCACAGAGGCATATATGATATACAAAAACATGGCACATATTTAACGCATACATTTTTATGTGTACATCTAGGAAATTATTACTGTAATTAAGGTAAAAATTTCTTTGTGTCTCTGTATAGTGTGTGTGGTAAGAACATTTAACATGAGATCTACTCTCTAAAATTTTTAAGTTCACAATTCAGTATATGTTTTACAGCAGATCTTTTAAAATCACATCATTTTTAATCTGAAATACAATTCCCAAAGCATCTAGAGTATAATATCTCTATCAACGGGACTGCAAATATTTATGTGCATGTTGGTAGAAATGCATGCACAATACCAATAAAAATAAATTTACTGAGTAAATGAAAAACTAAATAAAATTTCCCAGGGTATTTTTCAAACCACCTGGGCAATAAGTGATAGGTATGTCGAGCAAAAGGATGCAGGATAAAATAAATAAACATCTCTTGACCAAGAGTATAAACTATTTTCATGCAGCTAGAAACTTTGAAATATGTACTTCTCAGCCAGAAATATGCTGCATAGCAACTTAATAATTAGGTATGTAATATCTTGAGCTAGATAAGGAAAGAAACTGCCTTGCAAAATAGCATCTGATTAGCTATTCAAAAGCTATCCAAACTTTATTTTCTATCATCTCACTGACTGCCTGACTTCATGACAGTGGAAATGGCTTCACTCAGGGAATGGTTCATTGTGGAATAATTACATAATGTTGGCTTAGTGCTAAGCTGCGAGAGCACGATCACACTCAAATAAGGGTTTCATAAAATGCATTAAAAACAGGTTGTTGTTGTTGTTGTTTTTTTTTTTTAAATAGAGCATCTGGGGCTATTTTGGGTAGATAAAATTTAATTTCAAAAAAGGTAATGAAAAGTATTTTCTCAAGCAAAAGTGTTCAATGTATTTAGCTACTTCAGGATGCCAAAATATTTCATCCAGTTTATCAGTCTGTGTATCCTATAATATGCTGAATTCTGATTTAGCAACTCCCTTAGCAGTAATGGTTAATAACATTGAGTCACTGACTTATTCATTAGTTCATCTCTGCCATCATTTACGCTATACTGAAAGTCTAATGAAGAATGACACAATTTCTAACAAATAATACGAAATGTTGTGGTCAAGCCATCTGTTCAGATGTAAACATTTTTAAATCAGAAATTTACAAGATATTTGTATTTAATAATTACTATTTATTTTGTGGTAGATGTGATTGGAGAGACTATTACAGGGGCACTGTCAATAATAAAAATGTTTTAAAATAGCACATGTGATAAAAATATTAGTTGATACTAATATTTATTGTGTCATAGTCTATGGCTGTTAGTGCATCTTACACCATGATACTGATATTTTGGCTTCTTTTACATGTCTCAATACATAAGCACTGAATATGTATATTCAGTGCTAAGCATGCTAGACAGTGATCAAAACCGGAGTCTTAGAAGTGTTAGAACTCGTAATGAAACATTTTTTATCTTCTCCAATCTAAGAAGATGAAAGGATGGGGAATAAAGCTGTAATTGCCAGACACAGGGTGCTTCACTAGGAACCATGCTGGCAGCTGAAACCTAAAAGGAAGCATGTTTCAAAGTCAAATAACATAACAGATTTAATGAGCCATTTTGGCGAGGGTAGTGGGATTTGACTCAGTTCTGTAGGCTGCCTCAGGTTACTCTCAGCCCACTCCTTCATACAGAACTTGGCAAATACTCAGTCCCATTCAAATATAAATGTTATTAAGAAAAAGACCATAGGAGAAACTACACATAAATTCAGCCAAAGAAATGGATAAAATGCTTTTGACAAATCTTCATAACTTCAAAAATTGTATTTGACAACAATCTTAAAAAAAAATAAAAACTACAGAGTAGAAGGAGAGATTTAAGGCTATAGAGAAGAGATTACAAAGCAAACAAGGAGATTTTTTAAAACTTTGAATACACTGAAAGGCAAAATAAAAACATTCCAGGGATAAAAGTCATAGTTAAAGCAACAAAATAGGAAAAAAAATTTAGTTAATCTGGCATAAAGTAGAAGGCTCGAGAAAGTCGTTTTATTAGTCTGTTTTTGCAGTGCTGATAAAACATACCTGAGACTGTGTAGTTTATAAAGAAAAAGAGGATTAATGGACTCACAGTTCCATGTGACTGGGGAGGCCTCACAATCATGGTGGAAGGTGAAAGTCATGTCTTACATGGTGGCAGGCAAGAGAGAGTAAGAGTCCAGTGTAAAGAGAAACCCCTTATTAAGCCATCAGCTCCTGTGAGACTTACTCACTAACAGGAGAACAGTATGGGGAAAACTGCCCCCATGATTCAATGATCTCCCACTGGGTCCAACCCACAACACATGGGAATTATGGGAGCTACAATTCAAGACGAGATTAGTGTAGGGTCCCGGCCAACCCATATCAGCTATACAGACACACGGAGAATAAGGAAGATTAAAATGCAGTTAGAATAAGATACATATGACAAAGGTGATACAACACACACACGTTATTATTTACGGAGAAGAGAACAGAATAAATAGATTTGAAAAGTATTAAAATATAAGAGAGATCAACATTCAAATTTAAGGAAAAGAATCTTTATAAATTAGGCTGGCAAAAATTTTAATACCTTCTAACATCAACTGTTGTTTTATTTTTAAATTCTCGGTTTGGGGATGCATATGAAGGTTTGTTACATAGGTGAACTCAGGTCATGCGCATTTGTTGTACAGATTATTTCATCACCCAGGTATTCAGCCCAGTACCCAATCATTATCTTTTCTGCTCCTCTCCCTCTTCTCACCCACCACCCTCAAGCAGACCCCAGTGTCTGTTGTTTCCTTATTTGGATTCATCAGTTCTTATCATTTAGCTCCCACTTATAAGTGAGAACATGCCATATTTGGTTTTTTGTTCCTGCATTAATTTGCAAAGGAGAATAGCCTCCAGCTCCATCTATGTTCCTGCAAAAATCTTGATCTCCTTTTTTTTAAGCTGCATAGTTTTCCATAGAGTATATGTACCACATTTTCTTTATCCAATGTCTGTCAGTGATGGGAATTTAGGTTGACTCCATGTCTTTGCTTTGTGAATCATGCTGCAGTGAACATTTGCATGCACCTGTCTTTATGGTAGAATGATTTATATTCCTCTGAGTATATACCTGGTAATGAGATTGCTGAGTCAAATGGGAGTTCTGCTTTCAGCTCTTTGAGAAATCATCATACTGCTTTCTGTAATGGTTGAATTTACACTTCCACCAACAGTGACCACAATGAGATGCCATCTCATACCAGTCAGATGGCTATTACTAAAAAGTCAAAAAAAAAAAAAAAAAAAAAAAAAAAAAAACCCCACAAAATCCAGCAGATGCTGTGAGTTTGCAGAAAAAAGGAAACACTAACATCAAGTGTTTGAAAATAGTTGAGACACAAATTTATAGTTTGCTAGTAGTAAACCAGTAAAGCTAAGTTGCAAGCAATTTGACAATATGTAGTAAAAGTTGTAATATTCAGGTCCTATGTCTTAGCAACACTATTAAATATATCAAGTACTTACCTAAAGAAAGTAGCTCAGAGAAGCATAAAGTTACACATAAAACTATGCTTATTATAACACTGTTAGAGAACCAGAATAAACAACCTAGATATCTATTCACATAAAAGTACCATATAGTAGTTACAGGTAAGGTTCCAGTGCTATATGGTTCAATATACATGGTATATATGACATTGGTCATGGATTGAGCTCAAAACACAAGTTAATGACTTTTTTTAAATGGGGAAGAAGGATAGGTATAACAAGATAGCATACATATAAACATTTTAAAAGACAGATAAACCCAATCAGAAACCAACACTAAGTATGATTTGTATGGGCATATAGACTATATGTAATAGTATAAAAATGAAGTATACATAGGAAATATAAAGACTGACTCCACATAAAGGAAGAGGGGGAGTAGTTATATTTAGTGTTCAAAAGACAACAACATTATTTCTAACATTCTAATTTATTAAAGGAATATTATAGTCACACAGCACATAAAGTGATTTTAAAGAGATAATTTAGCTCGAAAGGACAAATGCAAATTGCAGGCAAATTGTGTGTAATAAAATAATTTGGAAATACGGTATCGATGAGCACAAACTCAAAGAGCAAAGCATTTCTAAATAACAAAATGCTATCTATCCAAAAAGTGATGACACAAAATAAAAAAATCAACAATAGAGAATGCTCACTGGTGGTGAACATAGCATCAATTTAAATATAAACTTTAAAAGCACTAAAATTATACTACAAGACAAAGGGCACATACAACAAACTCTAATAATTTTCAACTAATTATATACCAACTTAAAAAAATGGGCAAATGGGAAAAACAGGAATTAAGAGATACTGTTTAAAGTTGTAGTTAAAACACCTGAGTTCATATTTTTAGTGATTTGCATAATTCTCTCATTAACAGTAGCAAAAAAAGTTGATGAAAGTAATCTCCTTTGAACAAATCTTTTTCTGAAATTCAGCAACTCTCTAATTTCTGCTGCAGATCCTTTTTTGTTAAAGATGGAAATAAAGGTACTCATACATTATTAACGCAGTGTTGTCATATTAGTATAGTCCTATTTTGGAAAATCTAAATATATAGAGAGATAAATAGATAGATACCTCCATATTTACATATTTATAAATATATTTGTCCATTCTCATACTGCTTATAAAGACATACCCGAGACTGGGTAATTTATAACGGAAACAGGTTTAATTGACTCACAGTTCAGCATGACTGGGGAAGCCTCAAGAAATTTACAATCATTGTGGAAGGGGAAGCAAACACGTCCTTCTTCATATGGTGGCAGCAAGGAGAAGAATGAGAGCCGAACAAAGAGGGAAGCCCCTTATGAAACTATCAAATCTCATGATAACTTACTATCACGAGGATCGCTCAGGGAATAGCATGAATCTCATTTCAATTACCTCCCATCGGGTCCCTCCCATGACATGTGGGAATTACGGAAACTACAATTCAAGGCGAGATTTGGGTGGGGACCCAGACAAACCATATCAATATTAATAATGTCAAACAATAGCTTCAAGTGTTTCTGGAAGGAGAATTCTGAAGATCTGGGGAGGTTCTACTTTCTTCTTTTTTATGTATTTTAAACTTTTATTTTAGGTTCAAGGGTACATGTGCAGGTTTGTTACACAGGCAAATTGCATGTCATAGGTGTTTGATGTACAGATTATTTCACATTTTCATCTTTGCACCTTCCTATATTGCTTAAGTTTATAAATATATAAAATGAATACTTTTGTTTGTTTGTTTGTTTTATGAGACGGAGTCTCGCTCTGTCACCCAGGCTGGAGTGCAGTGGCACCATCTCGGCTCACTGCAAGCTCTGCCTCCCGGGTTCACGCCATTCTCCTGCCTCAGCCTCCCAAGTAGCTGGGACTACAGGTGCCGCCACCACGCCTGGCTAATTTTTTGTATTTTTAGTAGAGACGGGGTAATACATGTTATTTTTATAATAATTATAGCCATTTTACCTTTAAAAACAGACAACTGTACTATCTATATCTCTTTCTCTGTATTTGTACATTTGTAGGTATTATATATGATATTATATATTTAGACATAATATAAATGTACATATTATATGAATTTATGTATAACATATGTATGTAGAATATATATAAATTATATTATATATTTTTATAACATATATTTAGAAGAGAGATAGATGAAATGTTTGGGTTCTGACTAATGTATGTGCAGTGCGAGTGGTAACAAAGTGCCAGGTTCCAGAGACAGTTTGATATAAAACTCAAAGCATTTCCTAAGGAATTTGGTATCCTGGGAGGATGAAAAAGACAACTTTGAAGAGCTGAAATGACTGAAGAAGACCATCAGATTAGGAAGAATAATAATATTCTTAGAAGGAATAAGATTTGGAGAAAGAAAATTATTTGTAGGATTGTTAATGTTTAGACAAAGGTATCTAGGGAGCAGTTCATTATTTTTTAAAAAATGTATGTCAGAAGAAATCTGAGAGACTGGGTGGGAGTCAATGTGAATTATTTCTTGAATCCTTTAGCTATAATCCATTCAATGCACCTTTAATTTTAAAGGTGCATATAAGTTATGTAGGTTTTAGGCTACTTTTTGTTTTTGTAACACTTTTTATTTTGAGTCACATCTTATAAACAGAAAATCCATGGAATAAAATGATGCTTCTAATTATGTCTAACATGTAGAATTAAAATATTACATAAATATTTTATATTTTTGTTTTAGATTTTATTTAATAAATAAAACCTTATAAATAGAGTTAAAGCTTATTGTGCCTATATATATCCAGCCTCTCATTCTCTCAAACGGTATCAACATTCAGATATTACCATGGATATTTTCTAGCCTTTTTTTTTTAAAAAAAATGATTATCATTATTTTCTTTTTGAGACAGAATTTTACTCTGTTGTCCAGGCTGGAGGGGAGTGGCAGGATCATAGCTCACTGTAGCTTCAAACTCCTGGGATCAAGTGATCTTTACATTTCAGCTTTTCAAAGCGTTGGGATTACAGGTGTGAACCACCACGCCCAGCCTAATGTCGCTTTTCTACAGTGATGACATACATACGCATCCATGAAATTTTAGGAGTGGTGTGCCTTAATATTATTACTAATCATACAATTTGAATTGCTCGACCTTTTAAATACAATTTCTGTTGTTTCTGAGATTTATTCTTATTGATACCCCTGCATCTATTTCATTCTTACTAATTATCAAATAGCCTCTTATATCACTGTCATATTTTCTCCATCTCCTATTAATGGGTCTTTATATATATATATTTTTCAAATATTGCTGTTATAAATAATTCTACTTTCAACATTCTTTTTTTTTTTTTTTTTCTTTTTTGAGAAAGAGTCATGCTCTGTCACCCAGACTGGAGTGCAGTGGCATGATCTCGGCTCACTGCAACCTCCACCTCCTGGGTTCAAGTGATTATCCTACCTCAGCCGCCTGAGTAGCTGGGATTACAGGCATGTGCCACCACATCGGGCTAATTTTTTTGTATTTTCAACCAGGCTGGTCTTGAATTCCTGACCTCAAGGCCTGTCTTGGCCTCCCAAAGTGCTGGGATTACAGGGGTGAGCCACCGCACCCAGCCTTACTTGCAACATTCTTAGGAGTATCTCCTTAGGTTGTTTAGAAGTAGAAACCCTGAGCCAAATGAGAGTATCATAAAACTGAGTTCACAAAGTGCTACCAACTTATCTTTCTACAGGCAAATTAGAGTAGTTCTTTTCCATGTCCTGACCAAAGCTTGCTATTGTCACACTTTTACATACTGGCTAAACTGACAAAAGATAAATTATTTTTTATTGTTATTTTAGTTTACCTTGCAATGATTACTGGTGACCATTTGAACTTCTTTTGATAGGAGAAATTTCAGATCAGGTAACTCCCTTTTATTTCTAATTTACTAACAGGTTTACTCCAAAGTGAGCATACAATTTAGTGCTTTTTCTGCATCTATTGAAACGGTTAGAGGTTTCTTTCATACAATCTAGTAATGTAGTAAATTATATTGATATAAACTCTGATGTAACTTTTTCACATTTGTGATTCATCTTACATAATTACAATATATATTTCATCTATATTGTGGCTTCAGTAAGCTAATATGTCAGTAAGCTAATATGTTAGGATTTTTGTATTAATGTTCAAAGTGAAATTGTTCAAATTTTCCTTATACTGTCATTTTCCAGGTTTGTTATTCATATTCTACTATATATTTAATAATTCAATCAGGCAAAATTTGCTATTTTCTTCTTTCATAAAACATTTATATCAGTTGAAGACTATTTCTTGAAAGCTTGGTAAAACTCGGCTGTAAAATGACATAGGTCTGATACCTTTGATGGTGAAGTGCATGAATATTTAGACTACTCACTTACTTAGACAGTGATATATACAATTCTCCTATTTCATATGATTTAGAATGTCCAATGCATCCTAGTTTTCCACTTGACTTTTATAGTTTTAGTGCTGAAAGCCTCACACCTGTGAACTCTCTCAGTCCTATGTAAATCAAATGGTTGGTCATCCTGAGTGGAGTCAATATTGGTCATTTGTATTGTTTAGAGAAACTATCTAACCTGCAAAATTTACTGGAGTAAACATGCTCCCTATTCTGTCTTATATAAATATCTTCTGTACTGTACATAGATCCCCATTTCTTTGTAGAATTTGTTGTTTTTTTGTGTGTTTTTTTTTTTTGGAGACGGAGTCTCGCTCTGTCGCCCAGGCTGGAGTGCAGTGGCCGGATCTCAGCTCACTGCAAGCTCTGACTCCCGGGTTTATGCCATTCTCCTGCCTCAGCCTCCCGAGTAGCTGGGACTACAGGCACCCGCCACCTCGCCCGGCTAGTTTTTTGTATTTTTTAGTAGAGATGGGGTTTCACCGTATTAGCCAGGATGGTCTCGATCTCCTGACCTCGCGATCCGCCCGTCTCGGCCTCCCAAAGTGCTGGGATTACAGGCTTGAGCCACCGCGCCCGGTCGTAGAATTTGTTAATTGCTTTTAATCATTTATACTGGGAATCGGATGTTTTTGCAGTTTCTCGATTATTCTTGACAAAAAAATCAGCCTTTATTTTAATGACGATTTATATTTTCTTTTTTTTTTTTTTACTTCTGAACTTTTTATTGGTCTCCTGCTCCCCAAAGGGTACCCTGCTTCTGCTGCCTTAATGCCTCAGAACTTTGGTGTTGTTGGTCTCAGACACCACTTTGCCATCCACTATCCAGCGGGTGGTGGTCTTTTGGATGGTTTGCATGGAGTTGCTGCTGTCCACGGCATCAGCAAGATTGAAGCCCTCACTGTCTTCCAGCAGGTGGTGGTAGATGGCGATCTCAGCCTTCAAGTCGACCTTGATGTTCAGCGGGGCCTCATACTCCTGGGCCTGGCGCTGTCTCTCTGCCTGGGTCTGCGCCAGCTCTGACTCCAGGTGCAGCAGGATCCCGTTGAGCTGCTCCATCTGCAGGGTGCAGCAGGCCTCCACCTCCCTCAGGCTGTTCTCCAAGCTGGCCCTCAGATTTCTCATGGAGTCCAGGTCAATCTCCAAGGACTGGACTGCACCTCTCAGCTCTGTGAGCGTCGATTCAGCAGCTCTAACCTCGGCGGACTGCGTGGTGACCACTGCGGTGCTGTCCTCAATCTGCTGAGACCAGTACTTGTCCAGCTCCTCTCGGTTCTTCCAAGCCAGCTCATCATATTGGGGCCGGATGTCTGCCATGATCTTGGCGAGGTCCTGAGATTTGGGGGCCTCTACCTCCACGGTCAACCCAGAGCTGGCAATCTGGGCTTGTAGGCCTTTTACTTCTTCTTCATGGTTCTTCTTCATGAAGAGCAGCTCCTCCTTGACAGTCTCAATCTCTGTCTCCAGCTGCAGCTGAGTGAGTGTCATCGATGATCTTGCAGAGTCCATGGATGTCGCTCTCCACAGACTGGTGCATAGCCCGTTCTGTCTCACACTTGACTCTAAAGTCATCAGCAGCAAGCTGGGCATTGTTGATCTGCAGAACGATGCGGCATTATCCACAGTATTTGCGAAGATCTGAGCCCTCAGTTCCTCAATGGTCTTTAAGTAATGGCTCCAGACTCTGACCTGGGGTCCCTTCTTCTCCATGTGCTCCCGGATTTTGCTTAGGAGGCCAGGCAGTCGATCAGGCTTTGCATGGTCTCCTTACCATTCTGGATGCCTCCCATTCCTGCCAGATCCCCGGCCATCCCCATGGTCAGGCCCCCAGACCCCGTGCAGCCCCAGAAGCTGGTGGAGCGGGTCACAGAGATCTGGGAACCAGAGCCCTGGCACCTGCACAGAGGCTGGCTGCGCTGCTGACCAGCCAGGCACCGCCGCTGGGCGCCTGGACAGAGTTCAGGGACTGGTAGTTGCTGGAGAAGGTAGAGCGAGTGATGAAGCTCATATTGTCTGGTGAAGAGAGCAAGAGGACAGGACTCAGGCTTTGCCAACGACCTTTCTGCCCTACTGTTTTCATTTCATTTCATTCACTTTCACTGCACTTGTTGTGGATATTATTTATACAGACAGATCCAACCAATTTAGCTATCACCTAGCTGGCAGGCAGACAGTAAGCATACAGAGCATATGTTCTTTGTCATGTAAGTGGTATAAAGATGAGAAAAGTCTTACAGAATCAGGTGGAAGCACACTTAATAATTATAAAAGATATAAAATTAAATTAAGATAAAGAAATATTATGTAACCTGATTTAACTACTTCCTTAACCTTTCTTTCATAAAAACAAAGTTTATATTTTTGCTTGGGCAACTCAGGTCAGTGTCCCAAATATGTTACCAATTAATTGCCCCTTTTGAAAGGCCTCAAAGTGAGAACTGCGTTGGAGCATTAGTCTTCGGTCAACAAAAGCTATTCAGTGATCCTTAAATGAATGTAGTTCTTACTCAACGAGCCTGTAGTTTTACTCTGAATTATCCGCATACTTTATCTTTATGATAAATTATCCTTTCTTGGTGTGTAGATCTGCCTTTAATTGGTTAATTGGATTATAATCAGTAGATTGATTAACAGTGCATCTTGGGAGACAGAAATACATGGCAACTTGAAAAAGTATTTATTATATCACACTAAGGACAAGTAAAATTAAAAACAAAAATATAATAGTACAAATTTGTCAACAAACGTTTGGATGTTCACTCATTTTGGTCACTCTTCAGAAGTGCTTGTTTTTCACGAATAGCTTATGTATATGCTACTGTCTTTGAGGGCCTTGGTACTCACAGGAGAATGGAAAAGGGTTTGATTAAATGGGAGAAAGAGGTTGGTAAACAAGCTCATTGCTCTGTTGTTTTCGGTAAACTCTCCACCCGCTCATTCCAAAAAAAAAAATCCCCGAAGGTATGTGGGTTGTTTTTGTGTTGTTTAGTTTTGTTTTGGTGTTTTTAGCAATGGCTGAGGGAGAAGGCAGGAAAAAGATTGTGTCAATGTAGTTAGAATTTTTTCTATATTTGCTACCCAATATCCATTTACCATATTCTGATAATAGCACAAAAGTTTTGCTGGAATGATACCATTCTTTCAACACTTTAATTCATGATATATGAGTTTATTGATTCTGTCATAGAACTACACATTTATTGAAAATTCTAATGCCTTCTCCATTTAATTGGTTCAGAGATGTACATCATCCAAATTGGCTCAACTAGCTATCAGGAAAATAAATTAACTTTTGGCTGAACTAGAACCTATCTTGAGTTTTGCAATATCATTTTTAACTTTAAAAGTTTCACAAAATTATTACACCAGAAGAAAGGCTTTGATCCAGAATAAAATTTACTTTAGTGTAGGACAAAATTATTATCCTCATGTTCAAAATATATTTGTTAAGTTTGAGGGTTTGGTTTATTAAATATAATAAAATTATTTATACATGAAAAGAAATAAGTGATAGACATAGGAAAACAGGAAAAGTCCTATCTTAATTCAAAGTTTTATCTACTTTTTAAACTTGTTGATTTAACATTTAATTATTAGGTTTTAAAATAAAAATGTCTATTTTTAATAATACAAGCTTCAGCCCTTACATATTTCAAAATGCAGAAATGTTTTTTCCTGAGCTGAAAAAAGGTTAAATCACCATATGCAAGCAACTATTTGAAGCACAAAGATAATTTACACAGAGACAAGGATATAAGCCTGACTTATTTCCTTTATCCCTGTGCAAATAAATGTAAGACAGTGACAAAATATTCTTTTCTTCTTTTTCAAGCCCTGTGTGTTCACATGTACATTTGTATACTCTGTACCCTTCCCCAAACACATGCACACACAGTTGTACCCACTTGCACATATTTGCCCACAATATTTGCAGAAGTAATTGTCTTGGAAACAAGTTAATGACAGTATAATATACCAGCTGCTGGTTGAACAGCCAGAAATAATCCCAGGTGGATGACATAAACATTCAAAAGCAGATTGTATTTTCAACCTAAGTTAAATTGTTGCTCCAGAGAAATGAAATTTTCTTGCCAATATTTAAGATGTTTCATCATGGGTTGAGATTTTTTAGTGTGTGTAAAAGGCACAGCTGGGTGCAGGAACTCATACCTGTAATCCCAACAGTTTGAGACGCTGAGGCAGGATGATTGCTTGAGACCAGGAGTTCCAGACCAGTCAGGTCAATATAGCATGACCCTATCTGAAAAATAAAAAATAAAAAGTTAGCCAGGCATGGTGGTGCATGCCTGTAGTCCTAGCTAGTCAGGGTGCTGAGGTGGGAGGATTCCTTGAGGCCAGGAGTTTAAGACATAGCCCGGGCAACATAGAACCTGTCTTTACAAAATCAAGAATAAAAAAAGTTAGCCAGGTGTAGTGGCACACACCTGTAGTCCTAGCTACTTAGGATTGCTTGAGCCCAGGAGTTTGAGGCTAGGGTGGGCTATGATCACACCATTGCATTACAGCCTGGGTGACAAAACAACAAACTCATCTCAAAAAAAAAAAAAAGACACCATATATAAACATAGAATCCCTGGAACCAACATTTTAACATGTTTGCATTCGAGCAATCATCAGTGGGGCTTTCTTGATAGCTAAGAAACATCTGGAGTCAGTATGGTGACTTTAGGCTTCACTTCAAGAGGATGCTCATCTGATTCCAGGAGGTAGAGTTTGTTGAGGGCCATGAGTATAACTAATAACTGGGGTCATCTTTTCTGTTTCATCTCACTAGGCAGCTCTAACTCTAATTTCCTTCTTTCTCTCCCTCTCTCTCTCTCTCCCTTCTCTCTCTCTCTTCTCTTTCTCCCTGCCTTCCTCTTTTCTTCTCTCTATTTCTCATATATACCTGTGCACTCAAATAACCTTCACTCTGTGTCTCTCCCAGCCATGACAGTAGATCTGGAACGTAGAAGGTTAGGCACACCGGCCAACAAATTGGGAAGGGAATTTCTATTTGCCATCACTGCTTGCTCACAAATCTCTTTTGGAACACCAAAAACAAATGATAGTTATGGTTTACATAAAGTTTTTATGTTCCTAGCCTCCATAGCCATTAAACTCTACAAAACTCCACAAAGACCACTAATTGAACGTGTCTGAAGGATGACATTACTACTTGAAAAATGAGTAGGAGACTTACAAGGAGAAAGTTTGTTTCCCATCTTGGGTAAATTTAGTCCCAAATAAAATTCTAATTGCAGGCAGATGTACCAGAAAATACCAGCCTATACTGTCAGACATTCTTGTCTGCTATGATCTCAAAAAATACTTCAGAAATATTACTCATACGGCTTGAGATAAGCACTTCTTTGGAGCACCATCAGCTAGCGAATCATAAATAAGATACTAAATGAAGCTCTCAGTCAAGGAATCACAGGTTTCATAAGTGATATTTCAGCAAACACAGGATATGCATCAAAGTGTGATACCTATCTCAAGCTTCAGGGGTATGTATTAAAAACCACTTAAAATTATGTTCCTGATATTCCCTTCTGAATTTACTTTCCAAAATATCAATGTTTGAGAGTATTTTCCAAGATTAAATTAATTCTCCAAAGGTATTAAAGGGGGAAAATCATGTAAGGTCTACCTCACAGAAATTCAAACTTTGAAAGATTCTACAGAATAGCGAAGTAATGAAATATTTGATGTGAAAACGATTTTAAACAACTCAGCATGAAATTTTTTGGTCTTGGTAACTGTGAATTTGTTCACGAAGTCATCTTCCTAAAGTGTCAAATCCTTCTTCTATTCCCTATACCCCCTGCCCTGAGATAAAGAAAAATGAACACTAAACAACCAACCACACAGTTTAATAATATTTTATCCAAGCAACTTTGTTTATCCAGTTATAATTGACCATTTCACACTTCAGTATGTTTCACCTGGAGCTGAGAATATTCAATAATAAAATGCAGTGAAGAGCCCCGTAGGAAATGTTTCTAGAACTAAATCTGGTGATAAGATGAACACTGCATGGGTATTAATGCAGAGCTTTTCATTTGCACACTGGTACAGTCCATAACATTTCTACCTCAGACACTTACACTACTAAGAATTACATATTTCCCCTACCCCTACATTGCTAAACTAAAGAAGTCTGTCCCTCACCATCTTTTCTGCATTAATTTCCCACTTGTAGTAAATAGAAAAGGTCTCTTGGTGGGTGAGTAGGAAAACATAAAAATGAGTTTACATCTCTAGAAAAGAGCCCTGAACTTGTAGCCATCGACCGCATCTACTCAAGCCCAAGCTTAGGGAAAACATCTGCAGCCTTCTCATTACAGGAGTGATCAAGAGCTTTTCAGGGTCTGGGCTCAGAGTTGGAGAAGGTTGTGTTAACTTGCCATAGAAGGGCAGGAAATGAAAGTGATCACCTTGACTCTAGAAGAGGAGGCTTTCTGGGGACATGTCAGGGCAAGAAAGGAGAAGGAAATCAGAATGAATCCCAGCATAAACACCCCGTGAACAAACAAACAAAGAAATGCCCCCAAAGAAACTGTCAACTGACTTTCTTTAAACAATTATATTCACTTATAATTAAATAATTAAATGCCAAAAATACATAAAGAGTTGTTTCAAACAAGGTAATGTGAAGGGAAGGAAGATTTATCTTTACTAACAGGTAAGAGATCCTCAAAAGAAACTGCTTAAAACAATTAAGCAGGGAAGGATTTTTAACAGGGTTTCAAGTCATGGAAACACCCTGTGGACAAGCAGCAGAGGTTCTGAGAATGGAGGCCACAATGATCCAAGCAAGTGGCATTAAACTTTTCAGTAAAACAGGATTCTGGATGCCATGAGAATAAACAAAATCACACTTCTGCTGTTTCCTTAAGGAGGCTATCCCTCAAAGACTTAACACTGACAAGGCCAAGTAGAATTTTCCAGCTGGTATGAATGAATCATGGGGAAGCTGTTATGAGAGCAGAGAAATTCCAGATAGGTCAGGAAAACAAATTGTATAACAAGATAGAGAGCTTAAAGAAAAAATATGCCATGACTGTAAAATGCTCAACACATATTCACTCTCTATCACCTCCCATTACCTCCCTGACAGGTAATCACCACTGGAAATTCCTATACATTTAGCCAGAGTATGAACTTTCACTTAAAAAAAAAAAAAAAAAAAAAAAAAAAGCATGCAAGACAGCCAAGTGGGAGAGGATCCCCAGAAAAAAAAAAAAATCCAACCGTCCTGCACACTGGGGTGGAATCTCATCTCAGGAAGTTCATGCTGTTTGCAGCAGGGAGGAGCCTGGCCTCTCTTCTTCCTGTGTGGAACCTGGAATTCAAGCTGTGGGTAAGAAACTCGCTAGAATGGACTCTGACCTTATGGAGGATCGCTGTTCCCCTCTTTTTTCCTTTTCACCCAAAAAAGTTTGGCTTCTCTCACCCTTCAAACTGCCTGTGAGCCTAAATTTTTGTGGCCATGGGACAGACAAGGACTCCCATCTTTAGCTGAACTAAGGAAAAGTCCTGCAACATTTTTGGTATGCAGTGTGGGGGCTCTAGAAACAGTGAGTGAAATGCATGCCAAGAATTCTTTCCCTTACCTCTCTCTTCTGAGCCTTCTCATCCTCCGGCTTCTGAGGGTAGAGGTAACCATGTCACCACCCCCCTATTGCTCCTAGGGTTAGGAGCCTTTTCATAGCCTTTTCTCCCTTTTTGGGAAGGAACTGGTGTGCAGCGGCTCCCCACCACCCTCCCCTCCCTGCCAGGGCTGGGATACCTGGCCCAAGGCGCCACGAGTGGCTGGCTGGCGTTTTCTGCACCAGGGAGGCCAGCTCTGACCCACAGCAATTCAACTTGTCTCCCTGGTGGAGGAACCACTTGCATAAGAATAACAGGTTCTTCCCCAGCCATTTTTAAACCATTTTTTTTCTCCTCTTCACACCCAGTCAGCAGTAAACTTAGTCTCTGTAAAGCTTCGGTTGTGAAAAAGGATTTCTGGGGCTAGTCTTGGGCTGTGGCCAATCCTGGCGTGCTTTGCATGTCTGTATGGTGTGTGCTGCAAGCCTCCATCTTGTTTTACATCCTGGGGGCGTGGCCAGGAACTGCTTGGCAAGGTTTGTTGAGCAATCCTGCCTTAGAGGATGATCCTTCTCTGGTTTGATATCTGCATGTTTTCCTAGCCCTGTCTCTTAAAGGGCCTCACCCAGCAACTGGATTTTCTTCTGCCTGTCTGTGTGTATACTGTGTGTGCTGTCTTTAAAAAGATCTCTAATTAATTTGTCCTAAAGAAGACAAGCACTTGGATCAAGTATTTTTTAAGGGAAGTTAAAAGCTGTGGTGCCTTTCAGTTCACATGACTTTAATCTTTGAGAAATAAAAACAGCCCCTAAAGACTATTGGTAAAATGAAGGTAAGATGCAAGGTTTGCTAAGTGATTTAAATTTACAAACTGCTTTTTGGGTTTTGAAAACTGTCTCCTCTGCTTCACAGCTGGTAGGGCCTGGGGACATATGGAACTAATCACGTCCTTAATTAAGAAGGCAAACCTTGGCTGCAGTTAGCACACAATTAAAACAATTTACCAGGTTTTAAATTAATGTTAAAAATTACTAGGAGTTACCATTATAACATGTAATTGAGACTACTGGAAATAGATTTGCATGCAAGGAGTGTACGAACAGTGAAATATGTTTTTCAGTAAAAGGGTATAAGAAGGCATGAAAATATAAATTTTTGCCTAGGGCTAAAGGATTGTTTTGAGTTAAATTATTAAAAAACTGAAGGTTCAAAGAAGTGATGGAAGAATTGTGAAAATTAACCTTGCCGAAGAGGTTCTTTGTGTGAATATATTGACTAAATTCAAAAAACCGTATTATATGGCTTTTCTGTAAATTGAGTATTGAAATAAAAGCATAAACAAGGGTTTAATACAGCACTAGCTGCTCTTTGGCAAAATTTGTAAAGGGTTATAGAAGTTTTTTGCTTCTTTATGTTTTCTGAGTCATCATTTTTGCAAAATAAATAATTTGTGGTAATCTGGAATTGTATTTCATAATATCAAGTGTTTTAAACCTTGAACATTTAACAGCCTTCCCAAAATCAAACTTCAGCTTCAAAATTGTCTTCCCTGGCACCTGACTTTTTGAGTACTTTGAGAGGGCCCCTGAAGTGTCCAGAAAAGAGAGGTAAACAGGATTCTTTGACATGTTTAGGTACATGGAACTGTCAAAATGATGTTCAGTCTTCTTTGGGTTATATCTCGGTAAATAATGCTAATATATGTTCCAAAATTGTATGCGATTTCTAACATTCCAATGTCTAAGTATATGCTACCAATCATAATTAAGGTTAAGTTATTGCAAACCACAGAGATAACCAAACATTTTTGTCAATTGTGTTTCTGACTGTCACTACCCTGGGCATTTTGCTATTCACAGACAATTGTTGTCTTGCTTTAATCCTTTTCAAACGATGGTTTATCATAAGCTACAGAATTTTGGAGGTGCTCTTAAATACAGCCTTCTGAAAACTTTTGAGATTGTAACATTGGAATAAAGGAAAATTTACAGGACTCACAAAGAGCTGAAATGTTCACAAATATCAAGCAAAACAAGAGTTAACTAGATGGACTGAACTCAGGAAGCTGAAGCAAATCCTTTTGACTTTTGCTTGGAATATTGCTGATCCTTGTTTTGCTTTTCACAGTCAAGGAAACGTATTTTGAACTATTTACGGTCATTAATAAGTAAAGTATACACTCCTGTGATCAAAATTTGTAGCATGTTTGTTTCTCTCTGCCTGGTTTCTCTAGAATTTGGAAACTATCTGTGAGTATTCTTATGGCAATGTAGTTGTTTGCATCAGTGCAATAAGAATCCATTTTTCTTTTGAAACAGAAAACAATTGGAAAAACTGGTTATTTTACCAAGGCTTTATACTTCCCTTTAAGGAGTCAATCTTGACTTGGCACAGCCAATAAAAGCCCCATGAGGAAACTGGCCTCATACTCAGTCCCTGTACAGGGTTCTTGACCTGTGGTCAGTAAAGAATGTCAGTTTCTAACAAGTCCAGGAGCTCCAAGTTTATCTTGGGACCGTAAGAGGAGAGGATGACCCAACTCACATGTATCTGAGGATAAACCCATGGCTAGGAATGGCTTTAAAAGGTCTTATCTGAGATCCCTTGAGGAACAGAGTTCCATCAAAGCCAATCTAAAAGGCCTGTGTAGAAATAATTATTCCTGCTGCACTTCATGCAAATAATCAGGCCAAGTAGAAGACTAAAATCTATTTTGCAAAAATCTCAGTCCTATCATGGTTTTTTTCTTAACAAAAATGAGGACTGGAGAGAAATTATGTTTCAAAAGTTATCATGTATTTGTCATTAAATTCTAAACTCACTAGTTGTTTTTAAGTTTTTGCCTACATTTTTAGACTAACCCTGCTTGTTCCTGTGAACCAACCAGCAATCCCCAGCTGCAGCTCAGAAAGAACAAGAGGGATGGGTAATGTAGAAATCTGGATCAATATCCTAGTTCTGAGCAATTATCCTGCAAATCCTGCCAGGTGATGGGAATAAATAGAACACCCATCACTAGGAAGTTTCCTTTTTGGGAGAGTGAGACCAAGGACCCTAACCAAAGCCAAGCACCATGCACCGAAACCCTAGCAAACATAACTATAGCCACCAGTTACCTGGGTGTGTCACAAGACATCCTTTTCTCTCCCTTGTTGGAAGAGGACTCACTTCCACAGTTTTACCTTAGCATTCAGCTTATCATAAGGAGTCCATGCACTTCCAAGCTTTGGGTCAAAGCCCTAAGAAGGAAATCTGAATCTGAGGGATCCAGAGGCAGACAATAATGGAAGTTAAAAGGCACAGCACAAGTGAGTATAGCTGATTGCTGCCCAGTAAGCCAACCCAGGCTTCTTGTTTCATGGATAAAGGCCATGTTAATATCCATGGCATAAAAGAGGTCTAGGGAACTCCAAGGCTACTTACAGTAGGGGTGATAGAGGCATAGGTGAAAGTAGATAATGCCTATTCTCTAGGTTCCCCAGCTTCATGGGTGCAAGCTGCTTTGGTACTTATGGTGGCACCTACCAAGGTCTCCAGAACTTGGGGATGCAAGGACAGAAGATGGAAAAAGGATGCTCTTCCATCTCTCCCTGAAGTACCCGGGGTATCTGTTAGGAAGTGAAGGGAGCCATAGATGCCTGCTTGCCTTTCTAGATGGGTAGCCATTCATTTTCACTCTGTACCCCTTTCAAATGCATCCCGAACCCCTGGGACTCCTTTAAGAAATGCCTTCTCTTTTCCTTTCCCCTTCTCTGTCTTCTCTTCACAGAGAGGTAATTGTGTCCCCGTACCATGGGACACTTGTCTCAGATGCATCCTCCAAACTAGAAAGAGTTAATTTCTCAAACCTTAAACTGTTTGGCTTGAGATTAGGCTCAGGGGAAGGGAACACAGAAGCCCAGTGTGCCTGCAAAAGGGTGAAGTTTTTTTTAACCGGTCAAGCTTTTGGCCTCCTTCTCCCTGTACAAACTGGTAAAAAGGCCTTGGGATTTTTGAGCTCTCCTTACCCCTCCCCTTGTTTCATTTTGATACATGTTTTCTAGTAACCTGGTTCGTCTGTTCTTGCCTTCAGGCCATCAAACTCCAACTAGTCATGCAACCAGAGCCTCTGACGATGGCCCCTTCTGCTGGGAACCCTTAAATGGGCCTCTGAGGGAGCTCTGACTGATGGCTCCCCAAAACAGCGCCCCCTGTCATCAGGAAGCAGTTAACATTGGTCTTCATTCTTACCCTATCCTTATTCTAACAGCAGTTAGATGTACTTCTTTAGAGGGGGGGAGTAAGACAGCCAGGTGGGAGGGGGTCTCTGGAAAACTATCTGGCCTGCACACTTGGGTGTGTTGGAACCGAACTCTCGATTCCCTCCTGGGCAGGGGTCGCCGCGAAGGATCACCGACACGAGGTTCACAGCAGAGAGTTATTTATTACTAGCGCGCTAGGGTCCCAAGCTCTAAGTTGGCCCTGGGACCCTGACTGCTTGTTACAGGCTGTTTATATAGGCAAACACAAGTTCAAACACAGCTTATGGCGCGAAATTCAAACAAAGCTTAAGGCGTAAAATGATTGGGTCTAGCTATGGCCTGAGCAAGGGGTCTTGGTTTAATTGGTTAGAGCAGGACCTTATGAGGTTCTTTCCTGGAGTTGATGATTCCGGGAACTTCGAGGCAGGGTGAGACCCCTGGAATTGGCAGGGTGGGACCTCATGAGGTTGTTTCCCGGAATTGGCAGGGTGGGACCCTATCAGGGTGGGACACTATCGAGGCAGGGTGGGACCCTCTCTAGGCAGGGTGGGACCCTATCTAGGGCCACCTGGTGCTAACTTTTTAGGTTTTGTGAGGCCTAGTTTCAGGTGGAGCCTCAGGAAGCTGATGACTTTTGCAGCTGGGTGCAGCCTGGCCCCTCCCCTTCCTGTGTGGAACCTGAAATTAGACCGGCTGGGCGGAAGCGCTCTAGCAGGGACTCTGGCCTTGCAGAGCATCCTGTTTCCCCGTGTTTTCCTTTTCACCCAAAAAAACCCTGCCTCACTCACACTTCAAACCATCTGTGAGCCTAAATGTTTGTGGCTGTGGGACAAATATACCATCTTTAGCTAAATTTAGGAAAAGTCCTGCAATGCAGGTATCATGGTACCTTTATAATATTGTTTATCTGTTTTAAACCTTGTATAAATAGGAAAATATTGTATATAATCTCAAACACATTGTTTTATTTTGAAAAGTATTCATATATGTTAAAGGTGTAGTTCTAGTTCGTTTTCTCTGTTTAGACTCTTTCTTTTATAAATATACTACAGCTCATTTATCCATTTTCCTACTGTTGCAACGTAGATTGCTTCTAATTCTTCTAATTACTAACAATGCTGGTATGAAATTGTTGTGTATATCTGTGGTAGATATGTGTTATTTCTTTTTTGTAATTCTAGATTATAATTATTTGTCTAAGGTGGAGATACCAGGGTAGACTCGCTCTGGCCGTATATAATGTTGGCTACATAACCTGCCAACACTTAGTCTTATCACACATTTTATTTTAAGATCAATATGTAAAAAATACTAATTTACTTGGTAGTAATTTCAATTTTTCTGATTATTACTGAGGTTGAATATGTTTTCATATGTTTACTGAATATTCCTGTTAATTTTCTTGTGAATTTCAGTTTGTATAGCTTCTTCATATTTACTACTTTTACAATTTTAACAGTAAAATTAGTTTCATGTTTTATAGCTATAATTATTACAACTTTTAAATAAATCTTTCCTTAGTTAAAATTAAAATGCATTATCCTTAATTTTCTTCTAAGATTTTTGAAATGTGTATGACTTTTTCATTCTTGTGCTGGATTTCTACCTGAAAAATATTTCTCCCTTCTGAGGTTCAGTGCCTGTTTTTTGATATAATGGTATGAAAAAAGGCATACTCACTGTGTTAGCTAGAGCTAAATATTTACTAATAGTTGTCTCTTTCCTGCTACACAAACGCACACACACACACACACACCTCATCATCCTGGTAACTTCTGAGAGTCTCTTTCTTGTTCATTTCTCCTTCCATACAGGAAAGGGAGGGGTTTGAATCTAGAATGCTGATCTATTTTTAACAAATAGCCCTAACTCCTTCCTCTCCCAGACTTTAACGCTGAGTGTTAGGAGAAACATCTTTAGCTACCTTTAAGTAAACAACTGATGATTTCAAATTGACATCGTTCTATAGTCTCCCAAATTTCATCCAGCTCCTCCCTTTGAAAGAAAACCAGCTTTATCTTCGAGATGAAATCTAAACCCCGCCAGAGTCAACAGTACTGTTTTCTGTTTATAATTTTTTACCTCAGATTGATTCAGAAATGTAATGGAAGTTCAAACATAGTCTTAAATGTAGAAGGAATGGGGAAAAACATGTCTATGTAATTCTAAATTTCTGGACAAAGAAGGACTTAAAGATAATTAACATGATTTGGAAAATAAAGACAATGATAAATTTCTAATACCAGATATTGAATGTTTTATTAAGCAGCAATTATTAATACTGTAGAAGTGCTGCATAGAGAAAAATAAAATAGAAAAAAAATCCCAGAAACAAACACAAGTGTATAATCAGATAAGATTTTAGAATCATGAGAAGTAACCTCTTATAAATAATAAAAACAATAGTTATAATATTGAAAAAATATTCCCTAGCTAATGGCGGTCAAATTATTTCCAAAGAAATAATAGCATTAAGAATAGTGAATCACAGGATGGGCATGGTGGCTCATGCCTATAAATCCAGCATTTTGGGAGGCCGAGGCAGATGGGTCACTGGAGCTCAGGAGTTCAAGACCAGGCTGGGCAACCTCGTGAAACCCTGTCTCTACAACAAAATACCAAAATTAGGCAAGCGTGGTGGTGTGCACCTGGAGTCCCAGCTACTCAGAAGGCTGAGGCAAAGGATCACTTGAGCCTGGGAGGCAGAGATTGCAGTTAACCGAGGTCCCGCCACTGCACTCCAGGCTGGCCACAGAGCCAGACCCTGTCTCAAAAAAATAAAAATAAAACTGACTAGTGAATCAAATATATTACTCAAATATAATTATAAATTTGTATAAGCTATCTGAAATGAATAAATGTTAAAGAAGAAATGCAAAGGAACAGAGTGCAAAATTATTTAAATATATAAACATTTGATAGTGCATATGAAAAAAGAATTAAATAGCAATAGAATAAGTAGAAAAACAATTTGGAAAATCTATTGCAAAGTGAAATATTTTATGTAGCATATATTATGTAAAATTTTTAATACCAATAAAATATAAAATATAGAACATAAATATACCAATACATAAAATTACATATAATACCTATTTTGTATTTCATATGTACCACATATAATACAATATATCATAAGCATTAAATAAATACATCACTTTATGATATATAAATATGCTATGCACAATTATACAATGGATTATGTAAAAGCATTCAATTTTATTATAAAATACACTGTTAAGAAGATACAGAGGCTCCTTGACTTTGATGGGGTAATGCTTCCATAATCCCACTGGTTGAAAATATCCTAAATCAAATATACACTTTTTTACTTACAGTGTTTTCAACTTGTCATGGGTTTATCCTGACATAACCCCATCATAAGTTGAGGAGCATCTAAATGCATATCACTTTTGCACCTTTGTAAAACTGAAAACTTGTAAGTCAAACCATTGTTAAATCAGGTTTCTCTGTATATAAAAAATTATAAAATATTACTTATTAAAATTATAACATTTTAAAATATGTGGTGTTTTTTCAAATTAGTATGAAAATGATATAACATCTTCAAGGGGCATTTAGGAAAGACCATGAATAAACTAATTATCCACATTCTCTAGACATAATGGAAAGTAGTGTAATACTAACAATCTAAATCTTTAGATGTTTTATGAAGAGAATATATGATTATAAAATGACTATAATAAAATGGTACCACTATACTTTAGTGGTGGTTTAAATGTATACATTCTATAATATTTAATTAAAATCCCTTAATTGCACATGTTTCATAGAAGAATGTATCAAATAAAAATCATGAGATGTTCCCAGGGATATTTGATTGAAAATTTTCATTAGAGTGCTATATAAACAGTAATATTGGAAACCAACTAAAATGATGATAAATGAAGGAAGATCTACACATTGGAAGACAAGGCAATGAAATTGATGTCATTGATATTGATTATGATATAATGATAAGTGGTGTCTTTCTCTTACGTTGAATATGTTTTCATATGTTTACTGAATATTCCTGTTAAAGCAAATCAGTACACACACACACAAGTTTTGGAGACATGTATTACCAGTTTATCCATAGATGTAGAACTGTGATTTTTCTCTTTTTTAACTTTCCAGTGTTAATACATTCTAGGATTTCCAGATTTGCTATGTCTGTGTAGTGATTTTACAATAAAAAAATTTACAAACTCCCAACTTATAAGAGGTAAAAGCTTTTTATGGCTGTGGAAAAAAAAGGTTAGTGTGGAAGGCCTATATGATACTGTGAAATATACATTTGGTCTTTATCCAGTTTCCTGACATATAGCTCCTAAAACCCTCAGAATCTCTTGAGTAATGTCTTTTGTATGCTGATGAGATAACTGATGGTAGGAGAGGCTAGAGAGCTTGGGATGGGGGCTGGTCACCAGAAAGAACAAGGCATGATTGGAGAGTTGGGACATTCATTTCCATCCCCAGCCTTGGTGAGAGAAAGGAACTGAACGTTAAGCTGATCACCAACGGCCAATGATTTAATCAATCATGCCCATATAATTAAACTTCCATAAAAACCTGATAGGACTGGGTCCAATGAGCTTCCAAATAGCTGAACTCGTAGAGCTTCCTGGAGGGTAGCAGGCCAAGAGAGGGCATGGCAGCTCTTCCCACACACCTGCCTTCTGCAACTCTGCTATCTGGCCATTCATCCACACACTTTGTAATATCCTTTACAGTCAACCAATATGCAAAAGTGTTTTCCTGAGTTCTGTGAGCAGCTCTAGCAAATGAATCAAACCCAAGGAGAAAGTTACGGGAACCCTGATTTATAGCCAGTTGGTCAGAAGTTTGTGGTGGCCCAGACTTGCAACTGGGGTCTCAAGTGGGGGACTATATTGTGAGACTAAGCCTTCATGATATAGAGACTGTCAGAATTGATTTAAATTAAAAGACATCTGGCGGGTATCCACTGCAGAATTGATCGGTTGGTGTGTGGGAAAACATGCCTCACATATGTGGTCTGGTATCATCTGATACCAGATACGTGACCGCATGAGAGTAGAGAGTAGAAAAAGCACTTTTAGGGTATTTTTATAGCTCTAACAGCATGCAATCTATTTCCTCTCTCCACAGGAGGTACCTGGGAAAGACAGAAAAAGATGATTTGTTCCAAAACTCTTGCAAAAATGCTAATGGCAATATAGTAACGATATGTGGTAGTAATAGAGTCCTTATATATGAAATGCTTTTAGCCAGTTGTACCTGGTCTACATAAGTTAATGAAATGTTAATAGGAAATAATCTTTAACAAAAGGGTTTCCTTTGTGCAAGTAATGCCCTGATGCATGTATTAGCCCCTAACATGTTAATTTTGAAATAAAAAATGTGTTAATAGAAGAAGAAAGGGCACCTGCATTGTTGGTCAGATTTCTCTATTTTTTTTTCCTGTTTGTTACAATTACCAGTATCCTTCACGTTATCAGTAACATTTGTTATTAGTTAGATTATGATTCCTGTGACTCTGATTTGATTTGATAAGTTGTATTGTCTAATAGTAAAGTTTTTAAGCTGGCAAAGATAAGGCATAAACTGGAGTTTTTTATGCAGTAATGATTTGGAAACACAAGATAATGCTTTGCACATAAGTAGAATGAAAATATATATATTTTTAATTTACTACAGCACTGTTGTCCCCCACATAATCCACTTCAATTTTGTACTGTTTCTCATAGAATCTCTTTCTGTTTTTCTTTCTATCATACTTAAGTCCATTTTATATAAAATTAGCTTAGCGAGAAGAGAGGGCAATTATCCATTCCCAAAGCACACTAGAAAGAGACGTTTGCTTTTCTTCATATGGGAGAGATGCATGAGGAAGGCACCTGCTGTTGTCCATCTGGGGTCCACTTACATCTTGGTGAAGAACAATAAGGAAGAGAAGCACTTATAGAATGTGCAACATGCAGTGCAACCCTTCAAACAGTTACACAGAGTTAGAAATGTTAGGGCGTGATTTATTCCTCAGACAGCATAAGATATTTATTCAGAGAGATTTGGCCTGCCTAGCAGTTCTTCTAAGTCCTAGATAAAGAGACAGTAATGAGTTTCAGCCAAAGAATCATCTTTTCTTCTCTAAAAAGCTACCGTTTATCAAGGCAGCTACTGGGTATTTAAAATAATTTTGTTAAAGAAATAAGTACCAAATATATATCCTTGGGAAGCTATCCCTATTATTCACATTAATATATGCATACACATTTTAAATAATTTTTTATCAGATAATTATATGCACATTGACTCATAGATGCACACACACACAAATTTAATAGAGAAGATAATGTCTGTTTGTAAAATATGAGTGTATAGTTTCTCAGGCGTAAGTTTTACTATTTCCTTTTGTGTGATACAAGATTCCCTTTATCCCTTGGCCCAAGTGTAAAAGGGAGATGATACAGTCTCCTATTTCTTTTGGCTTCAAATGGCTGTCTAAAATACTTTACTCATTAGGCATAGTAATCAATACACACACAAATCTGTACATCTCTGTACATGGCACTTTCCTGATGCTACCTCTTCCCATCTTTGTATCTAGGAGACAATTTAACTTTTAATAAGCATTTATTGAACACATATCATGTGTCAGGTACTATGACAGGCATTTGGAATGATTACATTTCTTCAGAGATTGTATTTATTCACATTGCATGTATGACTAAAGTTGTTAAATGTTAAGATGTTTTAAGGAAATCAGAGTTTTCGCTACCTCAAGTTTGAGAATATGAAATGCTTCGCAAGTGTAACTAAAGGAAAACATTGTAGAGATTCATTTTTTTGCACATAGTTTAAAGTATATACTCTTAAAAGTTGTAGATTGACATATTTATTACAAAGTGTAGGCCTCATTGTGTTGAAATGCCGAGAAATGATGATTCTAGCAATGAATCGCTTCAAGTAAATTTTACTCCTGGCATTGTTTCACAAAATAGAAGATTAAATTTACGAAACAGTTTCTTAACACAAAAAATACATTGTTCATTTACTATTAAATGATAAGGATCAAGCTTTCAATTTGATGTTAAAAGAGCCTCAGTGTAGATGCTCGTTTTTAGAATTATTATCATTTTCGACTACATATTATTAAACATAGAAATAGGGGAGACACTTTGCAATTGATATAGTCGAGAATAATTGGGAAAAATTATTTTAACACATTATTTGAAACATTTAGCCTCCTTTGAGAACAGTGATGTGAAAATATTTTCCATATATTCTAATACAAGCAAATTTTAATCTCTTAGTTGGGTATTTTGAGTATTTAACATATTTAATTTACATCTGATTTTTTTATGCCTGTTTGGTAGATTCTGAAATCTTATCCTCTACCTCTGTGGACCTGAAATTAATCTGAATCCTTTATCTGGGCACTGAGGGCTATGGTTGAGTGGTTTAATCTCTGTCCCTGGGAGCACAACCAAATTCATCTGCGTTGAAATCTTGACTCCTCTGTGACTTGGCTTTGCAGCTGGGTTTCCATCTGTCAGACATTTCACTGGCTTGTCTTTATTCTTTCCTGGGAGGCTGTTTAAAAAGAATTATTTTAAAAAAAAAGAGTGGACCCAGCCCATGTGCGGCTACTGCAATCATAATATGATGACCCAAGATTTCAGCGATCCCCATTGTTGGGTGAATAAAATAGGATGCATGAGAAATATTATAACTTAATCAGTGAGTTGATCTGTGTTGAGTGTTTTGGAACCTTTTAAAAAGATTTTTTTCCACTAGATAGATGAAGCTTGACTTTCACCTTTAATGCATTCCTTTAATTTTCATCTCCCTGAAACTGTCTCATTAAGGCTCCAGTGAGAAATTTCTCCTTTCTTACCTCTTTTAAAACTTTGACAATAAAGTAACACAGGCCTCTAAGATGATCACAATCAATAAATGGATCTTTTATATCACTCAACAGAATTATGTGGCGATATGGTCTTTCTACTATAAATTTTCATATCATTGTTCATTTTAAAAAAATAATAATAAACCAGGAATTATAATATTGTTGATGCTATTATTTATAATATGAAGCCCAACAGGAACATACTTAATTTAATGTTATGTTCACAACAATGACAAAATGTTACGTTTGATTTAATATGCAGTTTGTGCGATGCTAAAATAAGCTGTGAATTACGCAAAAATAAATCCATTTGTTGTGTTGTAAGTTTTTGGAAAACTAGGCAGGTCATCGCATTTTTTTCTTCTAAATAATAACAGTGGCTATTTCTATCTATTCATTGCAAACACAAACATCTATATAATTTTAATCTACACAGTTATGGCTCTTTATATATGTATAAGCAGTTTTATTTGTTAGTTTGAGAATGTTGGGTATCATACATTTGTCTTAATTTCCACATAGGTCAGACAATATACAAGAGAAATTCAAGGGAAATTGAGAAAGGCAAAGGGATTATAGTCTGTTGTGGGTGCATGAGGAATAGGAAGTATTCATATATGCCACACTCTTTTTTTGGGAGAGTGTAAGTATCATTTCACAATTTTACAACACTTTATAGCTCTCTCTTAAGTTCTCTCTCTCGCTCTCTCAATCTCTCTCTCTCTCCTTCTTCACTCTCTCTCTCTGGCTTTGAGTGTGCCTTTTTGTACTGCGTATTCTTACTATTTTATAGAATTCACAGAGAGACGAATATGGAAGTTATGGTAAGATGTGGAAGCAAAAACCAACATATTAAAATATAATTTATCTTAAGAAAGTAGCTGGAGAGGTCTTTTACACTAAAAAACTAAAAATCAGCTTAAGAAGTTTGCCACTTTCTTCAGTAAGCACTGGGATTTAGTGCAGATTTGCATACAAGGAAGTAACCCTGATCCCTCTGGTATTACGGAGACGACCAGAAGGTAGAAAACCCTATTGGAGCAATGGATACAAAGCAGGTAACTATGTAGAGATGTGGCCTCCTTGATCCACCCTAAAGCTTGGCCAACTCTTCCCTCCAGGATTCCAAACCTCGCCACAGATGCCTGAACTAAGGAAGCGGACAGCCTTAGGAGACAAGCATTTGCTGGAAGAGACGTTTCTCTTAAATTACATAAGACTATCTCCTGGGTAAGAAAATGGGCATGATGTGGTAAAGCAGCCCTGCTTGGGAGACCAGGATACCGAACACCTTCAACATTCCCTAACAGTGTGGCCATGGGAAAGTCTCCTAGAATCTTGAGATTCCAACTCTTCACTTGGTAAAAGTGATCTCTAGGAATCAAAGGAAATCAAAATATTTCTCCCCAACATATTGAGGACTGTTAAAGACGCAGAAAATGTAGGGAGACACTCTTGTTTCAGCCTCTACTTGCCTGATGACAGGACACCAATCCTTCCTTACTGGAGACGGCATTTGTTTATTGACCCAGAAAAGGCACCAGCAGGCACCGGAGGAATCTGAGAACAGATTTTACTACCTTCCCACATTTTCCTATCTTTTAAAACACTCAGACTGCTCTCTCCTTTGTCTTGTTGCTATATAGGATTTATGGCTCTTTGTTAAAATACTATTCGAGCAGGCCCAGCGCGGTGGCTCCCGCCTGTAATCTCAGCACTTTGGGAGGCCAAGGAGGGCAGATTACAAGGTCAGGAGTTCGAGACCAGCCTGGTCAATATGGTGAAATCCCGTCTCTACTAAAAATACAAAAATTAGCTGGGCATAGTGGCAGGCACCTGTAGTCCCAGCTACCGGGGAGGCTGAGGCAGGAGAATCGCTTGAACTTGGGAGGCAGAGGTTGCAGTGAGCCGAGATCGTGCTACTGCACTCCAGCTTGGGAAACAGAGCAAGATTTCGTCTCAAAAAAAAAAAAAAAAAAAAAAAAAGAATTCAGTGTTGTCTTTACTTCAATATTTTCTCCAAGAGTTATATAGTTTTAGCTCTTACATTTAGCTTTTTGATCAATTTTGAGTTAATGTTTGTATATGTTATGAGACAGGGGTCCAGTTTCATTACTTGCATATGGTTATCTGGTTGTTCCAGCATCATTTGTTGGGGAAAAAAAATACTATTTGAGCAAAGCCCTTAAGCCACTGACTTGAAAGAAATAATTTTTGAACTGAGGTGTCTCTCTCCTGCATAATGGGTACAACACGGGTTAATAAATGTCTGCTTGGTTTTTTTGTTTGTTTTGTTTTGTTTCTGTTTTTAAGATGGAATTTCACTCTTGTTGCCCAGGCTAGAGTGCAATGGCTCGATCTCAGCTCACAGCAACCTCCGCCTCCCGGGTTCAAGCAATTCTCCTGCCTTAGCCTCCCCAGTAGCTGGGATTACAGGCATAGGCCACCATGCCTGGCTAATTTTGTGTTTTTACTAGAGACGGGGTTTCTCCATGTTGGTCAGGCTGGTCCCGAACACCCGACCTCAGGTGATCCGCTCGCCTAGGCCTCCCAAAGTGCTGGGATTACAGGCGTGAGCCACCGCGCCCAGCCACTTGTTTTTGTTTTCTTAAACTGACTTTTGTTTTCAGCAGAGTGTCTCAACTAAGAACCCAAAAAGGGAAAGAAAAGAAATTATGTGTTCTCCCCTACAGAATCGTCTTGCCATAACTGTGAGATGACATGATTCAGAATTACCTCCTTGGCTTCTCATAGAGAGTTCCAAATCATGTCACCTTGCTTTGTGGAGAAAATGACCAGTTACGGATAGCAAGTACATCTGAAGCTGCTTCCGTTGCTTGGGGATCTATCTAACAGTATGAGGCTCAGGAGAAGTGTTGCTCTTCCTCCCTGGGAGGACCTGCTTTCTCCAAACAGCCAATGTTCTGAGCTGCCTTTTTAAAGATGTGATTTCAGGAGCTCGTTGCAGACCTCCTATGCAACCAGCCCATGAGTTCTTTGTGTCTTTAAGAACCTGTCGAAGAACTCAGCAGTATGAGAGCAGATCAATATATACAGGGTTTCCTTTCAGTCTTATAGAAACTCATTACTCTCCAGTCTCTTTTTCCACTTATGGTAGAGAGAGTCAGACTTGCGGATATCCAGTTAACTATCAATACCTTTAAGAAATGTGAACAAGCGGTCCATCTGAATAATTATACAAAATGTCAAGGCTTTTAAAAGTGCTTAATTTTAAAGATCCTTTGCAGTTCTTCAGACCTAGATTCTCAGTTCAGTCAGCAGAGAGACAAGGAAAAAATGAGGAACACTTTTTCTCAGACATAAATATTCACTGGTTTTTGAAATATTATTGATTCCTTGGATAAGAAAATAGGTTAACTTTATACCTTTTTGTCTCCGAATTGATTTCCCGCCACGAACAGTGGCTTGTGCCTCTAATCCCAGCCACTCGGGAGGCTGAGGTGGGAGGATCGCTTGAACCCAGAAAGTCAAAGCTACAGTGAGCTGTGATTGTGCCACTGTACCCCAACCTCAGTGACAGAGTGACACACCATCTCTTAAAAAAAAATTGATCTCCATGAATATGCTGGGTGAACCAGGAGATATAGAACTACTTGCCTCCAATTAGAACTGAAACCCTCCTATAACCCCTGCTGGGTGCTCGCTTCTTATTCAGAAGCAGGACACATTTTCACCATCTGTGGGGTGATCGGACAGCATTCATGAACACGCTTTAAAGGAACACTGTCGGCTGTGTAAAAATTCTCCCCAACTAAATGATAAGGCCTTTTGTGAAATCCACGTTACTGTGGGTTTTGAGCTCTGAGCTACCATATTCATACAACAGAACTCTAGTACTTCACACAGTATTAATCCTTTGTATTTTGTAACTTAGAAATCTGCTTTGAGAGATCAATTCAGTAGTTTTGCTTTTAACTTTTCCAATAAATATTATATGAAATGCTTTCAGGCAGCCCTTGCTTATCCTCTGATGTGTGATACATTTTCTGGGTTTTTCCTTGCAAAATCAGATCCCCTTCTTTCAGTTAGGTACAAAGTGTTAGAATAGTAAACGGTTATGTTTGTCAATACCACACTGTGCTCTAGAAATAAAGAGAGCTAAGAGTTACAGAAGACATGTTATCAAGCTTCTAGCAACTTCAAAAGCATGGAAAAGTTAGCACATGGAAGATTCTGATTTGTTTTAAAAAGGGACACAGAGCACATTTTTGAAGTTAGCGATAAACTGGTCATTTGAAATGAGGAAGCTATGGAATGTAGATCTGCTTTGAAACTGCAGTAAGGATCATAGAACAATGCCCCTTTCTGATGAATCAGTAGAAACTAGAAAACAGAAAAGCATGTCATGTACTCTCCGTAAAGTTTGCTTGCTGGCACTATTCCTGCTTCAGCATTGAAAAAGTACACCCATTAACCAACTGAATACAAAAACAGTGCCTTCCACATTTAAATTATGCTGCTTTAGGCGTACTAAATTAGCTCTCTCCTGAAGTCTATCCACAGCTTCAGAAAATGATCCCTGGAAATAAGGAGTATTGTGTGGACTTGAAATGAAACAGAAAGGAAATGAAAGTGAAGCCTGGGAAAGAAAAAGCTTGGGTTATGTTCATACAGCAGCATGTCATCCAGACAATATACAGAATGGCCATTCTACAGTGTGCACTATACTGAGTAACGAGAGGGCTAAAGATAGTGCCATGAATTGAAAGCCTTTGCAATATAAGCAGAAATATAAAACACAGAAACAAGTACAAAATGAGAAAACATATCCAAAGTTGGCAGTCCAGTGCCAATAATGCCTAGGTAAAAGACACAGAAGAACAGGGAGAGGATAATTAGAAAAACACGACATTGCAATAAGAAAACAAAAACCATTGCAATAGAAAAGAGAATTCAATTCAATTTAATTTATACATATAGGTACACTAAATGGAAGACACTGAACGAGGTACTAGGGTTGCTGCAATAAACTCTATTCCTACAGTAACCAATATAAAGAAAACTGGGAACCTGTCATCATTTTGGTTCCACAAACATTTTTGCTTTGACGATGAATCAACAGTGGGTGGTAAGGAGAAATAAGACAGATAAGATAGGAAGCTCAATCTAGAACATATACTTGACATTTTAAATGCACACATGTGACTGTAGAGAAGATGAAATTGATTGGCCTGGAAATACATTGAAAAGTTGTGTCATTAGAAGGACACTGAGCCAGGAGGGGCACAGTGGAGTCTGCAGTCAGGGCTCTGTCAGTATTCAATGATCACTCTCTCTGTCACATTGGCCATATGGCAAGTCAAATTAGGCTTTCAGGATGCCAGGGCGACATGTCTGTAATGGTATGTTGTATTCCAGTATTTCACACCTAATGCACTTCTTTTCATAAAACAGGGTGGCCACCCTTGATTCTGTAGAAGGAAAAAATGAAAGAACAATGGTAAGAGTCCAAAATTATAAGAAAAGTATTTCTTCTCCGTGCTACCACTACAATGCTCTTGGTTTCTCATTATACAATGAAGTTACACAATTTAGTAATGGGAAAACAGATAGGAAATGCACATTTCACAACACAGCAAGACAATGCTTTTCACAGATGGCTGAGCACTGCAGGAACGTGGAAGGGATCCAGATCTACTTCACTTCCATACCTCAGCCCTTCACCTCCAGACATGCGGGGTGACAGAATCAAGACGTAACGTGATTTGTAAATTAAATGTTGGCGCATCACAACACCATGGTCAAGCTCTCAGCATCAAAAAAATCAGCTTTGAAAGAGACAAGGCAAATTCACACACAGTGGCCCTGGTATCTGGCCTGTGCTGATGTGTTGGAAACAACTTTTTGGCTCCCTGAAATATTTTAACACAGGCATATACTTAAATAAATTATAATAAGGCAAATGTCATCATGCCAAAGCATCAAAATGCTAAGACAGTAGGTTACTTTACTTAGTGAATAGAGTCTAAGTGGCATTTGGTGCAAAGTGGATCCAGAATATTGATAAAGTACAGTTCTCAAGCCAAAAGTTATATGTTTGTGCCTGTCTACACTTTATGTAACTTGTTAATGAAAGAACCAGAGGGTAGATTAAGGGGAATATTCAACAACATTTGAAAAAATTGAGATCTATGTAGTCATTTGTATAAGGGATGTGTAAATGAAATTGCTAAATTAGTTAGAAGACTGGTTGACTTTTTACAGGTGGTGAAATCACAGTGTTTTATACATTTCTGCAGATTAAATTCTAACCTTGACTATGGACTGTTGGCCAAACTAACTGTCACAACAAATATCAGATGACGCACAAGCAGACTTACCGGAACATGCAGGAACTTTACAAAAAACATACATTGTTATCCTCGTTTTATCTTTTACAAGTCTGAAATACATTTTTGTGTCACAAGGAAAACCCCCCGATTGTATTCATTTCCTTTTTTCCACCATTTGTTTCTTGATAGCGCAGGCGCAGCCTCAGGCTCAGTTAAATGCACCCACTAGGTTCCAAAAACGATGGCAACCTTCGAGGAAATCTAGTCACCCCCTTTATGTTACTCATATGAAAACTTACAGCTCACATGGAAACAGAAAGAAAGTTTTCATGAAAGTTTCTTTCATAAAGGAAGTTCATGAAAGAAAGGCTTAACATCTTACCCAGCCATATACCCTTTCAGAAGCAGGAACGGAACTGGACACCAGGGATTCTGACTTTGTTTCAGGACTCTTCCTAACACAACATCCATATCTTTATAAAAGTTTTAAACTGTTGTATGCATTTCAGGAGCTTTATGCATTTTGTATAGTATTACCCGTGGGGGCGGGGTAAGAAGTTTTACAATGGAGTTTTCACTACATGATTCTCACATTTGCATTATTTCTGTGCTTTTTAGTTTCCGTCTTAACTAAGTTTTAAATGCGAGAATGTAAGGGTTAAGCAGGTAAAGCTCTCATTCTCATTTCTACTATGTGTGGCAGGTGATTAAACTGTGGACAATGGTTCCCCAGGCAAAGGTGCCCTCGATGATCTACTATTCAGGGTCCTAATAATTTGGCATTCCAAGCACAACACAGCTAAAACAAAGACTGAAACACTGGGAGCCATAAAACTGCTAGTATAATTAGGGACATCTAATTTGGGGGAAGAAAATCGAGACCCAATGGCTCTAACAGTGAGTCGTCTGTTAGCGTTCCCAAGCTCTGAACTGCAGCTTTGAGGAAGGAAAACAAATATCCTCATTTTGCATGTTAAGTTCCAAATCTAATGTGTTTCTGGTTCTGCATTTTAACATCTATATGCTCTGTGAAAAATATTCAATGGATTATTTTCCCAAGTTTTATCATATGACGCGGCTTCAACGTCTTATATTAAATCAGTTCTAAACAAATGATTTTCCTCATACAAAATAAAAGTTGACACATATTAAACAAATGGTAATGAGGGTTTCAGGCCATAAATATCAAAGCATTTTTCAAACTTAAAAACAAAATTTGACATTATGGAATGTCTATATTCTTTTCATGTTTTGTTTTGTCTGGGGGGAGGAAAAAATGGCATAATACTGAAAGTAAACTCATCTTTATTTTATCTGTTGAATGAACCATTGAATATAAATGGTTACTAAAGTCTGCTTTTTTAATAGTAATGTAATAGAAGGAAAATGAATAATTCTAGAATCTTGAAACTGGAGAAAATAATTGGAAGAAGCCAAGAAGTAACTATAAATGAAATCCTAAATCTCACTCGCATCCTCTAGATTGTTAGCAATCATTTATGCATAAAAATTCAATTTCCCTTTGCCATTTCCTTTTTATCAGCTAATAATAAACGTGTGCACTGGATGGATGTAATTAACTTTCCTATAGACAATACGATGTAGAAGTCTATCTAATTATTTGGGTCTAGATTACTTTAAATAACCAACCTGACTCTAAGTAAGCATAAACACAAAGCTCTGTCTACTACAACTAATAATACATGTTGAAAATAAGGTATGGACAGCATCATCATTATAATAATAATTATCCCCATAAAATAAAATATTTTAACAATAGCTCCCTATAACTTCGGCAGTTTTTAACTATTTAGAATTTCTGCTACTCACAGGGATGCAGGATGTTGTTCATGGGTAAAACAGTCAGACACTGCTCGAAGCGATGGGACATAATTAGATCTTTGTGTGTCTGGTCTTATAGACTAGTGAGAAATGTAACATCTGGTGTTCATCAGTTGTAACAACTGCTTCCATTCTAGTGTTTTTATTGAAAACAACAACACATTGTACATGGCCTTGAGTCCAAAGCATGGACACCTTTATGTTGGAATGTAAATCCGTGGAATCTAAAAGAATCCAGCTCATAAAGGCAGAGAACAGAATGGTGGTTACCTGAGGCTGAGGGTGGGGAGAATAGGGAAGTGTCACTCAAAGCACACAAAGTTTCAGAAAGGATGAATAAATGGTAAGTAGGTGAGGTGGAAGGTATGTTAATTAGCTTGGGCCAGTTCTTCCACATTATCTGCATGTATCAAAGCATCACTTGGTATCCCATAAATATATAGAATTATAATTTGTCAATATTTAATAAGATAAAATTTAGAAAAATGAAGGAATAAGAAACACAACGCTATACCAGACAAACAGGAAAGGAATGGATCTTCTCTTTTTTGGCATTAATCAGAATGATGCCTCATTTCCTGTTAATAGCCTAACAAAATCCCAAGGATGCAAGTCTCCTTGGACTATATACTTTTACTGGGGTTCTGCAATCTCATGGTAATGCTCTCATTCACTCAGTAATGCCACAGATATTTATGGAGCACACACCATAGGCCAACACTGAATGAGAAAGGGAAAGTTCCAGTTCTTTCTGGGTTGGCATTCTAGTGTGAGAGATAGGCAGTAAATAAGGAAATATAACTGAAGGAAGTGGTGAGTGCTAAGAAGAAAAATGAAGCAGGTAAACTGATATGAAGCTACCCACCCGAATGGAGGAAATGTTATTTCACATGGTGTCCTCATGGAAGACCAGTCTGAGGAAACAATATATAAACAGAGACAGAATTAAAATAAAAGAATAAAGTAGATATTGATCTGGGGGAAGAAAGTTCAGGCAGTGAGAGCAGCCAGCGCAAAAGCAAGGAAGTGTTAGAGGAACCAACAGGTAGCCCACAAGGCTGGGCAAGAGCTCACATGTGGCATAAGATGTCTGGAATTTAGGAAAGGACAATTTTATGTAGAATTTATAAGCTATGTGCAGAGTGTGGATTTTTTTTCCCCAAATATGCTGGCAAGCCTTTGGAGAGTTTTGAAAAAGCAAATGATGTAGTTTGATTTAAATTTTTGAAAGATTACTCTGCTGCTGTGTATGAAAAGGAATATAGAAGAGAACAGAAGAATGGATGCAAATGCGAATGTTACTAGGTAAGAATAATGGTAAATTATTAAAATTTTGGCAATGAAGTTAATGAGATCTAGTTGAATGCTGAATATATTTGAAAGGTAGAGCTCCTGAGATTTGCTGATAAATTTAATGTCAGGTGGTAAGTGGGGAAGTTGAAACAACAGTAGACCTGTTTTTGTTGTTGTTGTTGTTTTTTGTTTGTTTGTTTTTGTGGGAGGGGTGTGTTGATTAACTGGGTAGCTGCTGGTGCCATTTAATGAGATAGGGCTGGCCATGGCAATCTTGACGAAGGGGTAAACGAACTTCTGATGGTGATAGATTAGCTGTGGGTATCTTAAAAAAATGTATCAGTTGAGATTCTGAGTAGGTGATATTCTGAACTGTCCAGCAGAATTTGGTGCAATGAGAGAAATGAGCAATAGAGTATTCATTAGGCACATGGGTAATTAAATGCACTTTATTCACCTATTTATTTTTATTTTTTATTTTTTGTAGAGATGGGGTCTCACTATGTTGAGGTCACTATGATGGAGTCTCCCTATGTTGAAGCTTGTCTCAAACTCGTGGCCTGAAGCAAGCCTCTTGCCTCAGTCCCTCAAAGTGTTGGGATTACAGGCATGAGCTACTGTGCCCAGCCTTAAATGCACTTTAAATGTGATTCATGTGTGACTCAGGAACTTCACTTTAAATATGTTTAATTTTAATTATTTCGAATCAAATTAGATCCATGTGGTTAGGGGCTACCACATCGGACACCTACATTTTAGAGGAATGGAGAGGCAAGGGACTCAGAAAGGTAGGAGGAAAGTTGGGTGTAAGGTGACACATATGGAGACATTTTTTGTCCAAAGGGAAAAGAGAAATTTGGAAGAAATTAGAGGTATATGGGGACCACATGTGAAATCAAAATTATTGGTAGACATTGCACTATTTTATCATTTAACAGAAATGATCCACCAGCAAAGGGAAAAAAAAACCAACTAACTCTGATTATGCTGATGGTGAACAAATGAACTAGTTCTTTTCTCTTCTTACTTGTTCTGATTTTCTTAGTGAAATAATCTCTCTAGGCCTGTAGATTATGGCTGTAATCCTAAATTACAGTGGCTCATGCCTGTAATCCTAAAATTTGGGGAGGCCAAGGATGGAGGATTGATTGAGGCCAGAAGTTGGAGACCAGCCTGCGCAACAAAGTGAGACCCTGTCACTACGAACAAAAAAAAAAAAAAAAAAAAGAAAAATCTTTCTGAGGGATGAAAGGTGGAGCTTTGATCTCCACTAAATCTTTTACACTTCTAACTCTACCTCAGCCTCAATTTCCAAAGAACCCAACACTCCAGGGTTAGTACCAGGAGTGTCCAAGAAAGCAAGTGGTAAGTCAGACAGGGTTTGGGAGGGTGTGTGTCTAGTAAAGAAGGTCCTATCCTGTAGTAGTAGGCTGTGCCTTACCAGATCCACACCTTCAAGTCTTTGAAACTGATGTTCTCATTGTAAAAATACCTTTGATGATGCACAGTAGTCCCCCATATCTCTCATCTGCAATTTGACTTTCCATGGTTTCAGTTACCCATGGTCAAGTATAGTCTGAAAATACTAAATGGAAAATTCCAGAAATAAACCATTCCTAAGTTTTAAATTCCACTCTGTTCTGACTTGCATGACGAAATCTCTCACTGTCCTGCTTTGTCCTTCCCAGGATGCGAATTACCTCTGTCCGGTGGATCCACTCTCTAGATGCTACCCTCCTCTTAGTTACTTAGCAGCTCTCTTGGTTCTCAGATTGAAAGAAAAGAGTATACGCCAGGGCTGGTCCTATCCAAGGTTTCAGGCACCACCTGGGGCCTTGGAACATATTTCCCACGAGGAAGGGGGAAATTGTTTTATCTTACTATTAGGTGACCTAAGCATAATGTTACAGATGACCACCCTTTCCTTAAAATATTATTGATTTTTTGTCTTAATGTCACCTCCTTTTCTTGTTCTTTCTGATACTCTAACTCATGATTGTACTCATGATTGTATCATGCCGTTTTCCACTAAGTAGCAAGATCCATGTTTTTTAAAATGTGAATAAGACCGTAACATTGTCCCAATCGAGGCCTCACTTCAAAAAGTAAATTGAAATATTTTTCCAACCTAGAACAGCTTGACAGCACACCCGACTAGCCTAATAATCCCTCAGAGTGTGCCTCTCTTCCTCACCCACTTTGGGTTTCTTTCTATTGTTTGAGTTTGCCATGCTTTTGTATAGTTCAGGGTCTTTGTCCATGATATTTACATTGCCTATAATTTCCTTCTCTCCAAATTACATATCAACCTGTTATTTGCCCATCAATTTATTAGTCCCTTAAATGTTACTTGTTAATATGAATATTTACTTGTTAATATGAATATTTACTTGTTAATATGAAAATTGTAATATGAAAATGGTAATATGGAACATTTTATTTCCTCTACAGCCTTTATATTTTGTAATTATTTCATTTGCTTGACTATGAGTTATTTCTGTCTCCAAACAAAAACAACAATGCAAACCTCATGAAAACAAACATTTGTTTCCTATTAAATCCCTCACCTACCACAAAAAATTATTTTAATATAAATTAATGAAGTGCATGAATACATAAATTATAACCAATTTTCTCCTTGGCCCATGATGTTTAAAGTGGGGTTATCAATACTTACCTAATTTGTTTGTTAAGAAGCTTAGAGGAAATATATACAAAGGACCTGTCACAGTGTCTGCTGTGTAGTGGTGTCCAAAATATGGCAGATACATTTTTTAAAATTAGAATTGCCAGATTTCCATTTGGCTATCCCTTTCTCTTGCAAGAGAGAGGACTGTTCTCCTTTTTTTCTTTTGCCTGTTAAGCCTCCACTTCTAAACTCAAAAATAAATTATCACTGTCATCAATTTTGCAGATAAGTGCAATTTATGGCAAATACAATTAGCAATGGAAAAGAATAAAAAATCGTAAATGACTGGGCATGGTGGCTCACACTTGTAATCCCAGCACGTTGGGAGGCCGAGGTGGGCAGATCACGAGACCAGGAATTCAAGAACAGCCTGGCCAATATGGTGAAACCCCGTCTCTACTAAAAGTACAAAAATTAGCTAGGCATGGTGGTGCACGCCTATAATCCCAGCTACTAGGGAGGCCGAGGCAGAAGAATTGCTTGAACCCAGGAGGGGAAGGTTTCCGTGAGCCAAGACCATACCACTGCACTTCAGCCTGGGCGACAGAGCAAGACTCTATCTAAAAAAAAAAAAAAAAAAATTATAAAAAAACTACATTAAATAAACTCCAGTATTTATTTATTTATTAGATTCATTCAGGCCAGAGTCAAAGGGAAGGTTATTTATTGTCCCCAAATGGCCAGCAATGAAACTTTAAGGGAAATCCTAAGTAAAGTCAAGCCTAACCTTGTCACTGGGAAAAACCAGAGCAGAGACTGTAGACAAACTTTAACAGTTTTTCTTTAGTCTGTGTATCTATAGACACAGCTGCTTAAGGAAACCAGGTGGCCTGAATGCCACAAACTGCCTAACTCTCCGGACCCCATGCCAAATATCAGACATCCAAACCTACTAGACATTGGTGCACACCAGAGCAGGTGACCTTGTTATTGTTGGATCATTAACATATTATTGTAATACCAAAAAGCTCTTCCCCAAGAGAAGATTGCTGCCATTTTGTGTACATATGATGTATGAAGAAGCATGTCATTAACTGTAACTGAATGTCTGGAACTCCACCCTGTACATGCTTACATTCCTACCCGAACCTGCATCCAACTCTTCAAAACTCCCATACTTCCCACTGCCCGGGTAGAAGGTGCCTTTGGAGCACAAGCTCCTCTTCGTTCTTTGGCCACTGAATAAAATCTGATTGCCTTCCCAACTGAATGTTCTTTGTGGTCAATACAAAGTAGGAAAGGACCAGAGTTTACTGATGAAAACTTTTCTCCTTTAAGTTTTTAAAAATACTGGTTTGCAAAAGTGAGGACACTCATTCTCCAGGACTTCTCTCTCTATTTTTTTTCTCTGATCCCTGTAAGAATTGGCATGTGCCCATCATCACATGAATAATCTCTCTGAATAAGAAGGCACCTCAATCTGCCTTCTTAATCAGAGGATTATGGCTGATAGTACTGGGCAGCAAGAGCAGGTAAAAGTGACACCCTCGGAGAAGGGTCTTAGAAGATACTCTGAATGAAAATCAAGACAGATTTGCATTTTGTAAAAGCCTAACATAATGGGTCTTGGTTTATGTTTTTTTTTCTCCCCCACTCTTTATTTGTAAGAGGAAGCATGCCTAATATTCAATAGTGATTCTTCTAGATGTACAGTTGACCCTTAAACAACATGGATTTGAACTGTGCAGGTTCACTTATATGGGGATTTTTTTCAATAAAACTTCTAAATGTGCCCGTGTCTCCTCCCTCCCCTTCCACTTCCACTTCGGCCACCCCTGAGATAGCAAAACCAACTCCTCCTTTTCCTCCTCCTCTTTAGCCTACTTAATGTGAAGACAGCAAGGATGAAGATGTATATGAAGACACACTTCCATTTAATGAATTGTAAATATATTTTCTCTTCCTTATGATTTTCTTAATAATATTTTATTTTTCTCTAGCTCACTTTCTTATAATAATATAACACATATAACATGCAAACTTGTGTTAATTGACTGTTTATGTTATTAGTAAGGCTTCTGGTCAACAGTAGGCTATTAGTAGTTAAGTTTTTGGGGAGTCAAAGAGTATACATGAATTTTCTACTGCATGGGAGTTGGAGCACCTAACCTTCACATTGTTCAATAGTCAACTGTATGTCCATATAGTAACATATCAATATACATCTATACAGTAACATATCTACTAGTGCCATGGCTGTTCTGGTCAAGAAATAGCTTTCTGCCACTCAAATACTCTCTCAGACATTGGCACTATCAAGCATTTTCGAGTATGTGAATCAGTTTACCAAGAGAAACAAATGATCTCTGATCAACTTACACAAAACTGATGCCAGATGTTCAGCTAACCAGAGAGTAACTAGGCAATTTAATGCTTGCTTTCTACGGTAGAAAAACAAATTTCTTCCTTGACTCTAGTACAGATAAGTTGCCTCTCTTGACCAGTAAATATTTCAGTTGCAGCTTTGTAGCATAGAAATGCTTTTCCCTTAGCAGCATTGTGATGAGGCTTTGTTCCCTGGGCAATCTTTTCTGTCGCTGAGGAAGCACCCCATGAAGCCTGATTAATGTTGAAATGAACCAGTTCCAACTGAATTTATTTCCATTGTACCACTTACAATAGTTTCAAATTATCTTTTTTCATACACACTCCTTCTCCCATAGGATTCTGTGGAATAGAGTAAGCAGTGTGGGCAAGTTCAAAAATGCTCATCTGCTAAGAAATGTTTTCTTGCCTGAAACGTCTCTGTAGCAATGCTTGCTGAAAACGCTGTTAATAAAACAATTCAGCAACCTTGGTATTTACTCACGTATTTGCTGGCAAATATCAGTATTTCTTGGTAAGAATGGAAAATTACATTTCTTAAGTTTTAATAGTCTTGTTGGGGGGTTAAATTAAAAACTATTTGCCTGACAGACTATAAAATACCTTCAAGTAATACATTTGCTTAATATCAAGCATCTGATCCTTCTCACATAATAAAAGTTGACTCCAATATGCATGCTATTGAAATACAGCTTACGGAAGCAGCAAAGCTAATGTAAAGGACATATAAGATGTTCAAAATAAAATTATTTCTGTATATTTATTATGGAGAGTATTTTTCTCAAGTCAAGAATATAATCTAATTGTATGTTTATCAATGTTATTCCAGTTCTAGTTTATTAAAGTATAGTATTCAAGCTCTCTTACTTTCCTAATTCTGGACATGGCCTGAAATCATGTGAAAAAAAAAATGGAATAATGGTCTGGGATTTGTTTTTCTTTTCTGATAGATAACAGTGCTAACATATATTGAATATATGACGTTAATAAATATTTTTTATCTGACAGAAAGAATCAGGCCAAAACAAAAGGTAAAGTGATTTTAGATTTGCTAAGAGGAAATATGATTCTTTCAGTGAGACGGAAAAGAAAGATAAGTAAATAATTAATACATTCACAAGCAAATAGAAGATAAATTGATTACTTATATCCCTAAAGAGCTCTGAATTACGTGTGGAGGTGCTAATTCACTTCTTAAGAGGATTCTAGACAGACTTTTGATTTTGTCTGTTTTCAGAACAACCAAATTTTATGTTAGAAAATGTTGATTTAGCTCTTGAGAACTTCCTTCATTGGTTATTCAAATGCATATGCTTAGTTTAAATTAAAATATCAAACTATGTATCTAATGTTCATTAGCTTTTCTTTGAACTAAAATAGTGCACATTTCTCCAGAGGACTTGAAAATAATGTGTTCTAGAAAAGGATATGCTCTCAGTCTATGGTTTATATTTATTTTTATATTCCTCTTCCATATAATATAATATAATATAAATGAGTTTATTAATCTTGCTATAAGGATCACGGTCTATTCATTAGTAATGTCCAGATTTAAGGGACTAGCAATTTTGGCATGTTTGCTTAGCTCTCATGTCTGAGCTTAGATGGGAAAGGAAAGCAAGCTCTTAACACATCAGCATAGAAAACTGTGAATTTTAATTTATTGGGATTAACATACACAAGTTAATTTTCACTCTCTTGGTTACTATTGTAGAGAAATCAAAGCTCAAGATTTGGAAAGGAGCTACTTAGTTTTCTTTTCTGTCTCACTGAAAGAATCATATTTCCTCTAAGGAACAAGCTTAGCTCGCATGTCTGAGCACATGCTTAATGTGCTGAGTAAACAGAAGATAAATTGATTACTTATATCCCCAAAGAGCTCTGAATTATGTGTGGAGGTGCTAATTCACTTGAGAGGATTCTAGGCAGACTTTTGATTTTGTGTGTTTTCAGAACAACCAAATTTTATGTTAGAAAATGTTGATTCAGCTCTTGAGAACTTCTAATAATAAATTCCAAAGTTTCATTATTATAAGATGTGTCTTATCTTTGATCTTTCTTACTCATCAACTCTAGGTATTATCTAATCTTCTTGGGACAGTAATGCACTTGTTATCTCAATGCCTGGAACAAATATTGGCTCATAGAGGCAAATCTGTACAATTAAATTTGAGAGAAAAAAGATTAGTACATTTTCCTTTAACACTCAAATGCCAAGGCAGAGAAGCAACAGGCACCAACTTGTCTTCTTGAAGTAATCTGTACTAGTCAGGTTCTTCCTTCTTCATATCCTTTTCCTGATCTGCTTAATGCAAAGGAATGGGACTTTCCTTTGACTTTCTAAAATAATATGTACATAGTTTTACACACATGTAATATCTTCAAGTAAGCCTACTTCCTTCATTGGTTATGAAAATGCATATGCTTACTTTAAATTAAAATACCAAACTATGTATCTAATGTTCATTAGCTTTTCTTTGAACTAAAATGGTGCAGATTCCTCCAGAATACTTGAAAATAATGTGTTCTAGAATAGGATATGCTCTCAGTCTATGGTTTATATTTATTCTTATGTTCCTCTTCAATATAATATAATATAATATAATATAATATAATATAATATAAATAGGTTTATTAACCTTGGTATAAGGATCACGGTCTATTCATTAGTAATGTCCAGATTTAAGGGACTAGCAATTTTGGCATGTTTGCTTAGCTCACATGTCTGAGCTTAGATGGGAAAGGAAAGTAGGCTCTTAACACATCAGCATAGAAAACTGTGAATTTTAATTTATTGGGATTGACATACAGAAGTTAATTTTCGCTCTGTTGGTTACTATTGTAGAGAAATCAAAGCTCAAGACTGGGAAAGGAGCTACTTTCCCTCAGCACATTAAGCTTCTTAAGCAAATACACACTTGGCTACAATGAATGCTATCCATTTAAGGAAATGTGAAAACAGGGCTTTAGAGTTTTATTTCTAAAATGCAACCTATTATATATTGTTAATGTTTAGTAATTATCAAAGAATATTTGGTATGCTAGGTAGTTGGTATTTCAACACACTTTTCTATTTGTAGAAATATATGTAAGCCTATCTCTTTAAAGATTGTTTTTCCATTTGTTATTCCTCAGGATTTCATACATCATTTGATCTCATTCTGTATTGAGATAAAGTATTTTTATAGAGCACAAAAATTGTGGGTTGCATTTTAAAAGATTATCTCAAATATTTTCAAATTGAATTTTCAAAGTAAGAATGGGGAAGATATGAGTCACAAGCTTCAGTAATGGAAGTAACTTCATCAATATTCTTATTTGACACAGGCATGAAAGGTGCCTGTCTCCGGTCACATAGTCAATTATTGCTCATCTGCATTACCACCATCAAAATCAGAGTCATGGAAGTTTCCAGCTGATAAAATTCATTTTCTTCTACTATTTTTATGTATGTTTCTCAAATATCTGAACCAAAGTTCACTTCACATTGCTTCTAATTCAGCAAATATTTAAATGGATTTTTACATACCATATATAGGATTCCACAGCTTTATAAAATGCTGGTACTTTAATACTCCAGCAGAATTTTTAAAATTTGATGGCTTCCTATTGTTTTCAAACAAATCCTTCAGGGTAAAAATATAAATAGACGCAAAAGGGGATGGAGATTACTGACAAATGAGCTAAAGAGAGCAAACACCAAGGCCACTGTAGTAAATAGTTTGGGTTATTTTAATAGTTTGTACACATAATTCCATTTGGAAACTCCCTGCAAACCTGCTCTCAGGTTGCAGACTGCAATAAGCAGCCTGAATTTCAATAACAGTAAATATGCAGCGGGGCCAAAATGTGATAAATAATCTAATATTTTTAAATGTTAAATTTAGTTTTTGATTCCCATTGGAATGCATCAAAATTTGTCTAATATCAGAGAGAAAACCGGAAGTAAACCTTGGAGGCCTCATTTATTCACTGGTAGTAACAATTGGATAGCAGTTTCCTGATAATACATTTGCATAAATTATTAGGTGCCTCTCTCAGGTTCACAGAAGGTGACTTGGAGGATTTTGTTGCAATGGCTGTAACATGGCCCAGATCTTAGACTCACCCAGTTCTGATTTTAAGATACATGTCTCTGTCTTTAAATATTTATCCTTTGAAAAATATCAGTTTTACAGAAGAGATGTGTTGGAAGAGATTTATTGATGTGATAAAAAGGTTCCTCACTAAATCAAAGGCTGCACCACATTTTACTATCCAGTTTCCTTGGAGTCACATGGTATTTTACAAATAATTTATTCTCATTTTTAGAAATGCATCTTAAGGATTTCAAAGTGCACCAATACTATCCTTGGTTTTGAATAGATTTGTACGTACCTAGATTTTCCATAGTTTATGTTCTACATGACATACAGTGACATTATATATGATTGAGATATGGGCAAGGAAATGGTAATCAGCAATTTGGAAATCCACAGTCTAGAGAATTACAAGTATTTTTTTTTTGCTTATTTTGAAATTATGTGATTAAATGATAAAGTGAACATAAGCCTCAGTGGAGTGTAGCCATGGTATGTATACTTGAAGAGTTTTTATATGACATTTCTTTAAATTTGAAAGAACTTTCAGGCTTGCACTTACTAAATAAATACAGCTCTAAAATGGAATTATGGTCTTGAAATTAGAATACTAAAAATGCATGAGTGACTTATTCATGAAAAATAACTGCATAATAAGGCATCCATGCATTCTAATATCCAAATATTCTTTCTCAAATATTCAGCTTCTGCAAAATCTTCTCAATGATTAAATATCCATGTTTTAAAAGCTTTTACAGAGGCAGTGTGAGACACTGAATGAGAATTGCGAGCTGGTTGAACATTCCTCTGTCTTGATTGTCATTGAATAATATTTACACTGAGAATTCATATTGTCAGTGACTTGAAATAAAAGAGCCTCTTGGAGCATTTTTCTTTTTAGTCATAGTTTTCTAAGCAATTAAAAATGAGTTAGAAGCTGCATTATAAATGGAAATTCAGAGAAGTTTTAGAATCATACGTTGCAATGCATTATACATTTCATAACAGTAATAAGTTCATTTATATGAATAAGGATGAATACAAGACTAACACAAAGATATATTGCAAAGAATAGTTAGTGTATTATGATTTTGCATTTTATTGCAGAATAATGAATATTTGTTTCTACATTTGTTTACCTCATTTTTAGCTAACTTAAAAGCTCACACAACATGTACTTTTTGCATGCAAAACATTTTCACTGCATTCCATATTTAAGTTTACAAAACAATTTTTAAAAGTCTAGGTAGTTAGGGTATGCTACTTAGGATACTAATAATATATTGTGTCAAAGCCTTAGACCACTTTGACTTCTAAAGCTATAATTCTGTCCAAAGTTTCTAAGAACTTCTTAAAGTACAATAACAAATTCTATAAGCATAGAATTTGATGATAGAACTTATTGAACCAGTTTGAATACATATTTTATGTAAAAAACGTTCCTTTTACTTTCATTTTATATTGTTATGATTGTTAACAACAGGATGAATTATTATATAATTGAAATTTCTTTTTTTTTTTTTTTTTTGAGACGGACTCTCATTCTGTCACCCAGGCTGGAGTGCAGTGGCCGGATCTCAGCTCACTGCAAGCTCCGCCTCCTGGGTTCACGCCATTCTCCTGCCTCAGCCTCCCGAGTAGCTGGGACTACAGGCGCCCGCCACCTCGCCCGGCTAATTTTTTGTATTTTTTAGTAGAGACGGGGTTTCACTGTGTTAGCCAGCATGGTCTCGATCTCCTGACCTCGTGATCCGCCCGTCTCGGCCTCCCAAAGTGCTGGGATTACAGGCTTGAGCCACCGCGCCCGGCCTATAATTGAAATTTCTTATTCACATTATAAAATAAAAATGGATGCCCTTCACATGTACATAGCTGAGTATTTTATTTATCACAAAACACACTAGATTCATTTATTCAACAAACATAAACACTATTGAGAATGTGCTAAATGTCGATCATTGACTTGATCATCGGGAAAAAAATAGTGTCCTCACAAATCTCAGAATTCTCTTCAGAAATATTATTTTCTATCAGAAAATAAGAAAGCCATGTGCCTTAAGTATCATCTTTGTATTAGTCCATTCTCACACTGCTAATAAAGACATACCCGAGACTGGGTAATTTAGAATGAAAAAGAAGTTTAATGGAATCACAGTTTCACACGGCTAGGGAGGCTTCGCAATCATGGCGGAAGTCATGTCTTACATGGTGGCAGGCAAGAGAGCTTGTGCAGGGGAACTCCCATTTATAAAACCAGATCTCAAGAGACTTATACATTGCCATGAGAACAGTATGGGGGAAACTGCCTGCCATGATTCAATTATCTCCATCTGGCCCCACCCTTGGCAAGTGGAGATTATTACAATTCAACCTGAGATTTGAGTGGGGACACAGCCAAACCATATTCATCATCATAATGAAATATTCACAATCTTATTGAAAAATCATTAGTAAAAATATATTAAAGACTGATTGAAAGCAAAGATGAATCCATTTTCCTAGCTGAAACTGATCTGCATTATTTTCCTTTTGTTTTGTTTTGTTTACAGATTTCTCACTGAGAAACTCCACATTTATTTGTGGACTAATGGAGTTATTTTGTATCACCCCACTAGAATATAAGCACATAATAGGTCCATGATACATATTTGTGGGATAAAAGAAAGAAGCTATCAATCAAAACATAGCTTGCTTATCAAGGCCTGAGGTCATAACCTGAGAGACACAAACTCAACTGAAAACATATGATAAAGGCAATCTTCTCTCATGGTTATTGTTTTCCTAATAGTTACTTTATAGATTTTATTGGCCACTATTTTCTATTTGAAACATTGTTATTTTTGAAGTCCACATATTTTTAACATTTTAAAAGAAACATTTTTAAAAAATCTGTGGGAATTGCCAGGGGAGAATATTGAACCTCGCAATTTTTTGAAGACGGTGCATTTAAACTGTGAAAATACGATTACAGCAGTATGATGGGACAGTGTCAAAACAGCAAGTCAATACTATTAATCAATCAATCTATCTATCTATCATCTATCTATCTATCTGTCTATCTACATGAGTGTATAATTTAGTAGTATTGTTGACAATCTGATGGATTACTGTATAGGTAATTAAGATAAAGAGATTGACTATGTTTGAGATATAATCATTTTGATTAAAATGTGGGGTATCACTGTTGCCCACAAAATTTAGGATTAGTCCCAATTAAAATAGTCACATCTTATATATTTTTCATCACAAATGTACAGATTATATTACTATTATAACCCAAGAAAATAAAGGACAAAAACTGACCCGACTCTACCAAAGTCGGTTGGTAGATTTTAGGCTCACCCTCCACCTCCAGTCATCATCTCAGTAATTACATAAATTTAAACATACAAAAGGTGAAAGGAATTTTTTTATTCATTAGAACATAAAAAGAGGCAGGGTCACAATTTAATAAGGAACATTTACTTTAGTCCTACATGTTATCGGATTCCCAGTTCAAATGTTTAATTAGACATATGTATTTAAATATATTCAACTCTCCGAAACAACCCCATACTTTAAATTTCTAAAGAACTCATTTTCTCAATAATCAATAAATTCTTAATTTATGCTATATTTTATTGGTACAAATAACTTAATGAAATTACTAAGTTTACACATGTAGCCTTGTATTTTTTACCCTGTCAAACTCAAAAACATTTTTTGTAATATTGGGGCTGAAATGCCTTTTGTAGCTCACTCCAATCTTTAAAAGAATCAAAGTGAGAAAATATAGCACAAAAATGTAAAATTAAATCATATAACCAGATTACCCCACAAAGCAAATCCACATTTCACAGTTTTTCTATTTGCTTCGGTCCATTTCCAGTGGGGCTAAGGAAGAAAGGTTATCTTATTTTGAAGAAGGTTGGGGAGAACTTGTGCCTTGGATTGTTTGGTAAATCAATGGAAATTACTAAAATTCCCAACCTACTTCTTCTATGAAAATCTCATTTTAGCGTAAATGGAAATGCTATATATTACTCCCATAAAACGTATAATTCCAGATAGCTGAGTCTTACAGTTAATAATTAAAGCTTATTTAGTTTGTAGTGGGAAAACTTTGTAATATATTGTGAAATTTCCAACCTTCTGTTGGCACTTATCATGTTTGCCCAGCAGTCTTTTTGCTGCAGAATGTACATAACTATTGGCACTGTTTCAGATATATTCAATTCACTAAACACATGGCTGATAAATACTGTATCATGCTTTTAGAGATAGGGACCCTCGGCAGATGAAGCGCAAAATCTGAGGTAGCCTCAAGCATATAACTGCTCCTTGATTTCTTTTCACCAGGAAAACCTGTCTTATTATTACTGTACTAAATGAATATTTTATTTTTCTGGCAGCCTCCAATGATAGCCAGACTATCTGTTTCTGGTCAAGGTAAAGTCACCCTTCTTCTTGTGGTCTCCTACATGTGATTATATTTTATATCTTATTCAAGACCAATCCACCTGAGAATTTCTCTTTTGAACACTAAGTCAGGGCTGTGGTTTCCAACCTAGATTATGGTTACCATTTACCTGTGGAATTTTTCAAAATGTGTATGTACCAGTTCCGTAACAGACCACAGATTCAGAATATTTAGATAGTTCAATTTTTAAAAAGGATTTAATGAAATGTTTTTGCTATGTGTTATGTAAGTTTTCTCTTATATTTACATTATATAAATAATTCTGAGATGATTTCTTAGTTATTTTTCTTTTGAAATAAAATCAACACCATATAAACTATAAATTGATTTATGCTCATAAATCATAATCATACATGCATTACCAATTCTACAGATTGACTACTTTATGTATTAATGGCACACCAACATAATAACACAGGAATCTTAATTATCAAACAAGTTACTTCTCATTTTACTAATTCAGATGGTGAGAAAAAGACATCTGTTGTTTGCTGGAAACATGAAGAATTCATCTGTTAATGTAGAATAATTTTTACATTTAAGATTGTGCATCATAGTCGATGCAAGTCCTTAGGAACGCCTGACAGTGGAAGTATTAATGTGACGAGGCATTACACAGATTACAGGTTTTACTTGAATGTATATTTTACAACTTGCATTTTATACTTTCACTGATGCTCTATGGTAGAAAAATAAGTAATGGCCCGTTTTAACTGCTCTTTACAGTTTAGAGACAAAATTACCTAGAAACTATGAGAATGGAAGAAACTGGCTATGGCACCCACTACTCATGCTTTGAGGCAGTATTCATAAATTTCATTAGAATCAGCTGTCATTTCAGCCCATTAAGTGAATTTAAGGGACTTAGAGATCAGTGCAATCAGGCAAATGTTCTGGATTGTGTAAGCAAAATAAAAATGCAATAAAAATAATTTTAAATAACTTATTGAAATGTTCATATTGGCCACAAAAACTTTTTATCAACTTCTTGAGGATGTGTAAATACATTGGCTATAACTAAGACATAGAGATAATATTACTCATTTAAATTCATTAACTTCCTACGTCCATTTTAATAACTTCCCCATAAATAATATCTAGAGCTACTCTTTCATCCAACAAAATTATTTACTTAAAATTAATTTCATTTTTTCTTTTTAGAAACAAACACATTATGACAAAACCTGAACAGCAATCATATCTGAATTCCTCTTAGATTGTAAGACCTCAACTTGTCATCATTTAAACATTGTGAAATCCAATAATTAGGAAGCATAGACTTTGTCTCTTATTTTATTTGTACCCACATTGTCATTTGGTGTAATCTGCAGGTGAGGTTCATATTAGATATTTGAGGCAAGAATTTGAGATTTATAAATATAATTTTTCAATATTTAAATAAATTAGCTTGATCTCAATGACTAAACTTAGATAAATTTAAAGCAAACAAATGTTAGAATATTGAAAGAAAAAACAAAATAGAAAAAAGATTAAGTCAGAGTAGGGGTTGTAATAACCTTATTATATATACATATATATAATATAAGTAATATATATAATGTATAGATAGATCCTACTCATTGTTAATATACAAAACGGAGTACTAGTGTTATGTGATAATAGCAGATGATAGAATTTTCTTTATCCTAAACAAATTATTTTTGTTTTAATGCCCCTGAGGAAATATAAACATATGTATACAGAACTTATAGATGTATATATGTTCTACACGTGGAATAGCACCGCCTAATAAGACACAGAGTGACATTTTATCAATAGCTGAAACCTTTCCTCAAAATTCACAGTAGAAGTTCAATGTGCTTGCCGCAGAAAACACAAATATCCTTTTCCTAGTCTAAGAATGCCTTCCTTAAATCTCAAACTAACCTTGGGTCTTAACAAAGTATTGGGAGGAAAAGTGAAAAGCATTCTCACCAGCTCAGTAAGAACAGGTAGAGAAGACCATATACGATAGCTCAGGGTGTAATGTGTGGCACTAAGAAATGAGAAAACTGATGTTCACATGAGTATATTATTCAAAATAATACAGCACAAAATATTGTAATGACAAAATAATGTGTATTGAGGATTTAGGAGTTAGAATCAATGTATCAGGGATATCAAGGATTTAGTATACAAAGAATGCCACATTTTGAGGCTTTATTCATTTATTGCTTGTATTCAATACAATTGTTAATTACTATTTTGCTTTAGTTAACAATTCGGTTATTTAGACTGCAAATAATTAAAAATTATTTTATGACATTTTACGTTCTAGTGCTGTCTATTCATGATTAGCATGTAGGATGTGATATGTTGCCTTTCTTTCAAAGTTAGTTCTAATTTCAAAATTCATTTCATGTAAATTGCAACCCATACTCCCCTAGGATTAATGTGGATACATATATATGCATATATTAAAATATATATGTGTGTATGTATAACTATGCACTATAAGGAATATGCTTTGAGAATCTGTATAATACAAAGTTATCATTTTGAATATATATTCCCTTACTATGTTGAACATTCTAGGAAAAATGTAAATAATTAGTGGAAAAACAGATTAGCGAAAAAGAGGAGATATAACATTTTGGAGAGAATGCATTAATATGAAAGAAAGTAACAACAGCTTATTGTAAATGGTTCTGAGACTCATTATAATTAATATAAACAATGTAAAGTTTGATTAGGAAATAGAAAAATATATTCTAAACCCTTAATTCTGTGCAGATCTTCAGTTTCTTGAGCAGAAAAAATGTTTTCAATGGAATAGGATTATTTCATATAAATCATATGTATTGCTTATTTGTATTTTTATTTGCCAGATATTTCTTATTGAATTTAAAAACGTTAACACACTCAGGAGAACTATACACTTTTTGAAACACCAGACTGGTTGTGTTAGGGGGAATTAATTCACATAGGGCAATGCCATCATTTTCTCATCTGAAACACCACTAAATGCTTTTTATAAATAGTTATTTTAACATGATGAATTTTACCTCAGGAAGAAGTAAATTCTATAGAAAAATAGATATATAAATAATATATATGTGTGTGGATATATACATATAGGTATGTGTTATATATCATATACATGAAATATTTTTTATATATCCATAATATAGAAAAATGTATGTATACACACATACATATATAGATCACATTTATAGGTGCATAGAAATGATGTCAAACATTTTCAGGAGGAAAAAAGACATTTTCAATCAATTTTATTCAAAATATGTCAGAATCACTTTAAAGTTGATAAGGCAGCTCTAGAGAATGTTTGTATTAGATAATAAGAAATACAGGTTGGATGCGACATTATTTGATCAAGTATTGAAATGTAGGGTTAAAACACTGTGACATAAATTTGAGATAAACACACATACACACACACACACAAAACGAAAGGGAGATTTGGAAATTCCTATAGAATGAAACAAAATTTATTTAAGTCTATATTGAGTACATAAAATACAAACTCCTTTGAGGAATTTGTATTTTATGCTTTTTCATTATTTTTATATTACAATAATGTATACAGTTTATGAGCGCATGAAATGAATATATGCATGAATGAATTTATTCAGTAATCAAAAATTCAATTAAATAATAAAATATGACTAAGATTCTCACAGAATAAATGATCTTTAATGAGGAAAGTCAACTTCTCCCAATGCTGTGAAGGAAACTAAGGAATATAAGGTTTGGATAGATCTTCACCAGGACTGATAACCACACTGAAACTTCAAAGAGACCTTATGAAATAGAAAATCCAGTGCCCGAGTTCATACATAACTGTGTTGTAGCAAGTATGTGATTTAATGCGGATGTGCCTGCCCCATCTTTCTCCAATCTAGAAGACCGTCAATATAGGACACTAGAGCTTGAGGGACCCCAACGTTAACAAGGCAGAAAACCTACTCAGGGCAGCCTAAAGGGGCTTGTACGGTATAAGATGGCCTCTTCAAAGGACAATGCGAGTATTGGATTGCTAAATCTGAAGAGTTCTCTCTACTAAAATGTTTGTATTTTTAGTAGAGATGGGGTTTCATCATGTTGGCCAGGCTGGTCTCAGAGCATTTTCTATTCACCATTCAGGTGAAGCTTTACTTTGCATTGCTAGTATTTTGGGAAAATAGTATACTAAGTAAAAATTGTCATATTTCAGTTGGAATTCATGCTAAATGTGCAAAGTTTAATTAAGTTCATAGGCTGTAGACAGAACAGGCACAAAGGAACCAATCCACAGCTTTCATTAAAGGGAGCACAGAAAGGAAAAAGGAAGGAAAGGGAAAGAGTGAAGAAGAAATAAAGAATGGTAATAGGACAGACAAAACAAAATTTAGCTTTTGTTTGAAAATTAAGATCTATTTTCCTAAACACCATCACCCTATCAATTATGCAATAAAAGTTACCAATTATTGACAGTTTACTATATACTGTGTAATTTTTAAAATTACTATTTTCATCAGCCGTCTAAATACAGTATTAATTCCATTTTCGAGCTGTGCTTGTTCAGTGAACACTCCATTGCTGCTGATAACGGTAGAGAGTTCTGCAACTACTCTGGCTTCGAATGTCAGAAACTCCGGCAATACCACACCCTAAATTCAGAATGTCTACTTAACTTTATCCAGAAAACAGATTTCATTGACTATAGATTTTCTTACATTACTATTTAAAAATCACTATTTACAGAATATAAGTCTCATGTCTATGCAAGAATTTCAAAACATGAGAAATGAGCTATTGTTTCCAATTTTGAACAATTGTAGTCACAATGGACAAAATTTTCCTGATACATGAAGGAAGTTCAAAGGAAGTGCTCAAGGCAATTTCCAATTCCAGCTGTGGGAGAATAACAAATCACCAAATTGTCCTCTAACTGGAAACAACTAGAAAGCTGAAAAATATTAAGAAAGAACTCAAACATTGGCCAATTTGTATCATAGGACTATGTGACTGTAAAGAAAATGAAGAAGATCTTGCCACTGCTAATACCTTCAAACTGGAGAAAATTGCTGCATTGCAGTGCAAGATGAAATCTAGCATCCCTAGGAGACAAGGAGAGGGCCAGATATCTAGGATTTGAGGAACAGAAATTATCATAGTGTGCCACTGAGTTATTAGCAGACCACTAATCTGTGCATGCATAGAATGAAAACCCATGCCACCTAGCAAGAAACATTTCTGAGGAAAAAACAATTACCTGGAAAGTGTAGGATTAGTAATTCCCATAGCACATAGAGAGCCAAGAATAATTTAAATTAAAATGTATTGAGTACATGGGATCTACAGTAGAGACAACAGAATGGCACACTGTAGAAATATAACTAACTTAGCCTTAAAGTTAATATTATTGCAAACCCACCAAAAGAGCAGCTTCAAAGCAAGCCTCAAAAGCATATAGGTAATCTAGAAGTCACCTATCTATTGGCCAGAAAATATTCTAGAAGATAAATATTCTAAATTGCTATATCTATACACATATACATATATACACACACACATATATACACACACACATATCATACACACATACATATACACACACACACACACACACATATATATATATATGAGTGCAGTAGGGCGATCTCAGCTTACTACAACCTCCACCTCTTGGGCTCAAGCCTCTGACTCCTGAGTAGCTGGGATTACGGGCACCCACCACCATGCCTGGCTAATTTTTGTATTTTTAGTAGAGACGGGTTTCACCTTGTTGGCCAGGCTGAAGAACTCCAGGCCTCAAGTGATTTGCCTGCCTCCACCTCCCAAAATGCTGGGATTACAGGCATGAGCCACCATCCCCGGCCAGAAATTTGCAGTATTTTTTATTTGAATTTTGTAACTATAGAACATACAAACAAGAAAATTAGACTTACAATTGGGGGGAAAATAGTCAATATAAACATAGAATTGACAGAGATGATTAAATTATCAAATAATAACATTAGAAGAGTTATTATATGTATTTATAACTACCAAAAAATGAAGAGAGAACCGGAAGTTACAAAAAGGAAACCAAAAGCAATATCTAAATATAAAAATTATCCAGTTACTACAATGAAAGTATTACTGGATAGAATTAACCGCAGATTATAAACTACAGAAATAAAAATCAGTGAATTATGAGTGGGAATTAGACAAGGATTTCAACTCTCATAACTTTTCTTTATCATTGACTCAAGTTTTTGCCAAAGCACTGAAACAGGAAACTTTCCTTGATCCCTTTTTGGACCTTGTGACAGGGGTGCCTACTTACTCAGCCTGGAATTCTCAACCTCTTGAGGGAGTGGGGAGCACGCCGCTGAGCGGGTACAGGAGCCAGAATGAGTGCTTTTGGGTGTTGGCAGGAGCAAAGCTCCCTGCAGGCCCCATGACAGTGTCTCGTGGGGAGTACCGGGGACCCCAGAAGCCCCAGAGGGGGTGTGTTACAGCGTTCTTTTAGCTTGGCTGTCCATGGAGAGCTTAAGTGTTAAATACCTCCGTAGGCCCTCTGCCTATTTGCAAGAAGTGGTTGCTCTCTGCCAGCAAGGTCAGAGGGTCAGTGTGACAGCCTTTAGTATCCACATCTGTGGCACCTGGGCTCTTGTTTGGCATCCAGGAAAAATCAGGTCGCATGAACGAGTTGAAGGGTGGTGAACATGGAGGATTTTTATTGCCAATGAAAGTGGCTCTCAGTGGGAGGGGAGCTGGAAAAGGGATGGAGCAGGAAGACTGTCTTCCCCTGGAGTCCAGCCATCCCCAGCCAGATTCCTCTTCAGAGGAAAGCTGTCAAGCTGTTCCTCTGAAATCAAGCTGCTCCTCTCCGACGTCAACCCGCAGTCTCCAACATCTAGCTGCTTTTCCTCTTCTCCCCTTCTCTGCTCTCTGCCGTGGAGCCTGGGGTTATTACGGGTACAGAATCGGGGGCAGAGCAAGCGAGGGGTGGTTTCAGAAAAGGCAACATTCCAATCAGAAAACAGGGATGTAAAGTTCTCACTTTGGGCCATGGTTCCAGGCTTGAGGGGAGGGGAGCCCTCACCAAGGACCCTGCCCTTTTCTGCCTGGAATATCTCTGCCACCTGTCCCTATCAGCACTACGGGGGGAAATGCATAAATAAATAGACTAAAATAGAGAGATCAGAAAAGATTCACATCAAAATAATTAACTGCTCTTTGACAAATGAGGAAAGGTAAGTCATTGGATAATAGTCTTTTCAATAATTGGCACAGAAACAGTTGAATATCAATACGAAAAGAAAATCTAGACACAGACTTTACACCTTTCAAAAATGACCTTAGAGTTGATCATAGACCTAAAAGTAAAACGTAAAACTACAATATTTCTAGATGAAAATCTAGGAGAACGTGACCATGGATTTGGTGGTGAGCTTTTAGATGTAACCTCAAATGCATAATTTATGAAACAAAAAGGTGATAAATTAGGCTATATTAAAATTAAATACATCTGCTCTGCAACATACAGTGTTAAGAGAATAAAATAAGCTAGATATGGGGAGAGAGTAATTACAAAACACATACTTGATAAAGAACTTGTATTCGGAATATACGAAGAAATTTAAAACTCAACAAGAAAACATACAATTGAAATTTAAAATGGCCAAAATATAAACACACACCTCACCAAAGACGTGCAGATGGCAAAGGATACCTAACATCATTTGTTATCAGGGAAATTCAAATTAAAACTATAACAATTTCTGAAATCAAAAAAACGCTGACATTGTCAAATGCTAGTGAGGACCAAAAGCATCAGGAACCCTCATTCACAGCTGATGAGAATGCAACATGGTGTAGCCACTTTGGAAGACTGCTTGTACGTTTCTTACAACGATAACACAGTCTTATCATAAAATTCAACAATTGTGCTGCTAGGTATATAATTCAATTCAATCATAAATTGAGTTAATTTTGAAGCACAAAATCCTGCATGCAAATGTTCACAGTGGCTTTATTTATAATGGCCAAAATCTGGAAGCAACCAACATATCCTTCAATAAGTCAAAGGCTAAACAAACTGTAGTGCATCTGTGCAACGTAATATTATTCAGTGACACAAAGAAAAGAGTCAGTCACACAAAGACTTGGAGGAACTTTACGTTCATACTGCAAAGTGCAAGACGCCGGCTTGAAAGAGCTACATTACGAATATGTTAAGGAGAGACTCCTTACATATTTTAAGTTTGGCCTAAACGTTTCTTTGCACATCGTGAACTACAACTGAAACGGAATTTTATACAGACTGAGGTCTACTTTTGTGCCAATCACTGAATTTTGGCCAATCAAAAGTATCCAACTGTTCAAACCATGTTCAAATAAGGCAAAAACTGAGCTGTACCAATCTGGCTGTGTCTGCACCTCGCTTCCATTTTCTGTATATCATTTTCCTTTTTCTGTCCATAAATCTTTCACCACATGGCTGTGCTGGAGTCTCTGAGCCTACCCTCACCCAATTGGTAAATCGTTCTTTGCTCCTTTAAACTCTTTTATATTTAATCCAGTTAAAGTTTTCCCTTTAACAGAGGATATATGACATAATAGATTTGTCAAAACCCACGATGTTTATAGCAAAAAGAGTGAACCATTATTAATGTATGCAAATTTTAAAAATCAATAAGAGGTCATAATATCTCAGGAAGAAAGGCAGATTGTGACAATAGAATCTAACGGCAGTACAAAGGTACCAAACATCCTCAATTAAGGGGATGGAGAGATTGGAGCCAAGGACCCAGCTAAGCTGTGTCTGGATTCTTGATCCAGAGAAACTGTGAGATAATAAAAATATTTTAAGCCATTAAATGTGGGGGTAAGATGTTACACAGCAATAAGTAACTTAAAAAGTCAATGATTTATCCTTTTATCTGATTAAAATGTTTTGCAAATGGAGAACTCACAATCTGCCATTATTCCATTTTATACATTCTCTGTATTAGTTAGTGCTTTCATGTTCTGATAAGAAACCCAAAGTCTACCCTTCATGTTCCAATAAGAAACCCAAAGTTTTATTCCCTCTAAGAAGTAGCTCACTAAGAAATGTTACAAGAATCTATTCCTTCCTCTTCATTTCAACTACTGTTAGGTTAATTCAGGCACTCATCATCTCCTATCCATCCTATGTCTTCTGTGCTGGAGAAGGTTGATTGGCTGGCCCAACTCAATTTCAACTTTTTCTCTTCAATCTAATTGAAGAATTTAGAAAGCTGAAATACATTTCCCAGACTTCCTTGAAGCCAGGAGTCTGCAATCTCAATGGGTTCAGCCAACTGGATGCACTGACATGATCTTAGAAAGGCAAAAGTGTGGCAGAGGCAATATCCCTTACTTTTAGCGGTTGGTTACTGCTGCTGTCAATCAAGGACATTGTGAGCTACAGGTAATCCTGAAGTTCTATTATTTTGGAAATCATTTGTGGTAGCCTTGCCTAGAACAAGTCCCATTAGCCAATTTGCAGCTGTATTGTAAGCCCTTATTTTCTGTACTAATTCCCTTCTTGATTAAAATACCTAGAATAATTTCTACGTTACATTGAATCATTACTGATATTGTCTCCAATCTTCGAGTACTGTGTCTGTCCTCTCACTCAGCCTATCCTCTACTTGCTTCCGAAAACAAAACAAACAAACAGAAAATAACTGTGTTACACCTCTGCTAAAACTTTCCAGTGGTCATTTATTGTCTTATAGTATCCTTGTCTCATAAAAATGGGTCCATGACCAATTTTGAAGGTAGAGACAAAATCGTATTCGTAGTTTTTTGTCACCAGAACTTTGCAAGCTACTTGTCATAGAGTAAGTGCTTAACAAACACCTACTGGATGAAAACATAGATGACTTCATGATTGCTTTGATTAATGAGTATACAGATGGATGGAAAGACAGATGGATACATGACAGAATAAACCTGAATTGCTATACTAATATATACACATTTCTCTGTCTTTATAATATTTTATTATGGAATATCATAGATTCTGTTCTGCAATTGTGATGGAAAATAAATAAAATGAATGCAGGAAGTACTCATTAAATATCAACATACAAACTGTTGAGTACAACTAATATATTCATATCATCTTAATTTTCCAAAGGGATTTTATACAGTTTAATTCATTTAATCCTCACATAACTGAAGCTACAGTTTTCTAGATATTTTTATCTCCAGCTAACATATGAGGAAATTCAGGAAGCTCAAAATAAAATGACTGAGAATGACAAATAACAAAGTGGGAATTTGAATGAAGTTTTTTCTTTTCCTGAAAAATCACATTCTTTTGGCCTTATATCAATTTTCAGTATGTCTTTCAACAATACCTCTGTGTTTTTCCTTATAATATTTAGTGTGATATACACAATGGTAGCCTTCCCAATATAGACATTTTTACATATATTGATTTTTTTAGTGCCTTATGAAATACTGTCAAAGAGGTTCACTGCTAGTAATTATATGTTAGGTTAATTTATTATCAAATTGTTCCTAGAGTTTTCAGTATTAGGAATGACATTAAGCAGTTTGTATAAATATTATCACCTCCTTTATTTCATTACCAAGAAAGTTTTCATTTAAAACTAGTCTTATCTCCAGTAACATTTATTTAGTTTGGTAACATCTGGATTAGAAAAATTAATAATTAAATGAAATTTCTTCAATAAAATAACATAACTGCTTTCAAGTGTTCTACTAAAAGCAATGTCTAAAGTGCTTAAATTACTTTGATACATTTAATTAAAGATGGATGGGCGAATTACATTCATCTGCCACTGAACCATACCTCCCCCCCAGCCCCCAACACCACACACACACACACACACACACACACACATACACACACACGCACGCACACACACACGCAACTGTCTTTGGATCACAAACATTACCAAAAGACACTGTAAGAAGTAAAACAAATGTATTCAGAATCAATAATAATGAGTATAAGATATAGAAGATGAAAAGAGTATTAGAGTACACATAGTATCTTGAAGAGCATCAATTAAGAAGAAACCTATAGGAAGATCTAGGATAGGATCCACAGTGCAATGGGGACATGTGAAGGATTCTTAAAGGAAAGGCAATAGTCAACTGATGACAGAGAGAAGAATACTATTAGCCTAAAGCTCACTGGGCATCTGACGGAGTTTCATTTTGACATTAGATCAATTTTTTTGTTCATTAAGAAGGGGAACAAGCCAGTCATGGAATAAAGGTAAAGAAGAAAAATCACTTAAAATTATATTTCGATTACATAATTGGAATGTGATTAATGATATGTACATGAATACAGTCTTACCAATCTGAAGATGAGCATATTTACATAAGACTATTAGAGAAAAGTTGGCCAACTGCATTTTGATGTTTACAATTAGAATTACTGATAGCTTATTGAATTTCAGTTGTCCACAAGACAGTGGGAGTAATATAAGCTTGAAATTATTTTAATCAACTACTTCATAAAAAGCCTGTGGATAATGTAGTATGCTTCACCTTTTTAAGTAACTAGCTCATAATTAAATATGGGCTTTACAATGAAGCACAAAGATTCGGGTTCATAAATAGAACAAAATTATGTGTTAACTAACTGTATCAGAGCAATGAATTGAAAGCAGTCAGATTGCCCTGATCTTATGGGATTAGGGAGGCTGAGGCGCTGGCAGGCAGAGGTAGTCAGCATGCTGTAACTGCCGTTCTTGATTGGTCTGGGACAACGTGTCCCGGTGTGCCTGCTAATCCCTCTATAATATCAGAGATCTGTTATTCTTCCATTCCTTGTGAATAAATTCATGGTGTTATAGTGAAAGCCCTCAGAGGGCTTTAGATTAAAATAGAATTTAATCAATCATTGAATGTGCAAATGAGAAAAGCTTAGGATATTTTTGTTTGTTTGTTTTTTCCAAAAAAGACAAGGAATAGAATTTTCGGATTATGTAAGGAAATATCCTGATACTTAAGGGGGAAAAGTATAAAACAGAATTAATTATGTCACGTACATACATGTTTTTTGATACATGTTTATATATTTAAGGAAGAGCTGAAACACATGAGAAAATGCATGGAGATATAAGATAGCATATTTCCATAAGTAGATGGAATTTGACAGGCAAAATAGAAATAGGAAAAAGTTCAAAAGTAGACAAATAAAAATCATAGGGATCACAAGATTAGTTGTTTTACACATGTTTGGTGAAGAGAAGTAGGCAAGGAAGCAGAGCAAAGCAAAATAGAAATGAGCAATTTAGTTGGAGATTAACCAGAGTGACTTCAGTGACCAGAACAAATCCATCATTAGCTATCTATTTATTGTGTTTTTACTCTTCATATTCACTGAAGCAGAACATCCATGTTTTTACATTCTCATGAACTATCTTTCCCAGAAGTTAACTTTATAGTTTTGTAAACAGTCAAATAACCTTCTCCTCAATTTCTTTTTATTTCTCAATCATTCTGAAGTACGATTAAATGATTTGCTATTTAAAGTTTGCCATTCATACTCTTTGGAATTATTCAATTATCTTGGCATTCCTTGCTGATGGTTGAGAGTGTTCGTTCTCATAATTGAGTTCCTTTTATCATTCCATTTTATGTTTATTAAATTATCTGAAATTTCCTGTTTCAAATTCTGATAGACAAAATGATTATATAATACTGGCTTCCTGTTTTAATTGCTCCAACTCAGTTTTGAGGACAAGGTATTGGAAACAAATTATTTCAAAGTAAATTCCAAAACCCCACAGGCTCCAATTTACTTTTGGGTTTACATAATTTTAATTTAAGGGATCATTGCTTCTTTTCCTCTTGATGTGAGGAATACATGCCAACTCCATTCTCTCACTGATTAACCATCCTCTCTTGCAGCCCAGGTGTGTGTGTGTGTGTGTGTGTGCACATAAACATACTATTTGGTAATTAATTATAACTTCTGAATTTCAATCTGTGTACTGTATTGAAAATTAATCATTACATTTTTCCCTTTTTTGTAGTTATTGAAAAAAACTAATAGTCCCTGCACATATCATTTATCATGATGACTTTATTAAACAGTATGATCTGGTCAATCATATATCTGAATGATGATCATACTAAACTACAAGATGGGAGGTAATTTTACTGAAACCATGTGTAGCTTTTTATAATTTGTTTAAAATAAATGTGTTATAAAAAATACCATATTGGTCTGCATTAGGGAGAATACAAAGCAAACCATTTTTATGCAATAAGGAAAAAGGTTATACTGAGTATAAAATAGAATATGTATTCTATTCCTTCTCTGCATCCTTTTTTTCATTCCTACCTTAGCCAGTAAGCTTCATGTTTCTAAATTTCCAAAGATCACTTTGAAGGAAAAAAAATATGGAATGTGTCAACAGGCGTATTGTAAACGTTGGGTGATTACGTGCTATGATTTACTCAGATACCCTTGTACATGGGTTATCTGCTCATTAACTCCCAAGAGGGTGTAGAAAACTCAATAGAAACTCTTCCATTCTTATATACATTCATATACATCTTATATACATATATGTATCTTACATACATTTATATACATTCAGAATGTATAAAGTAGAATGTGTATTATATTTGTAATGAGAAAAAATTTACTTATAATTACAGACACTTTCTAACTGTAGAAAACTCAAGATGTCATGTACATATAGCAATGTGAAAAACAATGGAGTAATTGAAAATTTAAACACAAGGTAATGAAGCTGAATCTATAAATAACAGCTTCAGTTAAAATTAAAGGCAAAAAAAGGAAACAAACAACAAACATCTTTTATTAAATAAGCCAGACTCCGTATTTATCATATAAAATTATTTTTATACTGTATACATAACAAGCTGGCTTTTCATATAATAAAAATATTCATATGTTTATAATTATTGTTTCACAGAGTTCCATATACATGGAAATATTTTATCTAACATTATCATTTAAAAGTTTGCCAAATACATTGTCAGTTACTTGCTTCATTTTTTTCTTTTTGTCAGTTTGTAAGTTACACTATGACAAGTATAGGCATAGTAATTATTTGTACACTTAAATATTTTTACATATCAAGCATATCTGTATACACCTCTTTTGTGAACTGTATATGGTGATAACTCAATCTCAGAAAATAATACCACTGGAAAAACTGCACACAAGCATAAGTGAACATTATTTAATGTGGCATAATTTAAACGGATAACTGTAAATTCAACAATGATTTATATGTATATAAATTACCATATAAATATCATATATATAAGCAAACTAGTTGAAATGAAATATAAAATACATTAAAATATCCATTTGAGCTTGGCTTATGAGATAATTAAGGATTATTTAGATTGTTATTAACCAAATCATCTTTACGTCTGTGAATTTTTATCCTTCCCTCAATTTCTTTTATTTGCCATTAAGAATTACTGAGAGTCACTACTTGATAAAAAATAAATAAATAAAAGTTTTCTCACATTATTTTATCACAAATTGAAACAGAAAGAAAAATGCATAGGAATAAAAAGGTCTGCAAGATTTCCTATTCAGTTTTCTATACCCTCTCGGGAGTTTAGCGAGCAGATAACCCAGGTATATAATGTATCTGAGTAAACCACAGCATGTAGTCACCCAACCTTTACAATACGCCTGTTGACAGATTCCATATTTTTTTCCTTCAAGGTGATCTTCGGAAATTTAGAGAAATGAAGCTTACTGACTAAGGTAGGAAGAAAAATGAAGGAGGAAGATAAAAATTAATTTTGCAGGAAACAAAACATAAAAAGAGTGAATTCCAAGGAAAGCTATTTCACTCATCCATGAGTGAAATAATTGATGAGCCTAATAATTGATTTGGAAATAAAAATAATTGAGATCATTAGCTCTAGATTTTGCAAGATCATATTTATGATCAATTGATTTTGACAAAAATGTCAATGTAGTTCCAGGAGCAAATTATAGGTTTTTCAACAAATAGCATTGGAACACCTTGATAACCATATAGCACAAAATAAGTATTGACCCTTATCTCCTATCATGCACAAAAATTAACTAGAGATTGATCACAGACCAAACACTGAAAGTTAAAAATAGGAAGCCTTGGCCAGGCACGGTGGTTTATGCCTGTAATCCCAGCACTTTGAGACGCGAAGGTGGGTGGATCATGAGGTCAGGAGATCGAGACCATCCTGGCCAACATAGTGAAACCCCGTCTCTACTAAAAATACAAAAATTAGCTGGGTGTACTGGCACATGCCTGTAATCCCAGTTACTCAGGAGGTTGAGGCAGGAGAATCGCTTGAACCCATGAGGTGGAGATTACAGTTAGAAGAAAGCATAGCAGAAATTTTATGAACGGCGGTAAGCAAAATATTCTTAGAATATAAAAAGCACTAACCATAAAAGGCTTTATCAAAATTTAAAACTTCAGCTCTTCGAGACACACAATATATGGTAAATATATTCTTCCATTCCATGAATTGCCTTTTCATATATATGTGTGTGTGTGTGTGTGTGTACATGTACGTACATATTGTAGTCAGGATTTATCATTAACTTCTACAAATAAATAAGAAGACACAACTCAATATAATCAACAGTCAAATACTTGAACAGACACTGAACAAGAGAAATTCTGACTATACTCACTGAAAAGATCCTTGACTTCATTACTCATAGTGTAAAACCTCATAGTGTAAAACTCATAGTGTAAAAAAAATGAGATATCATTGGGTCTCTTTCCGGTAAAGTGAGACATACACATATCCAGTAATTTCACTCTCAGCATTTACTCAAGAAAAATAAAAACATGTGCCCACAAATAGAAACTTTATTTAAATGATCATAGACTAGAAATAACTCAAATGTCCATCAGTATTTTAATGAATAAACTAACTTTGGTGTAGGTTACTTAGCAATAAAATAATGACTTCGATGCACTCAACAGCATGGAAGATGACTGGAAACATTAGAGTGAAAGAATCCAATACAAACTAGTACATGCTTATAAAATCCATATGTACAAAGTTCTGGAGCGCACACAGCTAAGCTGTGGAGAAAAAAATTAGAACAGTGATGACCCCTAAGTATGGAGTAGAGAAACTGACTAGAAAGTGGGCATGAGATGACCTTCTGGAATGAATAAAATGGTTTACATCTTTATTGTCAGATGGTTACAAGAGTGTACGTACGACTCATTGCATGGTACTCTTAAAGTCTGTGTACTTTGTTGCATGAGATTTCACATCAATTTAAGAAAAATGCAAAAAATTTTGCAAAAGGTTTTATTGATTTTAGAGGTTTTGCTTTTTCTTTCAAATGAAGTGTTCATATGCACAATCCATATTTATACCTGAAAGCCAAAAATTCCTTCCTATATTTAGTTTTTTTGTCATTACATTTTTGTTGAAAGCAATAAAAATATACTATTGTTGCATGAGATTTGACAGTACAGATGTATATTTATAGTGAAGAAAGAAATCATACCATTGCAAAAGAGAATGGGTTACTACGGGGGACTTGTTGCTGCTCTGGGAAGGCAATTTATCGCTGCAGTGTTTGGTGCTGTCTCCAAAAACCATGGTGTGTCCTTCAGAATTTTTCATCCAGAAATGGAATTATGTCAGTGTCCTAAAAGGATCTCATGCCCTTAGGAAGTGGCACTTTCTAATGAAACCCACAAGAGATGGGTGTGAAAAAGCAATGTTTTATTTTGTATTATATCTGGAAAAGCTTCATACGAATACAGTTAACTGTGATCATGGTGTCCAAAAGAAAGGGAATTGGGTGATAGCAAAGGGTGTTTTATTCAAAGATGGCTAATAAAAATAGAGATTTTAATCCTGGGCAATACAATTTAAATAAAATTAACTAGGCATGGTGGTGCATGCCTGTAGTTCCAGCTACTCTGGGGCTGATGTGGGAGGCTCACTTGAGACCAGGAGGTCGAGGCTGCAGTGAGTCATGATCGCACCACTGCACTCCAGTCTGGGTGACAGAGCAAGACCCTGTCTCAAAAAATTACAACCCAAAAATAAGAGATTATGTTTATTCCTTCTTGTTACCATACCTATCTTTTGAGTCACATATGTTTACTATGACAAATTCTTACACTTTTAATATTATGTACCACAGAGATTATTTTAAAGATTTTGTCAGATTATAATTTGTTGATTTAAGCTTGATTTCATGCTGAAAAGCAAAAGCATAAAAAACTGCTATTTGGATGCAGACATATTCTGTCCACTTCATGGACCACCACAAGCAAGCACACTGTTTGGAAAACCTGGAACACCAGACAGAGGGTGAGAAAGGCAGAGGGAGGTGTCTATCTGTTGGTGCTTCAGAAAGGTCAATGGAAAATAAATGTCTACATTTAATTATTCATTATTTTATAAAATAGAAAATGCTCAGATTTTTGCTTTAATAGAAAAGGGAAATTTGAAGGCTTCAGATCTCTAGTGCCTAAGGGGAGTAATTAAACTTGCCTGTGCTTTGTAAGTGTGTTGCTTGAAGCAAAGCTCCTGGCATCACTGCTCTGGGAGTGTACAGGAGCGAAGAGCGTTCTCTTCCTTTACAACTTGTTTTTTTTTTTTTTTCTTAATATCATCTCTTGAAGGTCACAGAGACCAATATTCGATACATTTAATAGATGTATGTGTGTACTTTCCAGACTGCCTGTCACTGTTTTTACGTGTTAATCACTGAGTTTCTCTCATGAGAAACGGACCTTCCCCTCTTACCCAGCACAGGCAACAGAAGGACTCAGAATTTCTCTAGCAGAGCTATGGGTTGGCTTTCAGATAAAGTCCTCATTACTGAGTTTTCTGTTGTGTGTATCCATGATTTAGAGCCAACACAAAAACCCATTTTCTTATTTGGGCAATTTACCATCAAAATTTCACCTGTCCCCTTTATTTACATATTTGCACCAGATATATACTTTACTGTAAGAAGATAATTAAAAGTAACATAATCTGAAATTCATATAAATTGAGATGTTATCACACGTTTTATCATATTGATTTTTCACTGTAGTATTACTGCTAAAATATCAATCATATACCTAATAGTGACACATCAGTATTTCTTAACTTACTGATTGTAGGATTGATTGATTGAACAAATGGACTTTCCCAGTATATTTTATTGAAATATAAGTTACATCCAGTAAAATATATGCTTTTGAGTGAGTTTTGACAAATGCACCATCGAGCTATGGAAAATTTCCATAACCCAAAATATTATCTCATCTCCTTCTTTAGACAACATTATCCCCATTCTGCCCTCTGGAAAACACTGCACTGCTTTCTGTTTCTTCTACGCATTTGCCTTTTCCAGAAAGTCACTGAAATGAAATCATGGCATACATACGTATACTTTTTATTTGCTTGTTTCACTTAGTATGGTGCATTTATTGCTTACGCTGGTGAACATATCAGTATTCCATTCTATCACTGAGTAGTATTTTCTTGTGTGGATATACCTAGTTTCTCCCTTCCTCCCTCCCTCCCTCCCTTCCTTCCTTCCTTCCAACAGAAAAGGGAAATTTGAAGGGCAACATAGCAAGAGACTGTCTTAAAAAAGTTAAAAAAAACCCTTTATCCATACATGTAGAAATAATCTCCCAAAGTTTATTTTTTAGTATTTCATTTTATGCTGTTGTTTAATTAATACCACTTCTCCTACATTCCCTATTGATGAAAAGATTCATAATGCATACATAAGGAATATGATATTATTCAGGAAGGGTAGGGAAAGGTGGCCAATTCCATGATGCTTAATCTCTGGAAAACTGGTTAAATCGTAAGTGAAAGTTTATTTTTAGAATAAAAATCTGAAGTGACTTGAATTCAACCCACTTCCTAGTCTAATCCAACATACTTATTAATTAGGCCAGTGTCACATATTCTGTTCCCCATTCTTCTTTCGATAAGAAAGGATATATTTTTAAAGGATTAAGTAAACAGATGGAATATATTATAAAATAATATATTTTCTAAGCAAAATAGTCAAGTTCCAACCCTCATGAAGACCAAAAATATGGATGGATTTGAGATGTACTTAGGGAGACAAATTAAGGATTTATTGAATGATTGGATATAAGGGGTGAAGAAAGGAAAAATAAGAGACAAATGAGATCAGGAAAATGATGAGGATAAGGTGTTGGAGGGAAGCATCTCAAGGATTTAGACTGAAGCGTCTGGAGGAATTATGTCGGACGTTTTAAGTACACAATTGCTCATTAATCGGAATCTTAGCATCTGAGGGAAAAATAAAATGAGGAATTGTGAAAATATAAGGTCATGCTTTACAGAATGACAGGGATATGTTCTGAGAAATGCATCATTAGGCAACTTCCTATATGTTCCTATAATATTCATTGTGTGAACATTATAGAATGTACTTACATAATCCTAGGCAGTATAGGCTACTGCACACCTAGGCTACGTGGTACAGCCTGTTGCTTGTAGGTTACAAGCCTGTACAGCATGTTACTGTTCTGAATACTGCAGGCAAGTATAACACAATGGTAAGTGTTTGTGTATCTAAACATAAAAAGGTGCAGTAAAAAATGATATTATAATCTTATGGGGCCACCATTGTATATGGGGTCCATCACTGGCTGAAAGATTGTTATATGGTGTGTGACTGGATGTTGTATTTAAACTCATAGGATTGATGATATTACAATACAGAGAACAGCACGGGGTAAAGACTGAGCCTTGTGGAGCTGTGACATATAGAGATCAAGTAAAATGAAAACCAGCAACAGAAACCCTGAAGGAACAGCACCAAAGAGAAACTGTAACGTATTATACTGGATGCACATCAGAGAAGCAAGAGGGCAGAATATGGCAAGAAAAAGAGAGCCATCCACAGTATCGAATTCTACTTTATATTATGCACTAACACAATATGGAGAACAAGATGATTTTTTGGGTGTTTGCTGCACTTTCCAGATGTGTATTCTTGGCACCAAGTGAAGTTAGGAAGACACTGTCAGTCTCTTATCTTATCTCGTACAAATCTTGGGTTATACACGTAAAACACCATTTTTCTCCACGGCCTCTCATCCATTTCAAGCAAGCAGTAAGTTTTTACAATTTGTTGTTCCTATGATTTAGCCAAGTTATAAAGAGGAATCAACTTGAGGTCAGTGGCTCTGCCTGCATTTTCTAAGGGCCTAATGCTGTCAAAGACTTCTTGTTGGTTATTCTGGAGGTAGATTAGGAGCGATGGTGATGTTGTGAAGTGAGAGGCAGGAAGGTGACTTTCCCTGAATGAAGCTCGAGTGGGAACAAGGGAGACAGATCAGAAAATTTCCCCCCGCATCTGGCCTCCCTCTTCCCCATCCTAATCGCAGTGGTGAGGTGGCAACCCCTAAACAAGAATGGCTGTGTGACACCCTTAGGGAGGCTGTAACCTGGTACAGGTGCTGCCAATCCCATCAAAGAGTCCTCTTTCCTATGGGTGGCTGTCAAGCAGCGAATTTCAAGCCGTGGTGGGGTTAGGTGGCCTCAGACAACATAACATGGCTTCTCTGGCAGCCAGTGCTATGGGTTTTAGTAATACCCTGGGAACTCAGTGAAAACCAACGACTGAGGAACGGAGTGTAGCGAAGATGACAATATGACTGAGACTGAATTTTCCTTCAGCACAGAATCATCACTTACAGATGAAGGATGAAAAGCAGAAAGAAGCTGATGTTTGTAATCAGGAAATTATTATTTTAGGTATATACCTAGGGGAAGGTAAACTGACATTCCTACTGAATTTGTCATTTTTTAAATTCAAAGAAATGATGTGTGCCTGTTGTCTTGTATTTAATGCGCAAATGTGAGATCATTTATGGTCCTAGACTAGACCGAACTTACTTATAGTGGAAGGAATTCCCTGCCAATATTTTTGACTTAAGGTGTAAGAAAAAGTCCTCGTGCCTCAAAATATTTTGCTTACATCATGAGATATTTTGGGAAATAACTCTTTAAATACGTAAGTGTTTCTGAAAGCTTATTCTTGCAAATCTACTCCTTAGATTAAACTAAAAGTTGTGACTAAAAGTCTATTTTCATGAAACGTTAGTCAAATACTTTGCCATCAATAATTTATTGAATTATTTCTTTTTTCGAAGCAGCAGTAGAGTAGAAGAAGGAGCAATTTCAAAGTGAATTGAGTGTGGGCATAGATATGAGACTTTAGGTAGTAGAAGGAAAGCAAAGGGAACAGAAGAATAGCAAGTGTTCACTGAGGAATGGAAGAAAAGACAGAGAAGAAGGGAAATGTGACACTGAAAGGAAGATATGATACCAAGTTGGGACTAAAACAAGAATACCGGTTTTCTCCTAGTTTTGTTGATTACTGCCAAATCTAAGCCTTAATACTCCTGGGATTCTCTTCTAGAGCCCTAAGCTGCCTCTTCTCTACACTAAAATGATTGGGGTAGGGACTTGGATAGGAAAGCTAAAATAGAATGATCTTTATTAAAAAAAAAAAAAATTGAAGGCATGGCAAGGTGTATTAGTTCCTTTTCACACTCTTGAAAAAGACATAATCAAGACTGTAAAGAAAAAGAAGTTTAATAGACTCAGTTCCACGCAGCTGGGGAGCCCTCATAATCATGGTGGAGGCGAAAGGCACGCCTTACATCACAGCAGGCAAGAGAGAGAATGAGAGCCAAGCCAAAAGAATTTCCCCTTGTAAAACCATCAGATCTTGGGAGACTTAGTCACTACCAAAGGAACAGTGTAAGTGAAACCGGCCCCATGATTCAGTTATTTTCCACCAGGTCCCTCCCACAACATGTAGGAATTATGGGTGCTACGGTTCAAGATGAGATTGGGGTGGTGACACGGCCGACCCATATTACAAGGACAGTAGGATATCTAATGAGGACAGACGGCTGTGCTAGAGCCAACAGATAGTTATCTGTTCTGCCTTTAACAGCACCTGCCAGTGCCTGGCCATGTGCTAGGTCATTTTATCCTCACAAGTGCTTTGGCAGTTACAAATGCCTACCTGGTGTTTATTGACTTTTCATTAAGCTTCTGGGTGGTGATCCTGCGCTCCATTCTGGGTCAAAATTATTGAAGCCTATTGTGAGAGGTTCATATCCTATGGCAGATCATTGCTTCACTATAAGAAATTAGAAATGACAGTTGTTTCTTACTGCTTCTTTCTTCTTAGAAAAAGCACATGGAAATTTGACTAAAAAGGAAAAAAAAGTACCAAAAGGATTGACAGGCATTTCATCATGTCCTGTCAGTTTCTGAGATTATTCTTCAACTGTTTTCTCCTCCATAAGTGTTGCACAAATAGCTTGAGTTTAAGAATTAATGAAAATGAACAACAAAAGGAGATTGAACAAGGGTTCCTCAGATTAGACTCATTTTCCAAAAGCAACTATTGATCTGCTCAAAACATTATACCTTTTGTTGTTCAGAAGAGATTAAAGGAAAGATGTGTTGGAGATTTTCCTTTGACTAAGTATCCTTTAAGGTGTAATTCTGAAAATAGTTTCCTTGAAGATAGTTTTATATATAATTATATATATATAGGCCTGAGCCATATATACATACACATATATAGCTATCTATCTATATAGATATATAAACATATATGATATAAAACACATATGTACACACTATATATACAGTTATCACTATACATATATATCAGAAGTATATACATATATACTAGTATTGCTTCTGATAACTAGGGATAGTTAGGCACTAAAATTAAAAGGAAACAAAAGAATGGAGAAATATATGAAGAAAAGGGATGGAAAATCGTTCAATTTAGAAATTAAATTGTAAAAGTCCAATGATTTCTTGTTGGCTTCTACAAATCCAATGGTTTAGTGCAGTGTGCATTTCAACCCTTAGAACTCATTTCCGTACTAGTGGTTAAAAGGGAGATTTAAATGTCAGATCAACAAAGCCCTGTAATTTAGAAATGATATATTTTCTTATTGTTAACCTTGTTAGTTTCTGTGCTCTGAAGTCCTATTACATTCCTTTGAGAATAAATTTTTGGATTAAATCTTAATGGCTTTTCAGAGAAGATTGATGTGTAGGAACATAAAATAAAATGAATTATCTAATGATTTTCCTCATTACTGCAGATGGATGGCTTGCTTCCTTAGTGTCTAGTTGGCTAAGACTAGCTTCCTAAAGGGTTTGAGATGAAATATAAAATAAGTGAAATCATGTATGTTTTAAAAAATATTTTGAAAGTGTCCCGCGAGTGTGTGTGTATGTGTCTGTACATGTATGCACACACCCATTCCCATGTGCTTCCTAATGAATGAGTTCAGCTTTGTAAGAGCGTCAGTCTTGTCTTTCTGTTATCTTCTCTTCCCTTCTCTTCTTTTCTTTTCTTTGACAGTCCCCCCCTGTCACCCAGACTGGAATGCAGTGGTGCAACCCCAGCTCACTGCAAGCTCTGCCCCCTGGGTTCACGCCATTCTCCTGCCTCAGCCTCCCAAGTAGCTGGGATTACAGGCATGCACCACCACACCTGGCTAATTTTTGTATATTTAGTAGAGACAGGGTTTCGCCATGTTGGCCAGGCTGGTTTCAAACTCCTGACCTCAAGTGATCTGCCTGCCTTGGCCTCCCAAAGTGCTGAGATCACAGGTGTGAGTCACCGTGCCCAGCTCTCAGTGTTTTCTAATTAATGAAACAACAACTTAAGGAACAATTAGGCAGAGAAATACAGCTCAGTAAAAATGTTTTCCTCCTAGCACACATTCATTACTAACTAAGAGTAAACTTTGTGCCCATTTCTGTGTTCAGTTTTTCTTTGTTTGCTGGACTAGAATTAAGTGCCATGGGGAGTCCTTGTTCTACTCCCTGCTGTGTCTCTAGTACCTGGAACCCTGCCAAGCACACAAGAGAGGAGCAGAAATTCACAAATACATGAAAACATATTTTGATCAAAGCAATGAAGAAAATCTGGAAGTTAGTATAGTCTTTATTTTATTTTTACCTAAGATTTTTGCATTATTTAATTGACGTTAGTGTTTAGAGCAGTTTAGGCTTACAGCAAAATTTAGAGGAAGGATAAATATTTCCCATATGTCATCTGACTCCACATATGAACAGCCTTTGCTGTTAACAGTATCTCCATAAGAGTGGTACATTTGTTAAAACTGATGAATCTATGCTGACACATCATTATCACCCAAAGACTCTAGTTGGCATTAGAGTTCACTCCTGATGTTGTACATTTTATGGAGTCGGATAAGTGTGTAATGACATGTATCCACCATTATACTATCATACAGAGTAGTTTCACTGCCCTAAATATCCTGTGTGAGACCTACTTCTTCATCTGCCACCTCCACCTTGACCCCTGGCAACTAGTGATCTTTTTATTTTCTTTTGGCTTTGTTTGTTTGGTTGTTTGTGAGGGAGTCTCACTCAACCCAGGCTGGCGTGTACTGTTGTGATCTTGGCTCACTGCAACCTCTGCCTCCTGGGTTCAAGCAATTCTCCCACTTCAGTCTCCTGAGTAGCTGGGATTACAAGCACCTGCCATCATGCCTGGCTAATTTTTTGTATTTTTGTAGAGATGGATTTTCACCGTGTTGGCCAGACTAGTCTTGAACTCCTGACCTAAGGTGACCTGCCTGCCTTGGCCTCCCAAAGTGCTGGCCACCACACCTGGCCAATCTTTTTATTTTCTCTCTAGTTTTGCCTTTTACAGAATGTCACATAGTTGAAATGATGCAATAACTAATCTTTTAAGATGGGTTTCATTCAATTAATCATATGCACTTAAGGTTGATGCCATGTCTTTTCATGGCTTGATAGCTCATTTATTTTCAGTGCTGAACAATGTTCCATTGTTTGGATATCCCACAGTTTGTTGTTTATTCACCTACTAAAGGACATCTTGCTTGCTTGCAAGTTTTGGCAATGATGAATAAAGCTTCTACTAATATCGTGTTGGATTTTTTGTGGACATAACTTTTTAACTTCTTTGGGTAAATTCTAAGGACCAACATTGAGAGAGCATATGGTACGAGAATGTTTAGTTTGGGATTTTTATGTATTTTTTTTAACACTGCAAAACCTATTTTATTCTGACGGATAGAGTAATTTTCTTTAATATTGTAATGATTTTGGCCTATCTGCTTATGATCCTTAGAGGTATAGCTATTCTATCTGGTATTATATATTGGGGAAAGCCCATCTAAACAGAAGGAAAAGAATGCATCCCAGTGGAAAGAGCCAAAACCACCTCTGCTACACTGTTGTTGACTCCTTTAGGCAACTACTCTGGTTAGGATTATGCCTTTAAACCCTCAAGATAAAGAGATAATGGCTGGAGACAGTCTCACGTTTTTAGGTTGTAAGCACCAACTTAGTTTGTTTGGAGAGGAATGTAGGGAGTCCACGTCCATGGGCAGCCGGTTGATTTCCATCTGTTCTCATCAAATGTTCATATTCCCAGGGATTTTGTGAAGCTTTGCTATTACACTGAGGACTTCAGTATCAGCGATTTGGGTCATCCCTATTGCTTTGATAAATGAATGGTGAGTTAACAATAAAATGTTCTATTAGAGGAAAGGAGGCATTTGTAAGCTTTCTAATTCTTGGTCTTAAATGAAACATTTTTAAAACATTTTGAGGAAATCAGTTGCATGTCTCATACCTGGACTTTACACAAGGATATATATACATTTTGTTTGCTACACAAGATAATATATGCAAAGTTGTTATTATCGAAATGTCTTCTTGTAATTTACTATGAGACATCATAGTAAAAGGCCATGGCTACTAAAAGGGACACTGTGGGAAAAAAAGAGGTATTTTGTGGAATTTGTAACAATCATATTTTGTAGGAATTGATCTACCACAGTCTGTTACATTCTTAAAGCTGTTTTAATAGATCCCCAGCTGCGGCAAACTTGTTACAGGACTTTTCCTTAGTTCAGCTGAAGACAGGATTCTTTGTCCCACAGTCACGAAACTTCAGGCTCACGGACCATTTGAATGGTGAGTAAGACAGGGTTTTATTGGGTGAAAAGGAAGAAAAGGGGGAAATAGGGACTCTCATTAGGCCAGAGTCCCTGTCAGAGTGCTTCCTGCCCCCCATTCGACTCCCAGGTTCCACACAGGAAGAGGAGGAGCCAGGCTTCTTTTTACTGCAAATGGTGCGAACTTCCTGAGGTTCCACCCTAGTGGGCAGGCTGGTTGGAGTTTCTCCAGGGACCTCGTCCCACCTGGCTGTCTCATTGTCAGTGGACATTTCTGAGAATATAATTTGAAATATATAATTTATATTTGTTCCATCATGGTAGTCAACATCACACCAGAAACATGCCTTCTAGTGCTTTAAAAGCTTAATGAACAACAGGAAAATGAGTACATAACCCAAAGAGAGTTGACATAAAACACTGTACACATTCCTACGTAGTGTATTTTATATTGCACTGTATTATACTGTAGGCCACAATTATAGAGTGTGAATACACTAGTTCATTTTTTCTTCGAGTATTTACATGAGAAATTTCCTTAGTGCCGACATAAATTCGGTGTTAATTAATTGTTACATATGGTAGATTGATTGCATTAATGGACACAATTTTTAATCTCCCTATATTCCTTCCTTCTGTCGTATATCTTTGTAGTGCATTTCCAAACTGACTCTGCACCCAGAATGGAACTAGCCTTAGTCAATGAAACATTAACCAACATGATTGAACTAGAGGTTTGAAGACAGTTTGCATGATTGGTCTTTCTTGCTCTTGCATAGCTCCCAGCTGTTATTCAATAGATAACTGATGCAGTTAGTAAAGGATCTTTAGCATTTGGTATTAGAGAATACCAAATAAGGATGATTTTTGAGGAAGAAATAGTAATTATTAAATGGAGAAAACAACACATCACCTAGTGACTAAAATTAATGTCATCAATAGGGACAAATTCACATCAGGTGTTTCTGGATATGATACCCAGGGAATACATAATGCATTATTTTTCCATAAAGAGAAAACACAGTTGAGGAGATATTTCATGAACGTTTTTAGCTGAGATTTGGGAAGTGCTGAAGGTGCAAGTCAAAGATGATGGGAATACATTTTTTAGAAATTTGCCTCTGTTGAGCATTTGGCATGTTCTTCTACTATACATAACTTGTATTTGACACTTGTTCCTCAATGACAGTGTGTTCTCCATAAAGGAAGAACATCTTAGAATCTTCTCACTCCCACAACATCATCCAGTACCTCCCACAGTACTTAGAACCTAGTCCACTTAGTAAATGCTTATTAAGTAAGCAGATGAATGAATTAGTGTCAAGAGCAGTTATGTAATGGACTCAAGATCACTTAATTGGTAAATGGTGGTCTGTGTTAAACACTCTACTTCAGTGCCTCCCTCAACAAACTGATTTATGGTTCATCATTTTAAGTATTATGACAGTAACTGAAGGGTGAGCAAGTATGCATGAAGCAAATCTTTAGGAGGATTGATAGTAAATATCTGTCAGTGTATCTCTAGATGACTAGGGGAAGGTTTTGATGAACAGATATAGGACTTCAGTGTAACTATCCCAACCTGACTATGCATGCATGATAAGACTGTCCATTTGGAATATTCGATGTTATCAAGCAATTAATGGTTATATGATATCTTACATGGATGTATTTGCTAACTTAGCACAAATGAGAAACAAACAGTTAACCAGTTGCATGGAAGTTTTATTTCTCATGGTAATGTAGGGAATTTTATACATGTTTCATTATTTATGAGTTTTATGCATCCTCTAAGCATCTTTAGGTTAATTTAATGGAATTCCTAGCACTAAAAGTCTGAAAATATCATTTCCACAATAGTAAGGTGTCTGGTGTGAACTTATATGAGGATGCCTGCTAATGTTACTCTGTATTTCACATTATCTGTCACAAGTTATGAGTGCCATTCCATTCTTTGCATCAGTAGTAATTGTGGGAGAACCAATGCTCTTTCAAGGTTCAAAATAAAATTTTCCATTTTTTTTACTGTCTTTGCTGAACTAAAATAGAATAGGTTTTTAATAGAGTAATAATTAAACAGAACAAACTGGAAAACTGGCTTATGGTGGCATTCTCAACTGACATTGTTGTCCGTCAAGGACCCCATCTGTCATATTTCCTTTCGTTAATGTGTGTGTGTATGTGTGTGTATGTACAATTTCTACCTTGAACCAGAATGTTGTGTGCATCAAACATTGCACTTTTTGGCGGAGTCTCATTCTGTCACCCAGGCTGGAGTGCAGTAGTGTGATCTTGGCTCACTGTAACCCCAGGTTCAAGCAATTATTCTGCCTCAGCTTCCTGAGTAGCTGGGACTACAGGCGCATGCCACCACACCTGGCTAATTTTTGTATTTTTAGTAGAGACATATTGGTCAGGCTGGTCTTGAACTCCTGACTTTGTGATCTACCCACCTCGGCCTCCCAAAGTGCTGGGATTACAGGTTTGAGCAACCGCACCAGGCCATTGTACCTCTTAAAAAGAAATTATTTATAGAAGAACCAAATGAACTAATTAACATTCTCAGCTTATTGTGACTTAGGAATTAAAGATAAAATATTCAGTAATCTGAGAAAAAAAACCACAACAACAAACCCTTATTAGAGTTCAATTGCTTTCTCCTCGATAAATGAGTAAATACAAATGTGTTGTTGTTTTTTCTCATTAGGTAAAACATTTGCCTAGAATACTTTAAAAGTTGCATTAATTGCTTTGGACTCTCAGCAATGCAAAAGGAAGCAAACAATGGGTTTACTAAAGCCCTCACATTTAACATACTGCTTAGGGGAAAACGATTGGTGCAATTTGAAACACAGAAGCACACTTCTCTGTTGCACTAGTTTGTATTTCTCCGGGGTAGGATCTGTGTCTAATTCTTCTCCCTCTCCCCCAGCCGGTAGCTTGTACTGTGCTTTCCTCAAAAAAGTTATTAAATCAACATCTCTCGACAGATTGTTTGGTATGACTGCAGTAAGGTCTCATTTTTCACTGTGGTCTGTATTATATAAGACATCTGGAGTTGATGATACTTATCTTCCCACTCCCATAACTTCACAGCTAGCTTGAACCACATCATGAATTAATAAAGGATCCTGAGTCTCCTAGAGCAATAGATATTCAAGGCTTTCTAATTAGAATAATATTTACAAAGTTCCCACGTGAGTATGTGCAATAGGCATAAAATAGAATTTATTGGGGCAATTCTTAGTTCTTGGGGAGTAACATTTTTGCACAACATGCTTTAACTTACCAAAGGACAACAATAAAACCAAGATAATTCTGTAAATTGTGATTGAAACATGTCTAACTGTTGCCACAGTTACAAATTCACTTTCCAACCTTTTTAAAAGAATGGCATGGATCAGCTTTAAGCCTGCTCTATGATCTTTGCATCTTGTAGCTCCAACTGAATTAATATTCCAGCAGTGGGAGTAGTGGACTCACAGGAAGGAAAAGCAGAAATGATTATTTAATTGCCACTAAATGGGTCACCTCAGAAACTGAAATGAGTCACCCACCTATGGCAGTCCCTGAGTGGCTGTGACATCCAAGTTGTGTAATCGTCCAGTGGGATCTTCCTGCCCACTGCAAAGACAAAACCAGTTCACCGAGACCATGGCACTTCCGTGAAGAAGAGTATAATTGAGGCAAGGCCAGCAATACCACTTGGGAGACAGAGTTATTTACTTGAATCAGTTTCTCACAGAAGGCTCAGGAGCTTTGGGTTTCTCAAGGATATTTTGGTGGTCAAGGCTAGGGAATGGGGAATGTTGTATGGCTGGAAATGAAATCATAGAGGTGTGGAAAACAGTCCACACTGGCTGACTCAGCCTCTGAGTGGGAGCCACAGGACTGATTGAATCATGAAACCCTGGCCTGGGTAGAGTCAGCTGGTCATCAGAAATGCAAAAAGTCTGAAAAGACCTCTCAAAAGGCCAATGTATATTCTACAATAGTGACGTTATCTACAGGAGTAACTGGGGAAGTTACGCATCTTGCTACACATCTTGTGACACATCTTGTGACCTCCAGAACAATGACTGGTTATCCTTTAACTACACCTACATCTTAGCAGAATTCAGGTCCCTCTCCTAATATTAACGTTGTGGACTTTGATTAGTTTTATAAAACTGATTTGGTTTTGGGAAGGGCTATCATCATCCTTGCTTTAAGGTTAAACTATAAACTAAAGTACTCCCAAAGTCAGCTTGGTCCATGCCCAGGAATGACCATGAACAGCTTGGGAGTAAGAAACAACATGGAGTCAGCTATGTCAGATTTCTCTCACTGTCATCATTTTGCAAAAGGGGTTTCAGTTGAGGGAGATGGGAACCATGGCCTTCCTTCAAAGAGCTTTACTGGCTACTGGTTCTAGATCTTTAAATCTGCTCCACAGAACAGTTGTGGTGTTGTAACTGCTGTTTTTAGTAACACAAGAGTAACTGGATATGTCAAACTACACTTGGCATTTAATAAAGTTAATGGATGTCAATAAAATTGGCATTAAATGAATACCATTTCATATTCAACACTATGTGTATTAAGGAAGCTAGTGTTCTTTTTTTTTTTTTTTTTTTTTTAAATTTTGAGATGGAGTCTTGCTCTGTCACCCAGGCTGGAGTGCAGTGGCTCGATCTCGGCTCACTGCAACCTCCCTTTCCTGGATTCAAATGATTCTTGTGCCTCAGCCCCCAAGTGGCTGGGATTACAGGTGCATGCCATCATGCCTGGCTAATTTTTGTATTTTTAGTAGAGACGGAGTTTCACCATGTTGGCCAGCCTGGTATCAAACTCCTAACCTAAAGCGATCCACCCACCTCGGCCTCTCAAAGTGCTGGGATTACAGGCATGAGCCACCGTGCCTGGCTTAGAGTTATTTCTAAGTGATAGAGACTAAGACTATGATTAGATGTTTCAGGGTATTGAGAAGAGTATACAACTTAGAGTTATTTCTAAGTTATATCTAGAGTTATTTCTAAGTTGTATACTCTTCTCAATACCCTGAAACATCTTCTAATCATAGCCTTGGTCTCTATCACAGACTACATGAAGCATTTGGCTGTTGTTTTTAGATTTGACTTGCTTCTTCTTTCCTAAGCCACATTAAAGAATAACTATCAGATATTTTTCTTTCTTTCTCAAAACTAGGCTCTTAGCTCTTTCTAGTCTCATGTCTAATTTATGCTTTTAGAGTTTATAAATTTCTCATTTCTGTACCTCACTCCATCCTCTTTCTTCTGTCTGAAATGCTTTTTCTCACTTTATTTTCTCTTCCCTTTTGTTAGACTCCTGCCCATTTAGTGAGATGTTCTACCACTGTTAGCAAGGATATTTGCCTCTTCCTCTCTCTGTCTTCACCCCAACGCCCAGGGAGTGACACTCTCTAAAAGATCGTGACACTTCTCTCCTTCCTCAAGATTCCCTAGGGCATTACAAATATCCTTAATCAAACTTACCACAATCTGCCTTCTACCAGAGCCCTGTTTGTGCTTGTCTAAATATTTTTTTTCTTTTTTGGAGACGGAGTCTGGCTCTCTCGCCCAGGCTGGAGTGCAGTGGTGCGATATCAGCTCACTGCAAGCTCTGCCTCCCAGGTTCACGCCATTCTCCTGCCTCAGCCTCCTGAGTAGATGGGACTACAGGCGCCGCCACCACGCCCGGCTAATTTTTTGTATTTTTAGTAGAGACCGGGTTTCACTGTGTTAGCCAGGATGGTCTCAATCTCCTGACCTCATGATCCGCCCACCTCCGCCTCCAAATGCACTGGGATTACAGGTGTGAGCCACCGTGCACGGCCTTGTCCAAATTTTTTTAACCTTCATATGGAAAGGTTATTGATTATAAATTCTCTTAATGAATGTACCGTGCTACACATATTTTCAAAATAGAAATTATTAACTTGAATTGTTCTTTCTAACCTGGATTTGGACACATTATATATAACCTATGAAGCCACTCAAAAGTATAAACCTTAATGTAATATTGTTTGAAGTATCACAGTTTGGAAGAGGACAGTCTCTGGACTCAGATACACTTTTGGTTTCAATTCGACTCGATTTTTTGACTGCTCTGTGATCTTTGGCAAATTATTTAACCACTGTAAACCTAATTTAGTTCATTGGTAAAATAACAGTAATAATATTATACTCAACATGAAGCTGTCTTGAGGATTAAATGGGATAACAAATATAAAGTATGATTACTACCAGTAGATGAAGTTATCAGTTACTAGATAGTTGGTATTCATTATCATTTGACTGATGAACACCTCAAATATTTCTCAAAACTTCTACAAGGCAAATGACGTGTTTCTCACCTTTCATATTTTAATCAATATGTATGCCATTAACTTGGGTAATAATGTATAGAGAAAAGCTTATTGCTCACTGTTACAGGCTTACACTGTGAAAGTGAAACTTGAAAGTGATAACTGAAAGGTAAACAAATAAGAAAAAAGAAAAAATGAGGCTGCAGGTTGAAATGTGCATCCTGTCCCCACTTTGATAAGTGTGGCGGAATTTTAAAATGTTGTAATATAACTCACAGACATCTACTTATTCAATCTGCACACACTGTGCTAGGAGCTGTGGGATTACAAAAGTAAGACATCGCATCTGCCCTTCAAGACTACACAGGTCCTGTGTAATTTGCTGCCTTCCAGTGTTCAAGATCTTTACTTACATAAATCAGAGCAATACAAGGAGGTAAGCAGACGATAAAGGTGAACAGAACAAAGAGCTGGAACTAGCACATTTAAATAGAAGTGAGTTTTTGCTAAGTTTATGTATCACATACATTTTAGTGAGATACGGCTGAGGAGGGAGGAACTAAATTGCTTCTGAAACAAGACCATTTGTAAAAGTATCTGAATGGAAACCACAGATGAAATTACCCAGAAACGCACAAAGCAACTTGCTTCTATTTACAGCTAGAAAGAATGGTGTTCACAATTCTATCTCTCTGAACATTTGCTGAATTATAGATATGAGACAGCTGTAGTGCACTGGCCTATAAGACAATGGATACAGAGAAGGCAGCCAGGGTTAGAAACAATCTATGCAATTAAAGGGAGGTCAAAGATTTGTGTCCAAAAAGAAAAGGGAACAACAAGAATTTGCCTAAAAATAGTGAGAACCTCCTATTAGTAGCTATATAATGCAGCAGATTATATTCATGTCTACTATATAATGCAGCAGATTACATCCTGTAATCAAAGTCAAAGGAGAATTCATAACTGGGAATGACTTGAGTAACAGCAGATATAAACATCTGAGAAAATATGAAAGGAATGGAAATATAAATAGTGTGGGAACCAGAGATGTATTGCAATACTGCTTTAAGGGACTATGGTACATTCCTGTCTATTTAAGACCTGCTCCAAAATCATACTGAGTTCACTCCAGTCCTTTACTCATCCTGATTCTAATAGTGCTTCTCAGTGTTATTTATTTTCGTATTGCCTGATTCTGTACATTTCTATGAAAAGTTAATAGGTTATTGTTTAGGTAAAACAAAAAGCATTTGAATTGTAGTGTTCAACTGGTTTAAAATCAAATAAGCATGCAAATCCAAAGACTTAGCTTATAAGTAATCATTTTGAATATGATTATGAACACAATACTGTTAGACATCTACCAGAATATTCAATTTGTGAAGGTATATGTGGACATAAAAAGCAGTAAACCCCACACGTTATGTGTTCTAATGCCAGTGAATAATTCAAGGAAGTACTCAATAATCTTTCATGAATCAATCATAAATGCTGAGAAAGAAAGAAATGAAAAAAAAATCTGAGTATTTGTATCTGTAGGACTCTTTTTTCTTTTATTATCAACCAGTGGACAAAAAGTTTAGGAGAGTTTATTTTTTACAAATTTTATAAAGCAAAAATTTAGCATTATTTTTATTGAATTATGCAGTAGCACAGATTTAGAATGATAGCACTGAGGACCATCTGACTAATCTTAAGCAACTCGCTTAATCCCTTTAAAGTATAACATTTATATGTAAAATGGAGATACATTTGCATAATGTAGGTTGCAGCTTTGTTATGAGAATAGAATAAGCTCATATTGTAAAAATGTTAACAAATCAGAGAGTACACCATAAGAACATGTGAAGAAAAGATACCAAATTTTTTGGAGTCATTCCTACAGCAAATATTTATTGAGAACTGTTCTATGTTGCATAATATTCTTAGACTTGATAGACTAATGAACAAAATAGATCAAAATCTCTACACTCAAAGATCTTCGGTTCTGGAGGATGAAAGTAGCAATAAACAAGTAAGTAAAACACACAGTATGTCAGATGGTATTAGTCTCTATTTTTAAAACAGGGAAAGGGGATAAGAAACACTGAGGTTAGGGAGGTTTGCACATTTAAAGTGGGTGAAAGAAAGAGGGTGAAATGATGATATTTCACCACAGATGGAAAAAGATAAAGAACGAGTTATGCTGATATCTGATGGGCGAAAATCCCAGCCAAAGGAAACAGAAAATGCAAATGCCTTGATTTGGCAACGTGCCTCGTGTGTTCAGTGAGAGCAGGAAGGCAGTGCTGCTGCCGCAGAACCATCAGGGAACTCATATTGGCTTCATAAGTCCTTGGAAGCTCCTGTAAAGATTTGCATTTTCCCTCCCTGAGATGAATGCCAGCAGAGGAGAGACATGATCTCTTTTTATATTTTGAAGGATCTCTCTGACAGTTGTATTGAAATGAGACGAAGGTGGAAAGAAGAAGATCACTTAAGATTTATTGCAAAAACCAAGGGGAGAGATGGTGGTGGCTTAGATCAGGATGGCTACATTCAAGGTGGTGAAAAGGGGTTTAGACTCCAGATACATGTTTTTTGTTTGTTTGTTTGTTTGTTTTTTAAACAGAGTCTCTCTCTGTCATCAGGCTGGAGTGCAGTGGCGCAATCCTGGCTCATTGCAATCTCCGCCTCCCAGGTTCAAGTGATTCTCCTGCCTCAGCCTCCTGAGTAGCTGGGATTACAGGCGCAGGCCACCATGCCCAGCTAATTTTTGTAACTTTAGTAGAGATGTTGGCCAGGATGGTCTCGATCTCCTGACCTCGTGATCCACCCACCTGGGTCTCTCAAAGTGCTGGGATTACAGGCACGAGCCACCACGCCTGGCCTCCAGATACACTCTAAAAATAGGATCAAGAGGATAACCTGGTGGATTGCACGTGACCTTTGAAGAAAAGATGAGTCACGGATAGCACCATTGGGTGGAGCAACAAGAAGATTAAGTAGCTATTTACTGAAAAGGGTGAAACTGAAGGATTAGGCTTAAGAATTTAGATTTGAATATACAAATTGGAAAGGGCTGAAAAGATATGTAGGAGGAAACACTGACAGCACAATTAGAGTATTTGCTGGGAGTTCCGGGAAAGCGCCAGTCTAGAGCTGTATACTTAGTAGCTACCAGTTTACAGAAAGCATTTTAAAGCAATTAGATTGGAACCATGAGAATGAGCATGGATAAAGGAAAACAATCAGAAATTCATGGACTCAACACTATGGTACTTAAGCATTTGGAAGAGATGAGGAGAAACCTGCAAAACCAGATCAGTAGAAGAAAAATAGAAGACTGTGATGTCCTGGAAGTCGAGTGAAAAAGAGTCTTTCAAGGGGGCCTGAGAGGTACTAGTTACATGCATCATGATGATAAATCAAGTCACAAAGAGAAAAATTAATTACTGGATTTAGCAACATAGGTGTTAGGGTGATGATGAAAAGAACAGTTTGGCAGAACGAGAAAGAGGAAAATTAATTGGAATGCAATTGAGAAAGGAGAAGAATTAGTGTAGTGAAATACCATAACACTAACTCTTTCATGGAGTTTTATTGCAGGGATTGGGGCAAGGCAAATAGGACAAAGGTTGGAGGAAATGGAGTTCGTGTTTGCTTATCTGTTTTTGAGATGAAAGATGTTGCAGTATGCCTTTAGGTTGTTTGCAATTATCCAGCAGGGAAGGAAAATTCAATGAAACAAGGATGAGTTGCTGAAGTAATGGTCTTGCTCGGGGAGCACATTATAGCTTAAAAGTGCAAAGATCAACCCTACATAGGGATAAAGACCTTTACCACAGTGACAAGAGGACTGGCATAGGATGCAGATGGTCAGATGACAGAGCATGAGGAAATGCTCCTCTGATGAACTTTTCTCAGTGAAATAAGAATCACAACCACAAATTTCCATAGCTTTTGCTACGGTTTAGGCACAATGCAAAGGGCTGTAATTTTAATAGTCTTTAATGCTCTTAACAATCACATGAGGTATTGTTATTCTCCTCAGTTTACAGAGGAAAAAACTGAGATACAGAGAGGTTAGGTGACTTGCTTGAAGTCACACCGCTAGTCAGGGACAACCATTAGGTGAGAGAAAGGTGAAGAGAAGAGAAAGTATGAGAGGACTGAAGGGCCTACTGAGGCCCTCTGTAAGGTTAGTGTTCCTGAAATTAAAGGAGTGGGCCTGGCGCAGTGACTCACGCCTGTAATCCCAGCACTTTGGGAGGCTGAGGCGGGCAAATCATCTGAGGTCAGGGGTTTGAGACCAGTCTGGCCAACATGATGAAACTCCGTCTCCACTAAAAATATAAAAAATTAGCTGGGTGTGGTGGTGGGGGCCTGTAATCCCAGGCACTTGGGAGACTGAGGCAGAAGAATCGCTTGAACCCGGGAGGCAGAGGTTGCAATGAGCCAAGATCGTGCCATTGTACAAGATCTTGGGCAACAAGAGAGAAACTCCGTCTCAAAAAATAATGATAATAATAATAATTAATTAAAGGAGCGGGTAGAATGTACTGTGAGGTAGAGAACACTGAGTTCAATCATGGACCGAATGCGTACTTAATGTTTCATTCTCTCTGGTGTAAATATTAATTTCACTTTCTTCATTTGTAAAAATATTAAAGATTAAAAATAACAACATAAGCTAACAGAGTTGGCAGTCTAAAAATATAATCTGTCCTCTGATTTTTATTATTGACAGCAACATTTACTTCCATCATTTCAACTCAGATTACCTTGCCCTTGCCTGCCAATTGTATCGTTCATTGGCTGACAGCCAGAAAGTTTGCTTGATTTCTGAAGTTCAACTTTTTTCCTTAGACATATGTTTCAAGAGTGGCACTTAACTTCAGTGGCCTCTCCACAAATTAATGAGTAAGAACTTTTCACTCTTGATATGGTTTGGATCTGTGTTCCCATTCAAATCTCATGACCAGTTGTAATCCCCAGTGTTGGAGGTGGGGCCTGGTGGGAGGTGATTGGATCTTGGGGACAGAGCTCCCCCTGGGTGCTGTTCTGTGTGATAGTGAGTGAATGAGTTCTCCGGAGATCTGGCCATTTAAAAGTGTGTGGCATCTCCTCCTACCCTCTTCCCCCTGCTCCAGCTGTGTGAGGTGCCAGCTCCCCCTTCGCCTTTTGCCATGATTATAAGTTTCCTGAGGACTCCCCAGAAGCCCAGCATATGCCAGCATTATGATTCCTGTACGGCTGGTATTAGAATACCAGCATTATAATTCCATGAGCCAATTAAACCTCTTTTCTTTATAAATTACCCAGTCTCAAATATTTCTTTCTAGCAGTGCAAGAACTGACCAACACAATTCTCTTCTTTAATTTCACAACAGTTCAGTTCTCAGGCCTTCAGAGGATCAGCAGCCACATAACTGGGGCTGGAGTTAACTTGAAACCTGTGGAGGGGGCTGGCTTGCAACAAAACTGTTAAGGAGTTTTGACTCCTAGTTCCAACACTTCATAGAAACGTTATGCATTAATGATATCCCTCCGGCAAGTACGATTTGGCTGTCTTCCTCTCCACCTCCTAAGAGGAACTGTTGCTTGGAGCTGGCTTATTTGCACCCTGGTTGAGTTTTCGAGCCCCATTGAGAAGTGTACACAGTTACTATACTCATGTTGGGTTTGGAAACAGTGCAGCAATGCTAGATTCATTAGTATCTGGAAGTACAGAGCCAGGAGCCAAGTGTGTCATAATAATGATAACAGAAAAAAAAAAATCCAACTGTAAATTAACATTTTGGCAACTCTAAAAGTGATGCTGGAAAAAGAATATTTGTATTATAACTGAAAAATAAAGTAGAGATGAGTAAAAGCAAAAGCACAAAATCTGAAACTGTGACTGATCTGAATTGGAGATAGCTTGCTTACTCCATTTCACATTTTATCCTTCTTCATAGAGTTGAAGATTAGTTTATTGAATTATTTGTGGGACTATAGAGCCATTTATAGTCATCCATTGATTCAAATGAATCAAATATTCATTTGGCAGTAAAGTTATCTAGATTTGGTTATATTCACCTCAATTCAAAACTCACCCCTCATTATTCATTCTTCCATATATGCTTTCTCATCACTCAACTATTGATTTTGAAGACATATGTTATGTGCAACATTGTTGAAGATTTAAAGACATGTAAGCATTACTTAATTCCCTATGTTGTATTAGAAATAACAGTAACACAAGCTTAACAGTTAGATAATATTTTAAAACTTGTTTCCTACCACATAGCATGGTAGTCAAGAGCAGGAAGTGTGAGGGAAAACGTCTGAGTCTGAAATCCAGCTGTGACACTCACACGCTCTATTACCTCAAGCAACTGACTTGTGCCTCAGTTTCCTGAGCTGAAAAATGGGAAATACAACAGTGCCTACTTCAAAGAAGTATTAAGGACAGAATGAAGTAACATACATGAAGTACTTAGAACACTGCCTGCCTGTGATAGCTAATACTGAGTGTCAACTTGATTGGATTGAAGGATGCAAAGTATTGTTCCTGGGTGTGTCTGTGAGGGGGTTGCTAAAGGAGATGAACATTTGAGTCAGTGGACTGGGAAAGGCAGACCCACCCTCAATTTGGGTGAGCACCATCTAATCAGCTGCCATCGTGGCTAGAATAAAGCAGGCAGAAGTTGGAAGGATTTGACTGGCTGAGTCTTCCGGCGTTCGGCGTTCATCTTTCTCCCACGCTGGATGCTTCCTGCCCTCAAACATCAGACTCCAAGTTTTTCAGCCTTAGGACTCTTGGAATTACACCAGTGACTTGCCAGGGGCTCTTGGGCCTTTGGCCACAGACTGAAGGCTGCACTGTCGGCTTCTCCACTTTTGAGGTTTTGGGACTCGGACTGGCTTCCTTGTTCCTCAGCTTGCAGATGGCCTTTCATGGGACTTCACCTTGTGATCTTGTGAGTCAATTCTCCGAACAAACTTCCCTTCATATATACATCTCTAATATTAGTTCCGTCCCTCTAGAGAACACTGACTAATACACTGCTCATAATAAGTACTTAATAAGAATTAGCTGTTGTTTTTATAGTTATTACTATGGCTTGGTTATTACTACCTCATTATGCATCCTTGATGCCTACCGCCTTCTCTGGTGTTTAATGACCCTGAATCAAATGTGAGAGAGAACCCTAGTGGTGGAAAGGTGCCAGCATCATCTAGATCGCACGGAACCACTGGTGTAACTGAATGCCTCAGTTTCTCTTTGGAGGGGTACATCAGGGTTTATGGACAAACTGTGTCTCTTTGGGGCAAGTCATCAACTGACGTAGTACCAAGTGTGTATTTTGGGGGTATCCTTTCCTAGGCTGAACCCCCTCTTCTTCACAACAGTCCATGGAAAAAGTGTGTCAGAGGGAGAGTGCAGATAGAGGCGACTAAAGGACATTAAAGAGATTGTCAAAAGTCAGAGGATAAATTCTTTTTCAACAAAAATGCCATTTTGTGATGCTTATGTCAAAATATAGAATCATTATCAATAATATTGTTTTATGAAAAGCAATATTTTGATTCTTTTTTTCTTTTCGAGATGGAGTTTCATTCTTGTTGCCCAGGCTGGAGTGCAATGGCGCAAAATCAGCTCACCGCAACCTCCGCCTCCCAGGTTCAAGCAATTCTCCTGCCTCAGCCCCCAAGTAGCTGGGATTACAGGCATGAGCCACCACGCTCGGTTAATTGTCTGTATTTTTAGTAGAGATGGGATTTCTTCATGTTGGTCAGGCTGGTCTCGAACTCCTGACCTCAAGTGATCTGCCCGCCTTGGCCTCCCAAAGTGCTGGGATTACAGGCATGAGCCACTGAGCCTGGCCTGATTTTTCCTTGTAAAATATAGCATGACTATAGAAAAGTGAATCAAACATATTTGTGTTTATACATATCTGTATATTTTAACTAATAAAATGACCAAGCATGTCGTTGCCACTCAGGTGAAGAAATAAATAGAACATTGCCAGCGTCCCAGGGGCACACTCATTGCGAGCCCTCCCCAGGCACAGTGACGTCACTGCCCTCTAAGGGCAACCATTGTCTTCATGCTGCTGCTGATGATGGTGATTTTTTCTATATGGCTTCACCAATGAGATATGCATTCTGAATATGGATTTGTTTCGCCTCATTTTGAACTTTATGTGAATGACTCATACAACGTATTTTGTGTCTTGATTCTCTTGTTTAACATTATGTTTCTGTTTCTTTCCGAGTTGGTGGGTTCATTGAATTTTTTTTTTTTTTTTTTGTATTTTTAGGGAAGGGGTATACAAGCCTGAAATGAAATGTATTATACATCCACCATACTGGCACATATATGTGAGGTTTTCTCTATACATATAGGGATGAATTTATTTTTTCATATTTTTCCATATTTGAATTTATTAGATAATGTCAGATAGTTTCCTGATGGAATTTTTCCAAATACAGCAACAGTGGATAGTTTCACTGGTCCATGTCTTCAGCAGCATGATGTGTTTTAGACTTTGTAAATATACATGGTTTGTTGAGATATTTTGGTATGGGGGTGTTAATTTACATTGGTTAATTACATGTTACCAAGCATTCTTCAAACTGCCTTTTTGGTGAAATTCCCAAGCAGTTATTTGACTCAATATTTCTATTATGCTTCCTGACTTTTCTTCGTTAATTGATTTAAATTAAACCAATTAATTTGACTTGTAGTTCTCTGTAGGATCTGGAAATTAGGTCAGTTACATGTTGCAGATATCCTGCGCCCAGTAACTCATCTTCGTGCTCTATTCATCTTGTCTTTTGATGAAGGGAAGTTCTTGAATACAATGTAGTTGAATTCATTACTCTGTTACTTTATGGTTCATTCTCTTTGTGCCTTGCATTAAGAAATCCACAATGTCATGAAGCGTTTTTCAGTATTAGTTTCTAAAAGATTTATAATTTGGGTTTTAACATTTTTCCTCATTGTTCTTTAAAATTTTATTATGAACAATTTCCAATATAGAGCAAAGTTGAAGTCAGTGAGCACCTGTGTAGCTTCCATCTTTATTCTATCTTCCCGTATTACTATATGTCTACTTACTTTTCTATCAATTTATTAATTGCTTTTTGATACATTTCAAAATAAATTGCAGATGGCAGACCTCCCTAGAGATAATCAGCATGCATCTTATTAACCAGAGTCCAATATTTGTTTAGTTTTATCTCTAGATGTATATTTACTTAAATGAAATGAACACATCTAATGTGTATGTTTATTCAATTTTGACAAGCATATACACCTCTGAAACCCAAACCTCTATAGAAATATAAAATATTATCATGAACTCAGAAAGTAATCTCATGTTCCTTCTCAGCCAATCCTTCACTCACACTTCCAAAAAAATTACTGTTCTGATATTTTTCACCATAGATTAGTTTTGTCTGTTTTACAACTTTACATAAATTTTTCAGTATGAATATGTACCATTCAGCAAATCTTTTTAAAGATTTTATATTCTTCATTTACATTTTATGTGTATTTATAGTTTGTTCCTTTATATTGTTAATAGCATTCTGTTGTATGAATATGCCACAGTTTACTATTCTGACACTATTAAACTTTTTGCATGGATCTAAATTGTATCTGGTGTCATTTTCTTACTGCCTAAAGAACTTTCCTTAACATTTCTTGTAGTACAGATCTGCTGGTAAAGGAGTCTCTCACCTTTATTTCACCTTCATGTTTAAAAAATATTCATTCTAGGTATAAAATTCGAGTTTGACAACCTTTCCTTTTTTCTGGAACTTCAAATATTTTATTTTCTTTTTTTTTTTCTGGGTTGCACAGTTTCTGGTAATAAGGCAGGTTATAATTGTTATCTTCACTCTTCTATAAGTAGTCTTTTTTTCTGCCTCAGATGGTTTTCTTTATCACATAGTTTAAGCAAGAGTTTTTGTGACTTGGTGTGGTTTTCTTTATATTTATTCTTCTTGGGATTTATTGAGATTTTCTGATCTGTGAGTTTTAGCTTTCAGCAAATTTGCACAATTTTGGCCACTAATTTTTCAAATGTTTTTTGCTCCCACTTCTTTTACTCTGGAACTTGAATTACAAGCATACTTTCCTTGTCTTCTTACCACACATTTTAACATTCTTCAATTTTATATTCTTCATAATTTCTTATGACACATCTGTCATTTCCTTATCAGCACATTCTAGTCAGCTGTTAATCTTTCTACTGAGTATTGAATTTCAGATTCATTGAAATTTTTATTTTCATTTCCAGACATTCTATTTTTTCAAATATGCCTAGTCATCTTATAAAGTTCTATTGCTGCAAATATACTCAAGCTTATGTTTTTCCCTGTATTCATAATAAACTAGTTTTTGTGCAATCTCTTACAAGTCCAGTAGCCAGAGTCCTTATAAGTCTAGGTTTTCTTTTTTATTGCTTCAACAGGTTTTCCCTCTCTGTGCCTTCTCAACTTCTCCATTTGAATTTATGTTTACTTTTTTCTTTATATTGTTCTTTAAAAATACATACGTGGGTATTTACCAATACCTAGGATGATGGATTCTTCTTTTACAGCAGATTTGAACTTCCTTCTTTCAGGCTGTTGGAGTCAGTACTAGTCTAGACCCAGTTAAAGCAAGTTTACAGGGTGTCAAGTCCACGGACCATGGAGAGGTAGTGTGCGCAAGGGGCGTGAATTCACATTGGAACTGGATCTTTGCCACAACTACTGAGGTTATTTCCCTTTTCCTATTTTACTCTGCTCCTTCAGAATCAAATTATAGTGACTGTCATTGATGTTTTGATCACATCCCATCAAAATTCCTCATTTCCATTCCTGAAGTGGTTCTTACTGCATGTCCCCTGACATTCCCGGGATCGTGGAAGAGTGCTGAAATATTTTCCAGGCAGGCTGGTGATGCTGGGGACATGACAGTGGACAGTCCTGAAAACAACTCTCAATTGATCATGAACGAAAGTTGGTGAAAAATAGTCAAATGTCCTTGTCCCTCTGAGGCATGTTCTGTGCCATCTCACAGGGCTCGCAGCGGGATTAAGTTGCAGTTTCCCCAAGCAGTCATCGGTTGCCTAACACGATCTGTTCATCTTCTTCCCTTTCTTAGCTTATTTCCACATTCTCTGGAATTGCTTCTTGTCATTTGGTTCCCCAGGGAACAAACTCCGAGTCTCTGAGATTTTATACAAAAGAGGCTTATTGAAGGATCTGTGAAGGCAGATTCAGTAGAATTGAGCAGAGGGAAAAGCTAAACCACAATGCAGTTTCCACAGAGGCCTCAAATGACCCCACAGGGAGCTTCAGAATAGGAATGACCCTCAGAGATTTCTCACCTTCAGACAAGGAGGCCGGGCCTATATATCCCCTGCACCAACAAGTCACTGGATGTGGCTGATACCAGGGAAGGGGTGACCATGGATGAGGAGCTCTCTTCAGCTGAGGGCAAATCCTGGAGAGGCATTCACCTGAGAGCCAGCTGCCACCCACACTCATAGATGTAGCGGAATGAGTGTGTCTTTCACATTCACAGGGGGAATATCGGTTGCATGATACAGCATCCGCCAAGGCTGCCAATAAACTATTTGTACTCAAATCTGCCTCTGTGGTGGTCAACTTTATTGGGCGACGTGGTGCTCACATTAAACATTGTTTACGAGTGAGTCTGTGAAGGTGTTTCTGGATGAGATCAGCATTGGAAGCAGTGGGCCCAGTGAAGTAAATCACCCAGCCACTGTGGGGAGCATCATCCAATCTGTTGAGGTCTTGAATAGAACCAAAGTCAGAAATGGACAAAATCTGTCCCTTTTGGTCCTGCCCCACTGCTTGAGTTAGGACACCGTTCGTCAGTTTCTCCAGCCTTTGTACTGGCATTTGTACCTTCAGCTTCCCTGCTTCTCAGGCCTTCGGACTTGGACTGAATTATAGTACCAGCTTTTCTGGGTCTCCAGTTTGCAGAAGGCAGATCGTTGGACTTCCCAGCCTTCGTAATCACATGAGACAATTTCTTATAATAAATAGATATTGAAATAGAGAGACAGATGATTCATAGGTAGATAGATAATCTCTCATTGGTTCCATTTCTCCTAGATTGCTGACTAATACAGTCTTTAAAGTCAGCTGTGTGAAAACTCAACCTAAGACAGAAAGCAGCCATTTCCCTGCTGTTCCCTGTGGTAGAGAGGTGGAGGTGTAAATCTAATTCACTTCTACTCTGAGAGGGGTGCCTTTGGGATCTCAGACTAATGCAGAGCATTCCCCATTGACTCCTCTCCTTGAGCATCTGTGGGCCCCACATCACTGAGCTCCACAAATACCCTCCGGGCTAAAGTGGCTCTAGCCAGCTGGTGCCCTGGTGCACTCTCTCTCTCTCATTTCCTCTTAGATGCTGGCCAGGGAGCTCCTTCCTTTCTTGTCAGCTCTTTACTATGTCTAAGGAGTTTCAGGCATTTTCACTGAAGGTTTGATCTGCATATCCAAACTTGACATTACTAGAAATAAGAATCTCTGATAAAAATCTTAAGTAGGCCATTTGGCATTGAAAAATGCTGCATACCATTCAGTTCTTTTCAAAGTAGATCTCTACAGGCTTAAAGAAATAAGCCTGCCTCTCTTGACCTGGTGTCAAGAAAAGGAGTGATTTCTACCCTTATCACTTGATACACCAGGAAAAAATGATTAGTCATTTGAACAAAGGGCCTGCGGGCCCGTGTAAGTTCCAGCTGTATGTAACTGATCAGATACATCTTTGTGGAGATTATTGCAAAGGTTTAGAATATATGTCCTATGTATTTTTCCGTGGCAGATGCCTCAGAAACAACAATGCCCTGAGCTTGAATCTGAACAAGTATAACTCAGAATAGAAAATGATACTACTGTATCTTATTTTTAAGAATTAAAGGAGATTTAAAAGAAAATACAAGTCAAATTATCAATTTTATTATCAATCGACTACAAATTTAATTAAAAGTGCTACCTATTGTGTTGTGGAGTTCTGCATTTTTTCAAGTTATCCCTGGCTATGTTTTTGAATTGCTGTCTTGCTCTCTCTCCATGCTCTTTTGGTGTAGCATAAACACAGGTTACAACACACGTGGAAAAATCTGTCAGTATTTGAATAAATGAACATGACATCATGAAAATATAATTTTAAAATACTGGAAAAGGGGGTGTGAAAAACAAACAAGAATAATTCGGAAGATATCGCGGCAGATAAGTGATTTTTCTGTTCAATATTTTCTAGCCCATATTTTTCCTTTAAATTTTAGTGCCAATGAACCAGAACTGAAAATGAACTGAAATGATTTAAAATAATAAACATTTATACCTTGTTTATCTCTATTTTTGTTTCTACGATCTTAATCATTTATTAAATTAAATTACTTATTTGCTTTAATAATACTTTGGGAAAATGTTTTCAGGGCAATAGAATTTTAGTTTGATCATGTAAGTCAGGAGCAAGGTGTGCCCTCTATTAAAACAAACACTACTTGACGGATTTTTTCAGAAATATTGCTATCAGAGTAACATGGAAATACTTACAATCACTTTCTATGTGTAACACGATCTTCCTTCACAGAGTCCTTGTGATCATGCTCTTAAGAGCTTTCCTTTCTGAGCTTTTCATTATGCACTGGTGTGTTTTACATTCAGTCTTGATGCTCATGGCCTCTGACCAGTGCGGGTGGGGCTGCACCTGGGGAGGGGCGCATGTGTGGCAAATTAGAAGAAAATCGTGACACTCATGGCCTCGAAGTACTGACCAGTGCGGGTGGGGCTGCACTTGAGTAGGGGCAAACGTGTTGCCAATTAGAAGAAAATCACAAAAACTTTTGGACACTGACATATTCACTTATCAATACTCATGAATGAAAGGCTGCTTGTCAGGGGGTGGTGGGGGTGGTTCTTCAGGAGGCACTCGCAAACACACACACACACACACACACACACACACACACACACAGTGTCTTTTATATTGCAGTTTCCCAAAAGAGTCCCCAAAGGGTCACTGCCTGGCCTCTGTAGGCTTCCCTGACACCAACTCTACTTATTGCCAAAATCTCCCGCTTCAGGACTGACTGAATTTAACAGCATCCTTCTGGCTCACAGGAAATGTACGTATTCTTGCCAATGGAGAGAAGGGCAGGCCCCACCCGGATCCTTTTCTCCTCTCTCTCCAGGCCTCTCGCTCCAGCACTCTCCCAGCAAAGAGTCTCTGCATCCTCTGTGGGCCTCACTTCTCAGGGAACAACTCAAGGCCTTCCCAGAAGCCTCTCACTTCCACCTCACCATGCTTTTGCACAACTTCTCCGGCCAGGACATCTCTGTGAACATCCTCTTAAAGTCCCTCCAACTGATTGACCTGGGGATCATGCTCTCCACTCCCTGGCAGAGGGAGGAGAGAAAATGGCCCAGAACTTCTACTGGGTTGACATTCTAGGAATGTTTCCCAAATTCCCTAGTCTTCTCTCTTGTTCTATTGAGATGGGATGAAGGGGTGGCCTGCCCCTCCACACCTGTGGGCGTTTCTCGTTAGGTGGAACGAGAGACTTGAGAAAAGAAATGAGACACAGAGACAAAGTATAGAGAAAGAAAAAGTGGGCCCAGGGGACTCACGCTCAGCATACAGAGGACCCATCCCGGCACAGGTCTCTGAGTTCCCTCAGTATTTATTGATCATTATCTTTACCATCTTAGAAAAAGGGAAGTGGCAGGATAATAGGATCATCGTAGGTAGGTGTGCAGTAAGACATATGAATAAAGATCTCTGTGACTTAAGTTTAAGGAAAAGTGCTGTGCCTTGATATGCATATGCAAACATCTCCATAAACGTTTTTAGTGCATAAAGAGCAGCATTGCACTAGCAAGTCCCACCTTTCACCCTAAGGCAGTTTTCTCCTTTCTCAGTAAACAGAACATACAATCGGGTTTTACACGGAGATGTTCCATTGCCCAGGGATGAGCAGGAGACAGATGCTTTTCTCTATCTCAACTGCCAAGAGGCCTTCTTTCTTCTTATACTAGTCCTCCTCAGCACAGACCCTTCACGGGTGTCAGGCTGGGGGACGATCAGGTCTTTCCCTTCCCACGAGGCCATATTTCAGACTATCACATGGGGAGAAACCTTGGACAATACCTAGCTTTCCTAGGCAGAGGTCCCTGCGACCTTGGGCAGTGTATGTGTCCCTGGGTACTTGAGATTAAGAGAATGGTGATGACTTTTCACAAGCATACTGCCTTCAGGCACTTGTTTAACAAAGCACACCCTGCACAGCCCAAAATCCTTTAAACCTGAGTCACCACAGCACATGTCTCTTGCAAGGACAAGGTTGGGGGAAGGGTCACAGATTAACAGCATCTCAAATACAGAACAAAATGGAGTCTCTTATATCTACTTCTTTCTAGATAGACACAGTAACAGTCTGATCTTTCTTTTCCCCACAATGGGAGGTTGAGGGTCACAGTAAACACTGGAGAGGCTCCTAGACTCCTGTTCAGCTTAATCTTTAGAACAAGGAAGGATTCAACTATCATCTATTGTCTTCAGCTTTGCAACTTTTGCAGAAACTCCAAGACAATGGAGAAAGTCTCATTTAACAACGGAAGTAAGAATGATTGTCTCATTTTATCCCTACAAAAACTGACCTTCAAGAGGTGAGATAGTATTTCAGGGATTCTTGGCTGTCAGTAATCTAACTTGCCTCCATTTCACATCACATTTCATTAAGAACAGATTGGATACAGCAAGTATTCATGCATAAAAATTTGTTGAAAGTTGGCATTGCCATTGTTCTAAGTAGGCACTATACAAAATGTTGATGTAGTGACTACTCATAATTTGCTTCTCTGCAAGTATTTTTCCAAAATATGACCCTTTGATGGATTTTTAAAAGAGGAAGATCTTTATATGGCATAAGAACTGAACGTTTTCTTTAATCAATAGGCTCCCATTAGAATTCTTCCCCAAGAGCCTGCCGTCATCTTCTTAGACTTACACTGCTGGTATGGAATATCACAGCAAATCCTTTTTCTCACAACCTTAGAACTAACTCAAATTCAGCAAAACTCCCTAAATTGAAATCCTGAGCTTGCCTGACCCATTTAATGATTGTTCTTTCCAACAGAATGTGAGCTCTGAAAATGCAGTGTCAAAGCCAGAGTCAGGCCAACTTTCCCCTGCTTTTCTACCAGTTCCATTTAACAGAAAGTGGCAGGACAACGCCCTCAGTAAATGAGGTTCTGAATTGCCATCGGTTTCTAGGAATGAAGGACGTGTTTATTGGTCTCTGGCTACACTAGACTAAACATGGAAAAAATAAGATAAATATACAGGAGCAGCCACCTTGGTGAATTGAATGAAGGTAATTGGACAAAAGCCAGGAAAAAGAAGTGTGTAAGGAACACATCATAGCAGCATAATTCTGCCAAGGTCACCAGCATATTCATAATGAAGAAATCACAGGGCAACTCTACCCCATTCACAGAGCGTTCAGAACATTGGCTCTTTCCTCTGTGGCAAAGAGCCCTGTTCCCTGTGAGTTTCAGATGCAGCAGACTGCTGGACAGCAGGTCTGGAAGTAGCTGCTGGAACAATAAGCTGTCAAAAGTACAATATGGAACTGTCATAGTGCTGGGACAATGAGAAGCTGTCAAAAGTACAATGTGGAATTGTCATAGTCAGATACACAATAGTCAAATGACTATTCTAAGGCAAATTTAGTCTTTGGATGTTTTATTTCAACAATTATAAAATTAGTTATAAAATTATTGTAGCCTATTATGTACAAGGTTACGAGCTCATACTTTGAGAGAAGCAAAGAAAATTAAGATATGTTTCTTTCTCTCTTACAATAGAGATGAGATAATGACAATACCATGATGCACGCAACCTGTTGTGATGCTCCCAGGTAGCTACTTTGTTGATGTATTTTATTTGAGAAGACATTTCCCTTTCTCAGCAGTCCTGGAAATATCTCAAACCCAAGACTGTATATAGACGTTGAGACCTTCTACATGCTTCATTGTAAATTCTTTCGCCTCTGCTGCTACCAGTGATATTTTCCCACCTTTCTAGGCTGTGAAATCTTGAAGCATCTAGAGTTCCACTCACCTGGCATAGTTCATAAAATGTGTATTTTATGTGAATTTTACATAAAATGTGAATTTTACGTGAATTCATATAAAATGTGAATTTGACAAGTGTGGGAAGGAAAAAATCCAGAATTTCCACAGACTTGAGGTTGATATCATGTTCTTAGTCGCATCATGGGTGATCACTTTACCTTTTCTCAAAACTACTCCAATGCTTGTATCTATTTCCTAATCATACTCACTTTTTCCTCCAGAAGGGAATTTTCTTGAGTAGAGAGAGATACGGAGAACCTAATCCTTTCCTTCATTTGGCCAGAGAACTTCCTATTTTCCCTGCTTTCATCCAGAAGATTCTCAGCTCACTAAGTTACCCAATACTAATGCATTACCATATTAGGGTCTGTAATGGGTAGAAGGGCATTTTAAATGTTGCGTATATTATGTCATGTCGTTTTTATAACTCTCTTGGGGAGGTATTTCTGCCCTGTTTTACAAATGAGAAAACAGAAACTCAGAGGTAAGAAACTGTGTAGGCTCATGGAAGTGAATAATTAGTAAAGTTAAGAATATGACCATGCTTTCTGACATATAGCTCATGCTACAATACAGAGGAAGTTAGGAAGTGACCCATTGCCTTTGTCAAAGCATTTGATGATGGCACCCTAGGGGATGGCAAGCTAAACCTAAAGAAGGAAGTGAGACTCACATGGAAGGGGCTCGACCATTGGACGGCATGAAAGCAGAGAATGCAGCCCAGGTCAGTCTCAGAAATCAGTCATCTCCTTATGCCAACCTCCAGGCTGCTTTCTAAACCCTAGTGAGGAAAGGGGCTAAACATCCAAATAAAGAGGCACGTTCCACTTATGAGACTTCAGGGTATAGGTCTATGTATAAAAGTGTCAAACAAATCAGTAATGAAGGCAGCCTTCTCATCTCAGAGTTCAGCTCCATCTTCACAAGGTGGGTATGGAGACCAAGAATGTGCTGCTTTGACACTCTCCAAAATTTGATGTGTCTTTAGTGGTGGTGTTAGTGGTGTCAAAAAAAAGCAGCACTAGGGCCATGATGGGAGAATTAATTCGTGATAGCACTGGGAACTTGATCAGGTCTCTTAATGAGTATCCTTAAAGCTTGCCCGGGGGAATCACAGATAAATGCAGATATTGCACAAACCTTGCAGACTCAGCAAGGGCTAGTGAAAATAAGTGTCGAAATAGTAAGAGCTATCACTAATTTGGCGTAATTTAACCACTATGTGGTCTGAAGCATGAAGTATGAAAAGGTTCAAAGAATTATAGGGATGAGTCGTGTTTAGGGAAAATACAATCATCATTGTCATCAGCACCATCAACAGCAGCAAGACTTGCAAATGAAAGGATTATAAATAGTTGTATAATTTAATACTTTGATGTATACATTGAAGGAAAAAAGTAAAGTATGCATTTAGGGCAGTAACGTTTATCATGCCCTCGATTCTCCTCTTTTTTAAAAATACCCTTTCCCCTCTACCCTAGATCATCTCAGCATATAGTGTCTCTACATGGCAAAGGTCTTTGATGCTGGCTGAATGCAATTCTTTGTAGTTTTGCTCAGGATATGACCTCCACAAATTGATAAACTCAAAGCACAGTCCAGGAGAATAATTTCTATGTTGTCGGAAAGCACAACCTTTCCCTTGAACAGACTTCAAAGGAAAACCTTGGCGCACCAGGAGGATGCTAAGTGATCTTGCTTCATGTCGGCTGGTACCAAAATCCATTTCCACACAATGTCTGACTTTTAGCAATTTAGTCAGAAATAAGAGAATCAAAGGCACACTCCTCAAAGTTCAAGTGTGCCTGACCACATCCCACAGCGGTGGGAGAAAATGCTCACTTAAATAACTCTCCGGGAAGAAAATCATGCTCATATAATTAATAAGAGTTACTCTGCAGAGAATGGATGAATTTGCTTTCATCTTGACAGCCATAGTTTATTATAGAAGAATCCCTGGTTGCTCTGGGATCTCTTTTCAGCTATTTTCATATCAAGAATGGCTATCAGAAACTAAGGTATATAGTCATACCCTTGCATCCTTGTATTGCTTGTTTTTAATAAACCCATTGCACTGGGGGTAAAGTCTTGTTAATGGTTGTAATAGTTTTTGTTATTTACCTAAACTTCCCCAGTTAGAAGTTTTATAGCTTCCATTGCAATGGGACCAAAATATGGAACAACTGCCAAAATATGGAAAAACTGCCTGTATATGGCTCACCGCCCAAATGTATCAGTAGTAAAAGCATTTGCTTTTTTTTTTTTTTTTTGAGACAAAGTCTTGCTCTTGTCCCCAGGCTGAAGTCCAATAGCGTGACCTTGGCTCACTGCAACCTCCACCTCTCAGGTTCAAGTGATTCTCCTGCCTCAGCCTCCCAAGTAGCTGGAATTACAGGTGCCTGCCACCACGCCCAGCTAATTTTTGTATTTTTAGTAGAGACGGGGTTTCACTATGTTGGCCAGGCTGGTCTCGAACTCCTGACCTCAGGTGATCCGTCTGCTTCAGCCTCCCAAAGTGCTGGGATTACAGGCATGAGCCGCTGCACCTGGCCCCATTTGCATTTTAAAAAAAATAAGGAATGTTTAACCATTAACAGTGTAGTGAAATTTATTATGGAAAATGTGATAATATATAAAAGAAGAATGAAGTTGAGAATCATCTATTGTCTCGGCATCTAGAAAAGTGACAACCATTCTGGTGTATTTCATACAAGAATCTGCTGTATGTATCTTTTTTACATAGTTGCAATCATGTCAACAATAACAATTGTTAGGTGTCTACCTGGAGGAACTGATGTAGTTGATACAAGGTAAAAGGAACTCAAAACTGGGACACACAGAACTTGGATTAACATAGCTAACATATTTTAGTCAATCAGTAATACGTTTTAAAATAAATAAAACATTCCAAATATCATTAATTATTTCAATAAATATTTATTAAGTATCTACTACATCACCAGGCATTGTACGGGGTTCATTTATTAACTAATGGAATGTTTTGTGATTCATAATGGAATGTGTTTGTTATTCTGAGCTTTGAGATCAGTACCTGGAACTGATTGTGTTAACCTTTGTTGTCTAATCGTAATATACGTATTGATTGTGTTCATCCTCTAGTTTGGGAATGGTTACAAATGGAGGATTTGACTTGTTCAACGCTCACTGTATCTCCTTTCGAGCCACAGGATGTCGGTTTAAAAACCCAAAGAAGTAAATATATAAGTATATATACATATCTATGTGATTACATAGATATGTATACACACCTGAACTTCTAAGCATTTCCTATAGTCTATTAATATATATTATGCTATATAATATGTAAGGTAAACATATACATTATATATAAACTGCATATAATATATTCATATATATCACATAATATATTGTATGATATATATTTATAAAATATATAATATATAATAAACATATAATAAACACATATTTAAAATAATATATTATTTTTTAAATGTTTTAAATACATGTATTTAAATATATGTATTTAAATACAAATAAATGTATTTAAAATATATATCAATTATACATAGTATGTGTGTATATATATGTAATATATACATTTTAAACTTCTAGAAATAGAAGAGCACCCCAACACGAAAAACTAAACAAAGGATATAAAAAGACAAATCACACAAAAAACAAATTACAAATAGCATTTAAGCATTTGTGAAGATGCGCAACCTCACTCATAATAAAATGAATAAAAATTAACTATGGTAATAATCATTTCCTAGCTATCAAATTGGGGAAAATACAGAAGTTTGAAAATAATGCTGTTGAAGAGACACTTGTAATTTCTGGAAGAAGCGCAAAATGGTTCAATACTTACGGAGGAAAATCTGACAGTATCTAGTAACATTGCAAATTCTTTAATTTTTAAACCTGACAATCAAACTTCTAGCAATGCACACTACAGTTATTCCTGAATAAGTAAGAAATTTCATATGTACCAGGCTACTCATTGTGGTATTATCTGTTAGCTTAATGTTCTGCAAAAGAAAACTGAGTAAACTATGGTACATCCTTGTGGTGGAATACAATCTAATATAGTTTTTAAAAAGAATAAGGATGTTCTCCATGTATTATGATAAAGAGAGAATATATTGTTATTCTAAAATATACTGGAGAAATGAGCAACATGCATCATAGAATATATTGTATGTCGATTTCTTTAGTAAGATAAGGCAATTATTTGTTCATGTAAACAAACTCTGGAAGGGTAAGCATGACATAAGAAAACATTTACCTATAAGGGGTTGAGAAGGAAAATGAAGAGGCACTAAAGGAAGCAAGATTTTCTAGGCATCTCTTCATATTATTGCTAACTTTTGAATCATGTAAATACATTACCTATTAAGAAAACACAACTCAGTTTAGTAAGAAATCCCTGATATTGAAAACAAATGACAGTAAATGAGCAAATAACTCTAACTGAATATTGCATTAATAATATAAGCCCACAGTACGTTTTTTTAAGTGACTTTAAAATATATACTTTTTGACTATATAGGCTTAGTGAGGTGTATTCTAAAGACAAAAAGAACTACACAGATACTTTAAATTGTATTTAATAGTTTAATCTTTTCAAACTTATTATTTTGTGATAATTGTAGCTTCACCTGCAGGTTGTAAGAAATAATACAGAAAGATGCATCCTTTACTCAGCTTTCCCCAGTGGTAATATTTTGCACAAGTAGAGTGTAATGTCACAAGCAGGAAACTGACATTGACACAAACTATTGACTGTGCTCAGATCTCATCAGTTTTACATGCACTTGTGTGTATGTGTGTGTGTGTGTGTGTGTATGATTCATTCGATGTGATTTTATCAGATGTGGTTTACAGCCAAGAAGCAGAAGAGTTTCACCACAAGGATCACAGCTATTTTCCTTCCTTGCCTGGCATCTACTAAAAACACAAATACAAATAAACAACAACTCTAAGAAGTTTTTTTTTTCGTCTCCAACAAAGTAAAAATATTAGAACCCTAAGTTCTTAGACAACAGACCTGTTTTAAGCACGATTTGATCGCCTAGTTCATAGGGACCAATACCGAAAGCGTGGGAGACAATTCAAAGGAGGCCAACATCTACGACTTATGCCAGAATCCCAAACACTTCTGAAAAGGGGCTGGGGAATAACTTTGCAGTGGGGAAACCTCACAAACACTCCTGTGGCCAGGTGACCAGGATTCACATCAACAGTGAAAAGCCATGTTGATGTTATGTACCCTTGACATGATGTAAAGAAAACAGAACTTACGTCTGTGAGCTTTCTCAAAACTCAGAATCTCAGTCTCATCATGAGAAAAACATGAAGAAAATCTCAATTAAGAGACACTCCAAAATACTTGATCAAGACTGCCCAAAACTGGCAAAGTCATCAAACACAAGGAAACTCTGAGAAACTGCCACAGATGAGAGGAGCCTAGGGAGATAGGATGATTGAATGAAATATGGTATCCAGGATCAAATCCTTGCACAGAAAAATAACACTAGGTTGAAAAACTAAGGAAACCTGAATAACTAAGGAAACCGATGAATTTAAGCTTAATAAAAGTCTAGAACATGGGTGCTCAATCTTTTGACTTCTTTGGGCTATATCTGGAAGAAAAAGAATTGTCTTGGACTACACATAAACTTAATACTAATGACAGCTGATGAGCTAAAAAAAAAATTCACACACAAAAAATATTATAATGTTTTAAGAAAATTTAGGAATTTGTATTGGGCTGCGTTCAGAGCTGTCCTGGGCCACATGCGGCCTGCATGCCATGGGTTGGACAAGCTTGTTCTAGAAGACTTTTCTCTGAAAGCAATTTTCAAAAAACACGTGCCTCTTTGGTAAGTTCTAAACAGGAAATGGGGCAGTACCCCTCAAATTAGCCCATTCATATTGCCACTTTCCAATAACCAGATGTCACTTTGACAAGTGAGGGCACCAGAAAAGAAGAAATGGGGACCTAAGAAGTGACTTTTTTTTTTTTCTTGGTTCAAAGGGAAGAGAAGAAAAACTCTTAAGATTACAAGAAAAACTTCTGTGAGATGAATGGCAAACTCAGGGGAAACACTGGCCGGGTAAAGGGAAGCCAGGAACTCCAGCTGTGTTACACATGGTGACATCAAAAGCAAGCACAAACTGAAGGGCAAGGGGAAAGTGTGACCTAGGAGAGGAGCTGTCATCAATGCCAGAGAATCAGCATCTTGTGTGCAGGACACAAAAGAGACAGGAGGTCGAAGAGGGCAACTAGAGCAGGTAAAGAGAGAGTACGGAACTTGGGAAGGGGATGGGTTGGGATGTGAGCCACAGAAAAAGCAGGACTCTTGAGATGTCATTGCTGTTGGGATTCTGGCAGCTGGGTGGTCCGGATTGGTCCTGGCTGACTTAAGGCTCAGGGTGGGAATGGAGAAGGCAGGAAACATTATGACATTATGATACCAGAACGCAAAATATGAATATCACATACCTTTTCACCACTTAGCCCCCTGCATGCTAGTGGCATAGATGAGACGTTAGGGGAAAAAGTCAGAAACATAGTTTAGTTCTAATTTAGTGAATATTACTCAATTGCTGCAGGCCTGAGTGTATGCAGACTGCACCACTGTAATCTTTAGCACACGTGTACACACCCCCCACCTTCCCTCAAAGTCTGATGTGTGGGATTTGGAGACAAAAAGATTTAGAAGCTAAGATTTTCTTCAAGAAATGAGGCTTTGGCTGCGTGTGGTGACTCACGCCTGTAATCCCAGTACTTTGGGAGGCTGAACTGGGTGGATCACTTGAGGTCAGGAGTTTGAGACCAGCCTGGCCAACATGGTGAAACTCCATCTCTATTAAAATTAGAAAAATTAACACCTGCAATCCCAGCACTTTGGGAGGCTGATGTGGGCGGATCACGAGGTCAAGAGATTGAGACCATCCTGGCCAACATGGAAAACCCTGTCTCTACTAAAAATACAAAAATTAGCTGGGCATGGTGGTGCACACCTGTAGTCCCAGCTACTCGGGAGGCTGAGGCTGGAGAATCGTTTGAACCCAGGAGGTGGAGGTTGCAATGAGTCAAGATCACGCCACTGCACTCCAGCCTGGTGATAGAGTAAGACTCCACCTCAAAAAAAAAAAAAAAAAAAAATCGGCCACAGGTGTGGTAGTGCTGAGGCAAGAGAATCGCTTGAACCCAGGAGGCGGAGGCTGCAGTGAGCCAAAATTGTGCCACTGTGCTCCAGCCTGGGTGACAGTGACTCCGTCTCAAAAAAAGAGGCTTGGAGTGACATTAGGTCTTTGCAGTTTGTCTTCTCCCGTCCTATTACAATCAGAAACTCTGTATGGTCATTGTCACCTATTTATGACTTCTAGAGTTACTCAGTCACCATCTTCAACACCTAGTGTATTGATGAAGACAAGAAATGCTAGAAAATACACAAGCAGAGGACTTGAGTGATTTTTGATAGGTTGGTCTAATGTAATATAACATGGATAGTAAATTCACAATCAAAGTAGGTTGTGTCCGCCCGGTGGGTAATGGCTCCCTGGAAATCTGTGCGTAGAAGATTTGTAAAATGATATTAATCTCTGGTGGAAAACATTGCTGCTGCCAAGCGGCCGTGCCTGTTGTGTGTGTGAGAGGGATAGACAGAAGTTTTAGTCACAATTTGCCATCGTTGTGTTTACACTTGGTGAAATAAGAGCAACTTTTGAGATTCGTGCTGTGCATATCTGTCTACTTAAAACTAAATTACCATTTTTCTCCAGTTTAGATCACCATTTATATAAGGATTCACCAAATTTAGAGACCAGAATATTCCTAATAAACCACGTTGTTGTTGTAGGACAATTTGCATGTCATGGAACAACGTGTAGGAGCCACATATGATAACATGTCAGACCATGCCTTGGTAGAACAAATAACCTGTTCTTTCCCCCCCAATTAACGTCACATCCTGAAGATGTTGCTCAACTGTATAGCACAGCATGAAACAGTCATGACTAATCCGAAGGTTCATTTGTACACACTGAATTTTTTTTTTTTTTTCACTTTGCATTACAGCTGCAGGGGGGAAAAAGGCAAAACACATCCCTGGATCTGTTAGGTTTTAATCCAATTTGTCGTATCAGGTTGGCTTAATTGGTGCATTACTAATTATGGCACATTGACATCGGTCATCCTCTCCCCTCCCTCGATTTCCCTCAACTGTTAAAAATATTGTATAAGTATTAATTAGATAACTGATTAATTTAATTTGGATGAAGTAAATTTGCTACCTAATGATACAGAGGAAGTAATGAGGCTTCAAATCAGAACACCCAACACCGAGAAATTCTGTGCAGCTCATTGAGTGTTCCCTGTTGTGGAACACCCACTGTACTTTCAATTCATTCTCCGACCAAAGTTTTGTGGATCTCTTTTCATCTACCTAAAATAGTTCTCTGTAGATCTATCTGTTTTACTAATTTAACAAGCATCTCCACTAGAAGACCATTGACTGCTTAAGGTCATCTATAAATTATTTAAACAGGTGCCTGCATTTATAAAATAAAAGACACAGCATTGACAAAGCACGGTTTCAAACCACAATTAATGTACATTCCTCAAGACAATTCAGCCTGGCTTTATGTCCAGTTGGTAACTCCTTGAAGCAAGAATGTTTGTTACTTCAAAACCATCTATGTCCTTTTGGTTCCTTCTTTTCCTGCATATTGTTGGTGATTTTCTATGATCCAGGATGATACATGCTTTTCAGCTTGGACTGAGAATATTCTTGTGCCATTACAAATACAACAAATTTCAGACAAATATCTGTCACCTAAATTACTGAAAGTTCAGAAATTACAGTCTTTCGAGTCAAATTATTTCAAAGCACATTCTGTTAAACTGCACGTTTAACATGCCTGCTTAGAATAAACTTTATTTTCCTAGTAAGGCTACAAATGATGAGCGCAGTTGAGTTTTTTCAGGAATGTATCTTCTCAATTGAATAAAATTGCATTAAAATACCCTGTTATTACCCCCAAATTATTGCTCTGTAACAATATCAAACAACCTGTGTTCCCTCAAACTGCTGTAGTCCAAGAATTTAACATTTGATGGTTGATTTCTGGTCTAAAAGGAGCACTGCCATGTTCTGTGGAGATTCAAGGGAAATAATACATGGCCTTCAAGTGTATTATGCCTGTAATGCAGGTGACTCATGCCTGTAATTTCAATACTTTGGGAAGCTGAGGCAGGTGGATCACTTGTTACCAGGAGTTTGAGGCTGCAGTGAGCTATGATCACACCACTGTACTCCAGCCTAGGTGACAAAGCAAAACCCTGTCTCTAAAGAAAATAAATAAATAAATAAAAATAATAAGTAATGCAGGGCCTTTTGTTGTACTGATAATCCACTAGAAAAAATAATTACCCACGTATAAAGTTTTACCAACTACAAAAAAACATTATGAAAGATACTGGATTATTTCTCACAAGGACTCTTTAAAATTTAGTCTAAAGAGTAATCTTGGCTGGGTGCGGTGGGTCACACCTGTAATCCCAACACTTTGGGAAGCCGAGGTGGGCGGATCATGAGGTCAGATGGAGACCATCCTGGCTAACATGGTGAAAACTCGTCTCTGCCAAAAAAATACAAAAAATTAGTCAGGTGTGGTGGCGGGCACCTGTAGTCCCAGCTACTCGGGAGGCTGAGGCAGGAGAATTGCTTGAACCCGGAAGGCAGAGGTTGCAGTGAGCCGAGATCACACCACTGCCCTCCAGCCTAGGTGACAGAGTGAGACTCAGTCTCAAAAAAAAAAAAAAAAAGAATAATCCCTTTGGGTGCTTCTTACAAATGCAGCATCTAGACACACCCAAAAGTCTGTACTATAGATTTGGATGCTGCAATCAATCTTCTTAAAGACTACCAAATCCAAATGAAAATCATCATAATGTGTGATCTAGGTCACTGGTTGCTGTCCTCTTCTATGATGTCTGAATAAAACGTCATTTAGAGAGTCTGCTATTTTTATTAATCTGTGTCATCCAATCCAAGTAAAACCAATTTTCATCATATACTGACACCACTTGAAGACAGGTTCTTTAGGCATTTCCACTCACAAAAGTTTTCCCCCCAAATACTGCTTCCCTTAAGCACACTTTTTGTAGAAGTAATGAGCTGCTTCCAGACCAAGGAATCTGTATATTTAATAAACTCTTTCTCCCCAGCCCCTTCAGGTGAGTCTAGAAAACTCTAAGATAAAGAGATCAGCAAAACCATCATAGACATGTAGAAAATTTCAAGTCAAGAAACTTACGGACGTGGGACCATGCAAGGCATATTCTGAAATTGCTGGAGTATGACTCAAAGACTGTATAGCGAACTAGAAATGGAAAGACAAGTTGTGGACTTAGGACAGATCATCCTAGATGCACGCCTACTGGTTGGGCCTTTAGAAACTGCGACATTTTGAGCAGATGAATGACAAGATCAAAAGCATGCCTTAGGAAGCGTCAGTCTTCGGATTGGTGGGGCAAGAAGGGAAAGGGAAAGACTAATTTACAGAACAATTGTAACTGCCTTTTGGGAGAGAGCACTTATCTAGAGTCAGGGAGGAGGGAAAGAACAAGGCAGTTGTAATAATAATTATTATTATTTTGAGGCTCTGTCACCCAGGCTGGAGTGCAGTGGTGCGATCTCAGCTCACTGCAACCTCTGCCTCCCAGATGCAAGATATTCTCCTGCCTCAGCCTTCCGAGTAGCTGGGACTACAGGCACGTGCCACCACACCCGGCTAAGTTTCTTTTTTTTTTTTTTAGTGAGACGGGGTTTCACTGTGTTAGCCAGGATGGTCTCAATCTCCTGACCTCGTGATCCCCTGGCCTTGGCCTCCCAAAGTGCGGGGATTACAGGCATGAGCCACCGTGCACAGCTGGCAGGAGGCAGTTCTAAGAGACAAAGGTCCTGGTGACATTTCCCTAGTCTTTGAGAATAACCTTCACATTCCCTGCAGCTATTGGCCTCGGCAGAAAGGTACCACTTCAAAAGTATGCCATCAACTCTCGGGGCCATTTTTACCACTTGTACCATTGAGATTTGCTGTTTCTCTTTGTCTTAAGGTCATATCTTTGCTCATAGTGTCAGAGTTCTCTTACTGAAGTCTTAATTAGAAAAGTGGCAGATATTTACATTCCAGGACACAAACAGATGCTTCAAAAAGAGCTCCTTTATCCCGTTTTTATTGTCAGGCAAAGAACAGGATTTGCCTTCCAATAGCTGTTGCAGACTACTCACCACACTTAAGCTCAGGATAGAGACATTTTCGGAAATGCCAGCGAGGACAGACTGAAAATGCCTTAATCATATTTGGTTCCATTGAACCACTCGCAATTACTTTCCAGCATTCAGTTTTAATGTCACATTTTCATAAGACGTTTCTTACTGGAAAGAACTCTCAAACAGAAGTTGGAAAATGTTGGTCCTAACCCCCTACCTGTCTTATTCAGCACAGTACATAAAATATGTGCCAGGACCTGCTCAAAGTGCCAGCGAAGAGGACACAGAAAACAGATTTTGCCTTTGGGAAGCTCACAGTCTGGAATGGGAGAGAGACACACATGAAGATGGAATTGGAAAGTGATGTGCTGAGTCCTGGGGCCGAAGTTGGCACGTGGTGTTCTGGGAGCACAGATGAGGAGCTGAACACCTTCACTGCAGGCTTCCAGAGAGGGTGGTGGCTAAGCAGGCTGAAATGAAGGCAATAAAGAGCAAAGCAGTGGGTGGAGGGTGTTCCCTGCAAGGACAGCAATCAACAGAGCTGTCAAGCAGTCTAGTGTATGCATTGGAAATGCAAATGTTGTTGTTATTCCTCTAGAATAAAGCACAACCTCCTGCCAAGCATGATCTTGGATAAAACCACAAACACAGGAAAAGCTGGGACCATTGAGCACCGTTAGTGTCCTGCTCAGAGCCTTTGCACTTATCCTGGAGACACAGGAAACTACTGAAGGATTTTAAGCAGAGAAATCACCAATGCGATTTGTGTTTTGGATGTATCACCATGACAGCAAGGTGAGAGTCTACACATACTAGTGGACAACAGCTAAACCATGTACAAAACTAGAACTCCAACCTGCAACCTGCAGCAACCCGCATATTAAACCAACTTCGTGTTCAATAATTAACCCAGTAAGCCAGCCTGTTGAAGTCAAGTTGCAGATACTCAGACTGGTGTCTCTAGCAGCGGTCCATGAAGACAAGCAATAACATCTGTAAATTGTCTCCAAGTGGCCAGGACTTGATTAATAACTGGCAGCTTCCCTAATTTGAGCTCCCACTTCCAACTTGGGACAAACTAGAGGAGGCTGAATCTGTTCTCCTAACCAATCACATGGGATGCTCATTGCTAGCAGACAACTTCCTCACGCCAACAGCCTCCAATCAGGGCACACCTGGAGGCTTCCCTTTTGCCCACCACATAGTTTTCCTGCTCGTCTGCCTGCTTTTCAGCCTCTGCCAAACACATGTAATGGCAGCTGACTCTCTTGTTATAGCAAGTTATTAATAAAATAGCCTTTGATACCTCATTTGGTTGATCTTTATTTTCACAAAGGTCAGGAATCTTTTTTATAAACGATCAAATAATTTGCAGTAAATTTGCAAAAAAAAAAAAAGCATTAAAAATTATAAACCAGGAAACAAGGGAGATAATCAAAACCAGTGATAAAATGATAAAAATAACTGACATGAATTAAGCACTTACTATTCATCTGCACTCTACTAATCACTTTACCTCCTAGAATCTCATTTACTTCTTAAAACAACCCCTGTTGCATGTACTAGATGTTAGCTACAATTTAAAATAGAAGAAACACAGAAAGACGAATGATGAGTTCATCTCACAATTTTATCTGTAGTTAGTGACTCAAAATAGGTCTTCAATTAAAAAAAAAAAGTTGTTTGTTTTTTATTGAGACAGGGTCCCCTGTCATGTAGGCTAGTATGCAATGGCAGCTCACGGCTGACTGCAGCCTTGACATCCTGGCTTAATCAATCCTCCCACCTCAGCCTCCCAAGTAGCTGGGACTACAGGTGTGTGCCATCACACTTGTCTGATTTTTGTATATTTTGGTAGAGAAGGGTTTTTGTCGTGTTGCCCAGGCTGGTCTTGAACTCTTGGGCTCAAGAGGTCTGCCTACCTTGGCCTTCCAAAGTGCTAGGATTACAGGCGTGAGCCATCATGGCCAGACTGCAACTAGGTTTTCCAGACACCAAAGCATAAGCTCTAAACCTTCCATGAACTGCCTCAAAAGCAAAGTTAACTGAGAGCCAGAGCCTAGACCAAGTCAAGCGCTTCATTACTTCTTTTATTTCACAGGACCTCAGAAGGGAGATGAAAACAATAGAGTGGAAAAAATATTTGGGAGGTAACATAGCAGAACTTGCTGACTGACAGGCTATAGTTGGTGGTGGAAGGCTGGATAAGGAATCCAAGGTAATTTTATGTTGTGAGGGAATCTTATTCCCCCACTTCCATCTGTAAAGGCCCTTCTTGACCCACATGCCTGCAAGCCTTGAGTGGGGAACCTTGGTTTCAGGTTAAGTCTTCCTGGGGCCTTGGGCGAGTCACCTCATCTCTCTAAATACCCTGCTTTATCTGTAAAATTAGAAGAATGCCTTTCCTACCTCCCAGCGTGGTTTTCTATTTCAAAAAAAATTAATTCATCTATTTCTTAAAAAGTTATGTGTTTCAACACCTATCTTTATTATACAAGTTACTTCTATCATTTGTTTTCATACTAAGATCTAAGAAGTTGCCTGAAAATGTTTTTACTTTTCTAGCAAGTAAACAGTAGATAAAGAGTGGATATGAAAATATTAATACTGAAAATTTGTATCCAGATATTTGTTTCAGAAAAATTTGGGTAATATAGAAAATGTTTTGTAATATATCTGATGATACATTAGAAGGTTGCACTGTTCTTCAGACTTCAAGTGAATTTTCAAAAAATTTGATACATCTATTTCTCACAAAGTAATGTAAGTCATTTTTATTATGCAAAGTTATTTCTATCTTTTGTTTTCATGCTAACATCTAAGAAGTTGCCAGAAAATGTTTTTACTTTTCTAACAAGTAAATGCAGCTGAGTATTATATATATTTACATGAGATTATAAAATGTCAGATCTCACTTGACCAATACTATTTGTAGAAGCAGGAAAATAATGAACTTCAGAGGACAAAAGCCTGAAGAAGAACTCAAAGCATAGCCTTTGCCTCAAGTGGCCAAAATACTGGAACTCTCTTTCCCTTTCTTGACTATTTAGTTTATCTTCCTTATCACAAGGTAGTCCTCATTTCCCAAAATAACTAAGTATATGTAGAGAAATCTATATATTTTCTTTATATAAATGTATGCAGATAGAAATATTTCCCAAACTAAGTAAAAAAATAAAAATAAACGTGTGTGTACACACACACACACACACACACACACACACTCTTTTCTTTGGAATTCAACAGCCAATTCAAGACTGTTTATAAAATCCAATCAAATGCAAGTCCCTGGAATAAGAAAGGATATTCTACAATCAACTTTAGGAACTACTTTGTAGGCAACTTCAGACACACTGGTTTGAATTGTGTGCTCTTTGAATTCTTTGTCTTTTTGTCTTGACCAAATACCAGATTTCAGAAGCAAGCAGGTGTCAGAGTACTATGATTATGACAACAGCAACAACACCTGCTACATACCAAGAACTGTACTGTTCTGTTTCTTAAATTTATCTTTTTAAATTAATGTTATTTTCAATTGGCAAATCATACTTGCACAAATTTGCGGTGTATAATGTGAAGATTTAATACATGGATACAATGTAGAATTATTATATCAACTTAGTTAACATACTCATCACCTCATATCCCTTTTTGTGATGAGACCTTTGAAATGTGCACTCCTAGTTATTTTGAAATATACAGCAGGTTACTAACTGTGTTCAACCCGGTGTGCAATACATCTCACAACTCATCCCTCCTATACAGCTGAAATTTTGTGCCCTCTGACTAACAACTTCCTATTCCTTTCCTCTTGACCTTGCCCCCAGCATGTGGTAACCATTATTCTACTCTCTACTTTCATGAGTTGGATTTTTTTAGATTCCACATATAAGTGAGATCATGTGATATCTGTCTTTCTGTGCTTAGTTTATTTCTCTCCAAGATGAAACATACGTGTTGGCAAAAATGTAGAAAAGGAAATACCTGTAAGCTGATAGTGGGAATATAAATTAGTACAGCCATTAAGGAAAATGCTGTGGAGGTTCTTCAAAAAACTAGAAATAGAACTGCCATATGACCCAGCAATCCCACTTCTGGGGGTATATAAAAGAAAAATTAAATCAATATGTTGAAGGGCTGTCTACTCTCCCATGTTTAGTGCAGCATGATTGACAATAACCAAGATATAGAATCAATGTGAGCGCTAATCACCAGATGAACGGCATATAAAAAATAAGGCACACATACAGAATGGAATACTTGACTTTAGCATAGAATACAATACTTTAAATGTAAGTAAGAAAATATAGCATATATACAGAACAGAATGCTAGCCAGCCTTTAACGAGAAGGAAGTCATGCCATTGTGACAACATGTATGAGCCTGGAAGACATTACTCTAAAAATTTGACTTCTCTCATTTAGTCCTAAGAACCTTAAGAGTAGGATATTATTATTTCTCCCACTGTATAATTGAGGAAACATAATAAAAGTTGAGTAATTTCACGTGACATGCCCATTATGGACTGATAACAGACACCTGCTTATCCCCATTTTTTAAGGATCCAGGGCAATAGAGAACGTAGTATCTCCAAGTCCGCTAGTTTTGGTAACAGAGGGAACAAGAAATCTTAAAACAGCAATTAAATGCTTTGGCACAGAGCTGAACCATGTCCCTTACCCTGACAATCACATGATCATGGTCAATGAGGCCGTATGGTCCCATTCTTGACTCACAGGGAGGTCAGGAAGTGTAATTCAGAAAGTTGGAAACATTTGGGAAGCAGCAATGACAGCTGCTATAGGTCATATCTACCCAGAGCCTGTAGCATTCCTCTTTCCAATATGCCCTGAAAGTCATAACAATCATTGCATAAAGCAACTGAGTCTTCTACAGCATAAAAACAAAATTTATATTTGGAGTCTTTAGATTTTAATGTATACTACACTTATTTTCTGGTTTCCTTTGAATATAAAAAATAATCTCACAACATAAAAGTCAAATTGGATCTCCAGTTATTTTTTCTTCATTCCCTTAAATTTAACTTTTTTATTTTCTCAAAAAGACCATCCCATAAACATTTATGTTATCAACTACATTGGCTTTTTATTGCTGTGTAACAAATTATCACAAACATACCACAAAATGTGTGCTTATCCCCTCATAGTTTCTGTGGGTCAGAAGTCTGGGCATGGTGTAGCAGGACTCTCTACCCAACGTTTCAAAAGGCTGCAATTGCAATCAAGGTGTTGGCCTGGGTGTGTTTTCATCTGGACGGTCAGGTGGGGAAGAATCCAGATCCAAGCTAAACCAGGGAATTGGAAGAATTCATTTCCTCAGTAGGACTGAGCACCCTGCTTTTTGCAAACTGTTGCTTGGGGGCCACCCTCAGGTCCTGCCTAAGGCTGGAGTAGACTACCACGGTTTCTTGTCACATGTTCCTCTGCATAGGTGGTATGTAGTATGTCATAGTATCTTGCTTTTTCAGGTTCAGCAGGGGAGTGTCCCACCAGTCTGCAAAGACAGTATTTTTTTTTTATAAGATATCATGGAAGTGGCATCTTATCACCTGTACTATTAATCTATATTACTGGTTAGAAGCAAGTCACATAATCCACTCACATTAATAGCAAGGAATTACAATCAAATGTAGACACTAGGAAAAAGGAATTATCAGGGATCAACTTACAGTGTGTCCATCAAATCAACAGAGGTAGAATATAAAAATTATTTATTTGTATTATTATATCTCATCTGCCTATGTCTTTGACTTACATGTTGTATATCCCTGTTGTTATGTTTCTATTCATTAAATCAATTAACTCTTTATGAGCTATTCACCTTTTACTCTATTAATATCCACAAATAATCATGACTTCATGATGAAGCCTGACTAAGCCTGTGGTGTCTAGTGTTTTAGTATTTAAAGTACCATAGTCTTTAAAGGATCTCTCTCTCTTTCTGTGTATGTGTTTATCTCTCTTTCTATGTCTCTTTCTATCTTGTTGAGGATCAAGAATACATATTACCTTATCTTTACTGTTCTCTTATTTTTTAAATAAAGTCATTGGTGGTACTATTAGTCTTAGCTTCAAAGTCCTTGTAAGTAATCCCTTCTTATAAAAAAAAAGAACTGGGCTTATCATGGATCTATCATGGACCTATCAAAGAAATGAGATTGCAGGGCAAATAGCCATTCCAAAATCTGCGGAAACAGATGCATCTAGAGAGACACAGATGAGATTTGCTTAACTGGAATTGAAGCTACCATAGCCATGAACCAGTAGGAGCACTTAAATGGTAATTCTGATAAATTGCTGGAAGTGGACTGGTGTGGAAGTGGACTGATGTGGAAAGTGAGAGTCTCCGGAGGACCATAGGCTTGTAGGCCAAATTTCCATGGGTTTTAACTCCAGGAACCACACCAGGCTCTCAGAGTGAAGAACAAAGTTCACCTCCTGGCTCTGTTAGAGGGAGGGAAAAAGTAATCATTGTGAAACATATCTCACCTTTCTCCTTAACAAAGGCCTTCTTTCTAGGGTAAATGACTTTGGCCAAGGATTATCCATTATTCCTTCTACTCCTGTCCACTTTAGCCTTTCTGTCTCTCTTATGGAAGGATAAAAACATAGTCAATGGGAAGGCAAAGATTCATAGAAATAGATTGGGAAGGCTGCAGTATGGGAAGAGAGTGGAGGGAATGAGGATCCCAAAATGAAACAAACAAGTAAACAAAAATCACCAGAGAAACATGTGTGAAGGTTATAGACCAGAGACACAGACCAGAGACACAGGCCCATTAAAAGACCAAGATTACTCATAAGATTATAAAACATTCCCCCTCCGCCACAACTTTCCACCACAGTGACAGACCTTCAGTATAATAAAACAAGATTACAGCTGAAAGAGCTGCAGGACACAGATTCTTGGATGAAGAGTACTTAGGGAGGCTGAAAGGTAAGAAAGGGAACACAAATAGGAACATTAGAGAAAGATGAGACCCCCGGCACCTTAGCTATATCTGATACTAAATACAGGCTAAATCTTAGACAAATTCACAGATGTCCCCACTCTATTCACCTATGTACCTCAGTTCCTTAGTTCCTATTAACTAAACAGTATTAAAAATATTACAAGACTTGCTAAATGGCCAAAAAAAAAAAAAAAAAAAAATCAGGAGACACAGAAAAGGTTCAGAACCAGACTCAGCTATGACATAGATGATGAAATTATCAGATACATATTTTAAATTATGATTAATCAGTCAAGGGCTGGATATGGTTTGGCTGTATAATCACTCAAATCTCTAATTGCAGCTCCCATAATTTCCACATGTCATGGGAGGGACCCAGTGGGAGGTAATTAAATTATGGGAGCAGGTCTTTCCCAGGCTGTTCTTGTGACAGTGAATAAGTCTCATGAGATCTGATGGTTTTATAAAGGGGAGTTCCCCTGCACACGCTCTCTCTTGCCTGCCACCACGTAAGACACGATTTTCTCTTCCTTTGCCTTCTGCCATGATTGTGAGGCCTCCCCAGCCATGTGGAACTGTAAGTCTGTTAAACCTCTTTTTCTTTATAAATTACCCAGTCTCGGGTATGTCTTTATTAGCAGTGTGAGAATAAACTAATATGGGGCTCTAACAAAACAAAAATTAACAAAGTTTAAAAACAAATGGGCAATGCAAGCAGACATCAAGATGAGAACTCTAACAAGGTTCCAAAAGGAAATACTAGAAATAAAAAGTATCCTAAGAGAAATAAAGGGTGCCTTTAACAGGCTCATTAGTAGATTTGACAGGACCAAGGAAAGAGTCAGTGAACTTGAAGATGGGTCAATAAAAAACGTCCTCAACAGAAATGCAAAGAGAAAAAAATGAATGGCAAAAACATGATAAAACATGAAAGAATTTCAGAGCAATTTTAAAAGGTGCAACATAGGTGTGATTTGAATACCAGTAGTGAATATTTTGAGATGAAGAGGGAAATGTTAACTAAAGAAGGGAAAGAATTGGAAGTTACACAAGACATCTATTGGAAGCAATGTAAACAGAAGAGAGTAGAATAAAACACTTATCTTGTTAAAGAAAAAATACCTCACCAACCTAGATCTATAGCTATATCTACGGCAATTGTTCTTTAAAATTAAAGGAGAAATAAAGACGTATTCAGACTAACACAAACTAATTAATCACCAGCAGGTCTTTCTACAATAAAGTTACATGTTTTTCAAATAGAAAGAAATAGTATAGGTGAGAGACTTGGATCTACATAACAGCCCAAAATATATATGCGAAAATACATGACACTTTGGGAGTCCAAGGTGAGAGGATCACCTGAGGTCAGGAATTTGAGATCAGCCTGGCCAACATGGCAAAACCCCATCTCTACTAAAAGACAAAAATTAGCTGGGCATGGTGGCAAATGCCTGTAATCCAAGCTACTCAGAAAGCTGAGGCGGGAGAATCACTTGAACTCGGGAGGTGGAGGTTGCAGTGAGCTGAGACCATGCCACTGCACTCCGGCCTGGGCAAAATCGTGAGACTTTCTCTCAAAAAAAAAAAAAAAAAAAAAGAGAGAGAAAAATTAAAAGGAGGAATTGATAATTCCACTACTATAATTAGAGACTTTGACACCCCTTAGTCAGTGTTCAATAAATCAAGCAAGCAGAAAATCAGTAAGAATACAGGGGATTTAAAGAGCACTATCAATGAATTTAATGTAATTGACATTTGTTGAAAATTCCATTCAACAGCAGCAGACTATACATTCTTCTCAAGTTTGCACAGAACATTCACCAATATAGATAAAGCCCATCCTGGGTCATAAAGGACCCTTCAGCCAATTAAAATCATGGAAATTACACAAAGTTTGTTCTTTTTCTGCAATAGAGTTAAACTGGAAATCAGTAACAGAAAGATATTTGGAAAATCCAAAAATAAATAAGGGATTAAGCAACGTACTCCTTTTTCTTTTTCTTTCTTTCTTTTTTTTTTGAGACAGAGTCTCGCTCTGTCACCAGGCTGGAGTGCAGTGGCACAATCTCGGCTCACTGTAACCTCTGCCTCCTGGGTTCAAGCGATTCTTCTGCCTCAGCCTCCTGAGTAGCTGGAACTACAGGCACCAGGCACCACGCCTGGCTAATTTTTGTGTTTTTAGTAGAGATGGGGCTTCACCATATTGGCTAGGCTGGTCTCAAACTCCTGACCTCATGATCCACCCACCTTGGCCTCCCAAAGTGCTGGGAATACATGCGTGAGCCACTGCGCCTGGCCTTAAGCAACATACTTCTAAATAAGATATAGATTGTAAGATAATAAGTAAATAAGATAATTTGAGGATAAAAAGAAAAATATAGTGTGTTAAATGGAATCAAAAGTACAACATAACATTTTGAGCTGCTGCAAAAACAGTGCCTAGATAGAAAATTACAGCACTAAATTTATACATTTAAAATAATTAAGATCTAAAATTAATAACTTAGCCTCTGTCTTAGGAAACTAGTGGGAAAGACTAAATAAAGCTTAAAGCAAGCAGAAAAAAAATAAAAATTAAGCAAAATTCAATGATTTGAAAACAAAAACAATTTTAAAAAATCAAGAAAATTAAAACGGTGTTTTTTGAAAAGATCAATACAATAAATAAGACTCTAGCCAGGATAACCATGAAAAGAGAGAAAGACATGAATTATTAAAATCAGTTATGAAAAAGGAGGCATCACTACTAATAATTTCAAGGATTTTTAAAAGACAAATAAAGAAATACTATGAACAATTATATTCCCACACATTTGATAACTTAAATGGACCCATTTCTTAAAAGACATAAACAATCAAAACTATATTAGGAGAAGTATAATATAAACAGCTCTATATCTGTCAAATAAATTGAATAAAAAATTGATAAGCTTTAAAAATAAAAAAGCACCAGATCCAAATAATTTCATTGCTGTGCTCTATCAGACATTTAGGAAGAAATAATACCAATTTTCCTCAGAAATGAAGCAGAAGGAATACCTCCTGACTTATTCTATGAGGCTAGAATTATCTTAATTCCAAAATTGTCTTAATTTCGAATTATTTTAATGCAAAAATCAGATAAAGACATTACACAAAAAGAAAACTACAGACCAATCTTTCTCCTTCATGCAGGCATAAAAATCCTTTACAAATTATCAAACCAAATCCAATCATGTATAACAATCATTACACACCATAACCAAGCAGGATTTATTCCAGGCATTCAAAACAGGTTCAACATTAGTAAATCACTAATGCAATCCACAAACCATTGAAGAACGTTTCATGACCATATAATTTGACATTAAATTCATTTGAAAAACTTCAACATCCATTCATATTAAAACTCTCAGACTACTAGGAATAGACAGAAGTTCTCAACTTGGTTTTTAAAATAAATAAAAATCTTATAGTTTATTTAATTATGTATGTATGTATGTATGTATGTATGTATGTATTTATTTATTGAGACAGAGTCTCGATCTGTCACCCAGGCTGGAGTATAGTGGCACAATCTCAGCTCACTGCAACATCCACCTCCCGGGTTCAAGTGATTCTCCTGCCTCAGCTTCCCGAGTAACTGGGATTACAGGCGCCTGCCATCATACCCAGCTAATTTTCGTATTTTTAGTAAAGACTGGGTTTCACCATATTGGTCAGGTTAGTCTCTAGCTCCTGACCTCAGGTGATCCACCCACCTCGCCCTCCCAAAGTGCTGGGATTACAGGTGTGAGCCACTGTGCCGAGCCATAGTTAATATGCTTAATGGTAAGAGACTCTTTACCTTCAGGACTGGGAACAAAGCCATGATGTCCTCTCTCACAACTCCTAGTCAACATCTTAAAGATATGGTTGTCTACATACAAAATTCCAAAGTATCTACCCTACCCAAATCTCTGCCCAGGAAAACAAAACAAAACAAAACTGAAACAAATAAGGAAAAATAACAATGTCCTAGAATACAAGGTCAATACACAAAAGTCAGTTGTTTCTCTATATACTAGCAATGAATAATTGAAATTTGAAAATTAAAAAAATCATAAAATACACAATAGCACCAAAATATAGCATTAACAAAATAAATATGTGGAAACTACAAAACACTGATGAAAAAATTAAATACAATATTAATAAATAGATTGGAAGACACAAGATTGGTAAAACGTCAGTCCTTTCCAATTCATCTGTAGACTCCTTGCAACCATTGTCAAAAGCCCAGCAAACTATTAGTAGAATATAGACAAACTGATTGTAAAATGTGTATGGAAAGACAAAATGTCAAGAATAATTAACACAATACCTAGAAAGGACAAAGTTGGAAGACCCCCCACTACCTGATTTTAAGACATCGTAAAACTTACAGAAATCAAGATAACGTGGTTTTGATGAAAGAATAGACACAGAACTGTGGAACATAGAGAGAGCCCAGAAATAGACCAATAAAAATATAACCAACTGATTTTTGACAAATGAGCAAAGGCACTTCAATGGAGAAAGTATGGTGTTTTCAAAAAACTGCTGGAACAATTGGACTTGGACGCTCATATGCAAAAACAAACAAATAAATCTAGGCATAGAACCCACACTTTACACTAAAATTAACTTAAACTGAATCATTAACTTGAAAATGCAAAACTTGAAAACTTCTAGAAGAAAACAAAGGAGAAAAAACTTATTTATATGACCTTGGGTTTGGTGATGAGACTTTAGATTCAACACAACAATTTCAATAGTAAAGGGGAAAATGATGTTTGAATTGATTAAAATTTAAACTTCTGACAAATGAAGTACAGAGTTAAGAGAATGAAAAGTTAAAACCACAGACTAGGAGAAAATATTTGAATAACATGTATCTGACAAAAGATTTGTGTATTAACTACAGAAAGAACCCTTAAAACTCCATAATAAAAAATTAACAATCCAACTAAAAAATTGGCAAAAATTTAACTATCCACATCACCAATATGATATGAATAGAAAAAATAAACAGATAGATGATAGATTTTAAAAAAGCATAGAAAAAGATTTCCAACATCATTTTTCATTAAAACCACAAATAAAAACAAAAATTAAATAACGCTACATAGAATGGCTAACATTAAACAAAACAAAACAAGAAAAAACAAATAATATTAATTGTTGGTGAAGACCCAACTGGAACTTTCATTAATTGGTGGTGAGATTTCAAAATGGGATTTAGAAATGGTGGGATTTCACTGCTACTTTAGAAAGCAGTGTGGCAGTTTCTTACAAAGCTAGCGTAGGATCACCATAACATCCAGCAATCACACGTTTTGGTATTCTCCCCACTTATTTGAAAACTTATGTTCATATAAATGCCTGTAAGCAAAATTTTATAGCTGCTTTATTCATAATTGTCAAAACTTGGAGGCAACAAAGATGTCCTACAAATGGACAACTATGGTATACCATACAATGGAATATTTTTCAGAGATAAAAAGGAATGAGCTACCAAGTCATGAAAATACATGGATACATCTTATATGTTTATTTTTAGTTGAAAGAAGACAGTATGGAAAAATTATATCCTTCATAATTACATTTGTGTCAAGACAGAACTGTGCAAATGGTAAACAGAGCAGTGTTTGGCAGGGTTCAAAGAACGGTCGGTTTAACTTGGTGAAGCTAAGGGGATTATTTTAGAGTGGGAAAATTATACTGTAGTAGCCTAATGGTGGACACACGGCATGATGAATTTGTCAAAACACACAGACCTTTACACACAGGGTGACTATTAATGTATGCAAATTTAAAATATATATTTAGAAGACTGGAGGTTCTCAGTATGACATGCAGACTGTGACAAAAGGATCTTACTATGTATACTATTAAAACCTCAATAAAGGGAATCAGTGCTGACCCCAGCAACTTTGGAAATCAATTGTGGTTGACAGGGGTATTCCCCACAGATGTATGGCTAAGGAGTTCTGAAACCACTGTACATGTACACCAGAATTGAGTAAATAAATGGGTCACAGATGGTGAGAGCCATGTTTTGTGGCTGTTGGAGTGGGAGGTTACAGATAAGCAAGAAAAACAGCTAGAATGATCAACGTGGTGGTGAGTTTTAGTTGGAGACCTTAATATTACCCCATGTTTAGCTTAATATAGTAACATATGGATACATATGCAGTCCTATATTGCTTAACGACAGTACTACACACTGAGAAATGCATTTCATCATTGTGTAAAAATCATGGAATGTACTTACACAAACTAGGTGGTTCAGCCTACTACACACGTAGGCTATATGGTAAAGCCTATTCCTCCTAAGCTACAAATCTGTACAGCCTGTTACTGCACTGAATACTGTAGGCAATTGTAACACAATCGTAAATATTTGTGTATCTACATGTATCATACATAGAAAAGGTAATGCATTGCCTCAAGACATTACCATGTCTACAATGTGACTAGGCGCTAAGAATTTTTCAGCTCCATTATAATCTTATTGGGCCACCATCATAAATGCAGTTGGTCACTGACCAAAACATCATTGCATATCAGCTGATAGGTTTTAGAAGCAAAGACACCTTGTTCACAACTGGTCTACCTAGTGCCCAGATCCTTTCTAGTACCTTTTTTTTCTTTTTTTTTTAGACAATCTTGCTCTGTCGCCCAGGCTGGAGTGCAGTAGCATGATCTCAGGTCACTGCAACCTCCACCTCCCGCGTTCAAGTGATTCTCCTGCCTCAGCCTCCTGAATAAATGGGACCACAGGCACCGGCCACCATGCCTGGCTAATTTTTGTATCTTTAGTAGAGATGGGGTTTCACCATGTTGGTCAGGATGGTCTCAAACTCCTGACCTCAGGTGATCTGCCCGCCTCAGCCTCCCAAAGTCCTGCGATTACAGGTGTGAGCCACCACGCCCGCCTCAGACAAATCTTCTATGCAGAATAATTCAAAAAAATATCTGAGGATATTCTGCTGTCAGGGTGGTGGAACATAAGGTGGACCATGCATAGTGACTTTATTCCAAAGATTACAGTATGAACAGGTGAAAAAAGAGTAACTTTTCAGTGGAGAAATCAGATAAATACTACCCCAGCCCCTTGATCAAGGATAACAGTATGCCATGACAAAGAAATCACGTTGATAGAATGTATGCTTGTTATAATGGATTAAAATGGCATTTTACCTCTGTAGTCTTCCTCCCAGAGACTCAGAACCTCAGTCTAATCATGAGAAAATCATCAAGCAAATACCAACTAAAGATCATTCTATAAAATATCTGACCAGTACTTTTCAAAAGGACAAGGTAATCAAAAACAAGGAATAGCGTGAGAAACTGTGGCAGATAAGAGCAACGTAAGGAGACAGGATGACTAAATGCAGTGTGGTTTTCTGTTAAAAAGGACATTGCATAAAAACTAAGGAAATTTAAACAATATATGAATATTAGCTAATAATACTATATCAATGTTGGCTCATTAATTGAGAAAAATGCAACATACTAATATAAGAATCTTTTTTTTTTTTTTTTTTTTTTTTTAAGACAAAGTCTTGCTCCTTCACCCAGGCTAGAGTGACCGTAGCTCACTGCAGCCTTGGCCTTCTGGACTCAAGTGATCCTCCTGCCTCAGCCTATTGAGTAGCTAGGATTGCAGGCATCCCACCATGCCTGGACAGGTTTTTATTTTTTATTTAAGTAGACATCAGATCTTGCTATATTGCTCAGACTGGTCTCTAACTCCTGAACTCAGGCAATCCTCCTGCCTCAGCCTCCCAAAGCACTGGGATTACAGGTGTGAGCCAGTGCACCTGAGTTAGAGGTTAGGAATAGGGGAAACTGGGTGCAAAGTACATGAAAACTCTCTGTGTGGCTGGGTGGCTCACATCTGTAATCCCAGCACTTTGGGAGGCCAAGGTGGGTGGATCTATTGAAGTCAGGAGTTCGAGACCACCCTGGCCAACGTGGTGAAACCCTGCTTCTACTAAAAATACAAAATTAGCCAGGTGTGGTGCCAGGCACCTTTAGTCCCAGCTACTCAGGAGACTGAGGCAGGAGAATCGCTTGAACCTGGGAGGTGGAGGTTGCAGTGAGCTGAGATCCTGCCACTACACTCCAGTCTGGTGACAGAGCAAGACTCTGTCTGAAAACAAAAAAACAAAACAAAACAAAAAAACAAGGGCCGGGAGCGGTGACTCACGCCTGTAATCCCAGCACTTTGGGAGGCAGAGGCGGGTGGATCACGAGGTCAGGAGTCCGAGACTAGCCTGACCACCATGGTGAAACCCCGTCTCTACTAAAACATACATAAATTAACTGGGTGTGGTGGCGGGCGCCTGTAATCCCAGCTACTCAGAAGGCTGAGGCAGGAGAATTGCTTGAACCCAGGAGGTGGAGGTTGCAGTGAGCTGAGATCGTGCCACTGCACTCCAGCCAGGGTGACAGAGTGAGACTCCATCTTCCATCTCAAAAAAAAAAAAAAAAAAAACTGCTATCTTAGTAACTTTTCTGTGAATCTAAAACTTCTAAAATAAAAAAAATTAAAACATAAAAAGTTATTGATGGTTAAATTATCTCAAAATGCATATGTATAAGACTTCTGTATTTGCATTTTACTACCAAAAGTTATACATAAATTAATATGAGGTTTTATGTCATTGTGTAAACTTGAAATTTAATTTGACAGTCGGAAGCACATGTTTGGTATTGTGAGTTTTTTTATTCCATGTTCATGTTGAGGTGAAAATTGAAAATTCAATTAGGCCTTAGATTGGACAAAGCTCTCTTTAATATGACAGCAAAAGTATAGGCACAAATATAGATACACATATATGTGTGTGTATTTACGTATGTGTCTGTGTATGTATATGTGTGTGTGTGTGTGTGCTGGACTTCACACCAAAATAAAAAACTTTGTGCTTCCAAAAACACCATAAGGAAAGTGGAAAGAAAACCTACATAATGGGAGAGAAGTTTTGCAAATCATATGGTTGATAAGAGAATTGTGTCTAAGCTATATAAAGAATTCTTACCACTCAATAATATAAAGACATAAATTCTAATTGTCAAAATTGGCAAAGACTTTGAATTGACATTTTTTAAAGAATATATGTAATTGACCAAAAAACAAATGAAAAGACATTTAACATTATTAATCACAGAAATGGAAATGAAAACCATGGTGAGATACCACTTTATACCCACTAAGATGTCAATAAACAAAAAGAAGATGATAGCAAGTGTTGGCAAGAATGAGAATGTAGTGACGTTGGAACTCTGGTATGCTGATGGCAGGAATGTACAATGGTGCAGCCACTTTAGGAAACAGACTAGATTTTCCTCAAAAGGCTAACCATAGAATTACCATATGAACCACCAATTCTACTCCTACCTATACACCCAAAAGAAATAAAAACAAATATTACCAAAAAAACTTTTATGTGAATGTTCATAGCAGCTTTATGAATGGAAAAATAAAATGAGAGTATATCCATACAAGGAATTATTTAGAATATTATGCAGAAATAACATTGAGAACATTATTCAGAAATAATGCTCCATTGTTAATGTTACCATTGACTATTATAATTAAATTATTAATTATAATTAATAATTATCTAACTAATAATATTCCATTATTCCTAATGGATATACTCACATTTTATTTTTCCATTCATGGTGCTGCTATGAACATTCACATAAAAACTTTTTGACAGTATTCGTTTTTATTTCTTTTGGGTATATAACTAGGAATAGAAATAGAAATAAAGCACTGAAATATGCTATAAGATGAATGAACCTTAAACATATTTTGTCATCAAAAAATAAACCATTTACAAAGTACCACATATTGCATGATTCTGTTTATATTAAACACCAGAATTGTCAAATCTATAGAGACGGAAGTGCTTTAGTGGTGGCCTAAGGCTGGGAGGGATGGGAAATTTTGGGATGAGGGTGACGGTCAAAGTGTATACGGTTTTTTTTTCTGGGTAATGAAAGTGTTCTAAACTTGATTGTGGTGATGTCTGCATAACTCTATGAATACACAAAAAAAATTTACTGCACACTTTAGATGGGTGAATTGGATATGCGAATTATTTCTCAGTTAACAAACCTGTTTGAAAAAACAGTCATAACAAATGTGCCCATTTAATATTTATAAGAGTGCCTGTCACAAAGTTAAATGCTATACATAGAATTCTATACTCAGAACACTAAAAAAAATTCAATTAAGAATTATAGAGTCTTTGAAACTGGATATCAGTAAACTTTACCTTATCCTCTTCATCTAACTGATGGAGAACTGATATTCAGGGAGCTGAAGTGATTTTCCTTTTCACATCAGTAATGGAAGCATATTCAAGAGGGCTGGGCTCAGTGGTTCACACCTGTAATCCCAACACTTTGGGAGGCCGAGGTGGGCAGATCCGTTGAGGTCAGGAGATCAAGACCATCCTGGCCAAAATGGTGAAAACCTGTCTCTACTAAAAATACAAAAATTAGCTGGGCATGGAGGCTGTGCCTGTAATGTTAGCTACTCGGGTGGCTGAGGCACAAGAATGGCTTGAACCTGGGAGGTGGAGGTTGCAGTGAGCCAAGATTGTGCCACTGCACTCCAGCCTGGGCAACAGAGCGAGAACGTGTCTCAAAAAAATAAGAAAGAAAAAGAAAAGAAAAAAGAAACATATTCAGTAACTAGATCCCCACTGTCCTGATTTCTTTTCCAGGGCTCTTTGATTTTTGTCATACAGGAATATTCTTTGGGGCTCTATTTTCAGTCAGCTACCCAGATTACTGCTAGGTTGATTTAGGAGCTAATTTAGTTAAGTTACTTCTTGTTCTCAGGTTTCATTTATTAGAAACAGGCATATATGAATTGGTATGCCTCAACATCCATTTTCAGCTGTGAAAAATATGAGGAAGAAATATTCATTGACTTGTTTACCAGAGTCATTTTAAATATGCAATGATTTATGATAGATGCTATTGAGATGCTATTGTTTAACTGTAATTTAATCAATTTAAATTGTTACATTTCAATGTGTGGCTAAATAGTAATTTAAGTCTGAATTTCAAGTAACAAACTATTACAAACGCTATTTTGGCTGAGGTTATAAATCGTAGCCTGTGTCTAAACTGATGTTTCAGTTATTTCATTCTTCCTGTCATGATCCTGTGGATTCTGAAGACTGAAATCCTCATGTGTAATAATAAGGACCTTAGAAGATAGAAGAAAATAAATATGAAACCTCATGTTTTTTAATGCAGTCTTTATTGAGCAAAAGATTCTATTTCGATGAAAAGGACTGAAATTGCTTCTACTACGAGGTATCAAACTGAGAAAGGTTTTCATTTTTCCTTTTTGTTCAAAACTGTAAGTTTATATTAATTACTTCACGGATTGCCTTAATTAGATTTCAAATGAAGCATTCTGGTGAGTTTTTACAAATACTACTATTAGCAGTCTTTATGTGGCCAACTCTCATCTTATAAATTACTGGAAATCATAATGTAATAATAAATACTACTGCTTCCTCAATCATAGCTGAAATTCAGGCACAGTAATAAATATGAACTGACATAATTAAAATTTGAGAATAATTATGAATACTAAAGTCTCTTTTCTCTAGTCATTAATATTTGTTCATTGAAGCAATACTATTGAATAATAGGTGGAGTGGATAACTAGAGATGTTATGTCAACAAATAGGAATATCAGAATCATGCCAGAAAATGAGCACATTCTAGTGTTCATGTCATCGTCGTCTCTTGAAGACAAAGTCCCAGTTTTACAGCTTTTATATCACAAAACACCTCCATGTTTCAAAAATGTTTCTACCTTGTGTCTTAAAATTTTTGTAGGTTTTACATAATTTATCTATGATGAATCACTGGAGTTCATCGAGTCTCAAAATCCTGTCTAAATTTAGACTCTCAAAAACTCATAGATAATAAACAATACATCTGAACGGCAATGCTGCCTAGCAAACACAGCACTTCATAACTAGATAATATTTCTTCAAGGTGTGGAAGTGCTCTTTTGTAGGAAAGCCATACGTGTTAACCTAGCCATTAACTAGTTAGTGTAACTAGCTAGTGTAAGTTATAAGGAAGCTAAGATTTCTGTAGCTCTACAATCACATTTGAATGCTTATTTTTATTTTATTTTATTTTTTGAGACAGAGACTTACTATGTTGCCCAGGCTGACCTCCAACTTCTGGGCTCAAGGGATCTTCCTACCACAGCCCCCAAGTAGCTGAGAATACAGGAGGATGCCACAGGGGCTGAACTGAAAGCCCAGATTAATTGTAGACTGAAAAGAGCGAGGGTTTTAAAGTAAAAACGAAATAAAACACTAACCTTGTATTCAAATTTTGCTTGTGTGTTTTAGTAGCTGTTTGCTTTGGGTCAATTACAAAATCACTTTGCCTGCAGAGATGCTAATAATAAAAGGCATCATATAATAAGTAAAATAAATACAAGATGAAGACCCATGAAGTTCTGAAAGAGGGAGGCATCGTATGTAGTAACGGAAAGACTTCCTAGACTTCCTGATTCAAAATATGTGTTCTGAGATGCTTATTCCACAAAATTTTCTATGATCAAATAAGTTTCAGATCTGTTCCACGTTATATTCCATCATTATTTCACTTTAGAACATTTAAAACTATAAGAAATGCTTCCACATGGAAACAGCTTTAACGAAGAATTTCCAAAATTACTTGACAATAGAAACCATTTTTCATGTAGCATGTATTAGTATCTAACAGCATATGGCTTATGAAATATTGCCACAACTTGCTCTTTTTGAAACATTGATAATACACCACCTGAAAATGGTGACAGACTTTAAATGGTATCATTGTTCACGTTAACACAGTCTGGGAGAAGCACAGTTGAAACTACCATTGATTATAGAGTAGACTATGAATTCCGAGGATAATTTGATCTGAACAGATATTGGTTCATATGTTGTGGTGAATGAAGATTTAAGTATTCTTTATAGAACACATCACTGAAGAATATTGTTGTCTTTTATAAAACTGGGCATTTCCATAACCTATACAATAAAGGGAGGGAAAACACATAGTAAATTCTACTATCTTTCCAGTGTGTTTTTCCATGTGATAGAACCATAGGTAACCAGTATCCTTTTTACATGAATAACTACATTTGTATAGTAGATGTGTGTACTCTTACAGTACATAAATACAAATGTTTCTTATCCAAAGGTAACTATCCATGTGGTTTAATTGTGTTTGCCCAAAATTTACACACTGAAGTTCTAATCCTCCTCAGCATGTGGTAATACTTGGACAAAAGGACTTTAATGATAAAATCAAGGTTAAAAGAGGTCATTACACTGAACTCTAAACCAAGTTGACTTGTGTTCTTGTAAGGAGATTAGGACACAGATACACACACCAGGAATGTGATGTGAAGACACTAGGAAGCTGGCCATCTATGTGCTGAGGAAGAAGGCCTCAGAAGAAACTAATTTTTTATGACATCTTTATCTTGGCCTTCTAGCATACAAAATTTTGAGACAATATTTTTTGGTTGTTGTTAAAGCCATCCAGTCTGTGGCATTTGTTATAGCAGCTCTAGCATACTAATACACATTCAGTGTAAAAAAACAAATACTCTACTATATCAAATCTCACATAAGAAGAAAATTTTAATTATAGTTGACCCTTGAACAACATGGGGGTTAAGGCTGACCCTTTGCACAGTTGAAGATCCACATAAAACTTTTGACTCCCCCCAAACTTGACTATTAGTATCTTCCTGTTTGCCAGAAGCCTTACCAATAATGCAAAGAGTTGATTAACATCTTACATATGTATTATATACTATAATCTTGTATTTAATTATTATTTTTTTTTGAGATGGAGTCTTGTTCTGTTACCCAGGCTGGAGTGCAATGGTGCAATCTCAGCTCACTGCAACCTCTGCCTCCCAGGTTCAAGTGATTCTCCTGCGTCAGCCTCCCCAGTAGTTGGGATTACAGGAGCCCACCACCAAGCCCGGCTAATTTTTGTATTTTCAGTAGAGACGGTTTCACCATGTTGGCCAGGCTGGTCTCGAACGCCTGACCTCATGATCCACCCACCTCAACCTCCCTAAATGTTGGGATTACAGGCATAAGCCACTGCACCCGGCCTAATTATTCTTTTAAAAAGGATCCTGGTTATCTATTATATACTGTATTTCTTTATATACAATAAAGTAAGCTAGAGAAAAGATAATGTTATTAAGAAAACTGTTAAGAAAGAAAATGTATTTACTATTTGGAAGTTGATCATCATAAAGGTCGTCATTCTTACTGTCTTCGCATTGAGTAGGCTGAGGAGGAGGAAGAAGAAGAGGGATTCGTCTTGCTATCTCATGGGTAGCAGAGGCAGAAGACGTGGAGGAGATGGAAGGGGAGGCAGGAGAGGCAGGCACACTTGTTGTAATTTTTACTGAAAAACATCCACATATAGTTGGACCCATGCAGTTCAAAACCATGTTGTTCAAGGATCAACTGTAGTTACTTAAAAAAACTAACTGGAACAAGACAAGGATGCCCACTCTCACCACTTCTATTCAACATAGTTCTGGAAGTCCTAGTGTGTCTGGAATTGGTTCCTTCCTGTGGGTTCTTGGTCTTGCTGACTTCAAGAATGAAGTCGCGGACCCTTGCGGTGAGTATTACAGTTCTGAAAGATGGTGTGTCCAGAGTTTCTTCTTTCTGGTGGGATTGTAGTCTTGCTGGCTTCAAAAGTGAAGCCGCAGACCTTCACAGTGAGTGTTACAGCTCTTAAAGGTGGCACATCCAGACTTGTTTATTCCTCCTGGTGGGTTCATGGTCTGGCTGACTTTAGGAGCGAAGCTGCGGACCTTCGCAGTGAGTGTTACAGCTCTTAAAGGTGGCAGGTCTGGAGCTGTTTGTTCCTCCCGGTGGGTTCGTGGTCTCACTGACTTCAGGAATGAAGCCACAGACCCTCGCAGTGAGTGCTACAGCTCATAAAGGTAGTGCAGAGCCAAAGGGTGAGCAGCAGCAAGATTTATTGTGAAGAGCAAAAGAACAAGGCTTCCACAGTGTGGAAGGGAAACTGAGCAGGTTGCCACTGCTGACTGGGGTGGCTGGCTTTTATTCCCTTATTTATCCCCACCCACGTCCTGCTGATTGGTCCATTTTACAGAGTACTGCTTGGTGCATTTTTACAGAGTGCTGATTGGTGCATTTACAGTCCTTTAGCTAGACACAGAGCACTGATTGGTGTGTTTACAATCTTCTAGTTAGAAAAGTTCTCCAAGTCCCCACCTGACCCAGAAGCCCAGCTGGCTTCACCTCTCACTAGCTACAGCAACCTGGCAAGATACATTTAAAAAAGACATCTAAATAGAAAGAGAGGTGGTTAAACTACCTCTCTTTACAGACATTATGATTCTATAGCTAGAAAACCCTGGAGTCTCTGCCAAAAGGCTCCTAGAACTGATAAACAATTTCAGTAAAGTTTCAGGGTACAAAAATCAATGTACACAAATTAGTAGCATTTCTATACATTAATAACATCCAAGCTGAGAACAAAATCTAGAACACAATCCCATTCACAACAGCCACAAAAAGAATAAAATACTTAGGAATATAGCTAAGCAGAGAGGTAAGAAATTTCTACAGTGAGAATTACAAAACACTGCTGAAAGAAATAAGAGATGACACAAGCAAATGGAAAACTTTCTATACTCTTGAGGGAGAATCAATATTGTTAAAATGGCCATACTGCTCAGAGAAATTTATAGATTTAATACTATTCCTATCAAACTACCAATGACATTTTTCACAGAATTAGAAAAAACTATTCTAAAATTTATATGGAACCAATTAAGAGCCCAAATAGCCAAAGAAATCCTAAGCAAAGAGAACAATACCTGAAGCATCACACTACCGAAATTCAAACTCTACTCTAAGCCTACAGTAACCAAAATGCATGGTACTGGTACGAAAACAGACATACAGACCAATGAAACACGTTAAAGAACCCAGAAATATAGCTATACACCTACAACCATCTGATCTCTGACAAAGTCAATGATAACAAGCAATGAGGAAAGGATTCCCTGTTCAACAAATGGTGCTGGGATCACTGATGAGCCATATGCAGCAGATTGAAACCAGACTCCCTCCTTTCATCATATACAAAAATCAGCTCGAGATGGATTAAAGCCTTAAATGAAAACGTAAAATTATAGAAACCCTAGAAGAAAATCTAAGAAATATTATTCTGGACATAGGCCTTAGCAAAGATTTCATGATGAAGTCTCCAAAAGCAATTGCAACTAAAACAAAAATAGACAGATGGGACATAATTAAACGAACGAGCTTCTGCACAGCAAAAGAAACTATCAAAGAGTAAACAGAAAACTTACAGAATGAGAGAAAATATTTGCAAACTTTGCATCCAACAGAGGTATAACATTCAGAATATATAAGAAACTTAACAAGCAAAATCAGACAACCTCTGAAAAAAATGAGCAAAGGACATTACTAGACACTTCTACAAAGAAGACATACACACAGCCAAAAAAAAAAATTTAAAAATGCTCAACATCACTAATCATTAGGGCAATGCAAATCAAAGCCACAATGAGATGTCCTCTCACATAAGTCAGAACGGCTATTATCAAACGGCCAAAACAAAAACAAACAACAAAGAACCAACAACAAAAGCAAACAGATGCTGGTGAGGTTGTGTAAAAAAGGGAACTCTTAGGTACTGCTGGAGGGAGTGTAAATTAGTTCAGCCACTGTAGAGAGCAACTTGGGGATTTCTCAAAGAACTTAACATAGAACTACCATTTGACCCAGCAATCCTATTACTGCGCGTATTTACCCAAAGAAACATACATTGTTCTATCAAAAATATACACACACCCATATATTCATCACAGCGCTATTCACAGGAGCCAAGACATGAAATCAAACTAGATGCCCGTCACTGGTGGACTGGATAAAAAAATGTGGGGCATATACACCATATAATACTACATAATCATAAAAAAGAATGAAATCATGGTTTTTGCAGCAATGGGGATGCAACTGAAGGCCATTATCCTAAGCAAATTTATGCCAAACAGAAAACAAATATTGTATATTCTTACTTAGAAGTGGTAACTAAACATTGAGTACACATAGACACAAAGAGGGGAACAACAGACCCCAGGGGCTAGTTGGGCATGGAGGCTGGGAGGAGTGTGAGGGTCTAAAAACTGCCTATCAAGTACTATTCTTACTACCTGGGTGACAATATCATTTGTACACCAAACCCCAGCTACCTGCAATTTACCCATGTAACGAACCTGCATACATACACCCTGAACCTAAAATAAAAGTTGAAAAAGGGAAAAATAATAATAAAACAAACACGTGTATCAGTTAAATGATTAAAACAACCTATTCCACGCAAAGTATACCAAGCTAACACAGTAGAAGCACCATTATTCTTCATACCGACCACCTCCTCTCTATGAAGACCAGCCTGTGCATTATCAGCCCTAGGACATCAGGTCCGCTTTGAACCCTTTAAACAATGCACAGCTGGATATCTCAAACTAATCCTGGACTATGGAATAAAAGTGATTTCTAATAAACTATTTCATAGAAAACAAATTCATTGACAGCCATTTTGTAACTTACAGGTGTTTATTGAACTGCTAGTTAAAATGGTACCATTTTGATAGACTAACATTCTCATAAACTTAGATCAAAAGTAGGAAAATATCTATCTTCCTAATTATGCCTAAAATTTTTATATAAAATTTCTAATGACAATATAGTTAGTGAAAATTAGTCAATATATTTGACATTTTACCCCAGATTTAACCACGAGACAACTGAAACATGATTTGATTGACAATATTAAACATATACATAACTTTTCAAGAATATGCCCTAAAAAGGACAAGGTAGACTTCTCATTGGAGAGTTTCATGTCAGATCTATAGGCCATTTTAGCTTCCCCGATGTAAACTTCAGTTCATCCAATCCCATACTGATAACCACACACTCATGATACAATAAATGACTCTCTATATCAAAAGTTTCATAATAAAAGCCTATAATATTACTGATGTTTATGTTACACAGTGTTGTTTAAAATTTAATCTTAATATTTTGATTGTAATTGTTCACATTATCTTCAATTTATAAAACTCAGAATGTGAGTTTTATAAAAGTAAAATGTATAAAAATGTTTATAAATGTAAAATGTTTAAAAATGTAATGTAAAAATTAACAATGGGGAATTTTTACACGTTCCAGAAATTAAGACTTGGTATTTTAATGTAGCCATTATTCAACCTACTACCGCTTCTCTCACTAAAACAAAGTTATAATACCCCTATATTAATCACATTATTGATTATTGTTCAAAACTGTATGCATCATTTTATTAGCTAAAATGCACTAATTTCTAAATATTTACTGATTGTGATGTTTGGTGAGTTACAATTTTAAGCCTAATACATGATTTTCCTGCTCTGTTAGGACTCGAATCTGTAATTCCCCCATTTTTAATTTATTTATGTTACATTTTTCCTGAACTTCAAAGTTTAGACAAACTGAAGGCTATAGTTGTATGTATGTTTTTCCTGATAACTCCTCCTCCAAATTGTCTCAAGGATGCTAGAGGGAACTCCTACCTCATTTTCCAACCTTCTCATGTCATTACAAGCATATGTCTGTTTTTCTAGAAAACATCTCACATAAATAACCAAGTTTTGTGCAGATCAAACCAGTTCAAACAAATACTACAACATTAAACATCCTGGGTTAGGAAAAAAAGTACCAAAAATCTATCACTGATCTACTTATTTCAAGAAGTTCTTAATATAACAAAATACAATACAATACAGAAAATTTGGCCAATTCCCTTCAAGCATATTATAATGAGACTTGACCTGCAATTTAGTGACATTTTATGCTATTAATCCTTCCCTAATCATTTCTCCCCAATTCAATTCAACACCCAGTTTCGGTCTCATTTCTTAAATATTATTTTCTCAGATTTGTTGCATTTGGCAAGAAGGCAGAAGATGCATTACTAGATTAAGAGGACTTTACACTCAGATTGGAAGGAGAGTGAAGATGAATCACTTTCACTCTAGCTCCTGCTTTGAAGGAGCCTGCTATTATAGAGGTGATAAAGTGATCCACCTACACAGTTACACTACAAAGTCATCATGGATAATTGATACAATAAATCTGAAAACAAAATACAGCAGAGTGAGTAGCAAATTCTGACTGAAGGGATTGGGGAAGGCTTAATGGAAAAGTTTCCATTTCTTCTCCATCAGTTAAAATGCTTTTTGTGTGTCAAGATCTGTATCAAATATATCACCACCTTCTGAAGGCTTCTCCAAGATCTTCTTCACTCAAGTGACATTGTGGCACTCCTTTTGCAAATAATTTTACATGTGACATAGGCCAGTTGGTATATAATGCATCATATTATACTTATTACTGTATTTGCCTGTTTTGGTCTTCTCTTCCTGGGATGTTAAGATTTTTGGGAAAAAAAATTGTATCTTATTCACATTCAATCAAATATGCCAGCACACTGCCATGTTTGGTAAGGAATTATTAATAAATACATTAAATATACATTTACACATATATACATCAATAAAGAATACCAGAGACTTCCACTTTTGCCCATGAAGGATTAAAAGTTGTCAGAATTACTCTCGTCCCTTAGAAACTAGTAATCCAAGAAAAAATCATAGCAGGAGCTATGATTTCTGCCATTGTCCCAGGCTACTCCACGAAGGAAGAAAACACGGGAGGAAATGGTGGTCTCTGTGATTTGAGGAGACAGAGAGCACTGTTCAGTGAGGTGAAAGGTGCTAGAAAGGTGCATGAATGAAGGAACAAATATTTGGCAGATGAGAAAGACATGCTTAGAGAAGCCATGTGACGCCCAAGTAAGCACACTTACATTGTGTTAAACAATTTCAAGTACATTATTTCATCAATGCTTTGAGGCATGAATCTTTTTTAGTTTCTGTTTTGCAAACTAGAAATATAAAGTTCAGAGAGGATATGTGCTATTCAAATGTACAAAGAGGGTAAGAGAACATGATATGTTATTAAACCCAGATATCCTACTATCATGTTTATCCTCTGATGCTAAGGACACTTTAACATTTAATTCCTCTTCATCTGACTCATCTTTCAATATTTGAAGACAAATTTTCCTCTCCATTTATCCAGACAAAATGTCCTCAATTATTTTCATCATATTAACTTTCTTGATAGCCACATCAAAATTCTGAATTTTAATAGGATTTGACAAACTAATATTCCTAAGGGCTTTTTACATATTGACTCAAGCGAAATCAATATGCCCAAATGTTCAGCGGCATATATACAGGATGAGAGAAATTTAGCTTTCTGAGCAGTGGCAGTGTGTGCATACTGCGTAGTGCAAAAAATTATTATGGCACGTTGGGAGGCCGAGGCAGGCAGATCACTTCAGATCAGGAGTTTGAGACATGGTGAAAACTCATCTCTACTAAAAATACAAAAATTTGCTGGCCATGGTGGTGCGTGCCTGTAATCCCTGCTACTCAGGACGCTGGGGCAGGAGAATTGCTTGAACCCGGGAGGCAGAGGCTTCAGTGAGCTGAGATCGCACCACTGAACTCCAGCCTGGGTGATAGAGCGAGACTCCAACTCAAAAAAAAAAAAAAAAAAAGATTATGAACTTTTAGCTTAATCTGAGACAGTTTGACTGACTTCTAATAATATCTGCTATAATTTATTATAAGTAAGAATTCTACTTCATCTGATAAGGTACAACTCTATGATTTTCATTTCTTTATAATATATAGAGAAACTGAAGTATAGGCAAAGAGTGTTTATACAAAGGGTAAAATATAAGTACAGATTTCAGGTCTATCTGATAGACATTCATACTTATATCATCTTTGTCAGTGTTTCCAGGGCTTCCTAATCTAGCTGAATCAACAGCTATATTTTAAGGTAAATAAATAACTTTTTTTTTTTAGTTCTTCACAGGTAAAAGGAGTGTCAAAATGAGAATTTGGGGTCAGTGTAACAAACAGCTTCCTAACGAAGGAGTAAACGCTGTGATTTTGTTACTGGAAGTGTCAAAGCAGAGGCTGCGTGATTTTTAGAGATGTAATGAAGGAAACCACTACATTCGTCTACTCTGATTTGAGATTCCTTAAGCCGGCCCAGAATATCCAGATGCCCATGTGCCCATTGAGTAACAAATGTGAGCCACCGTCACAAAGTCTCTGTGATCCAATGCAGGAGAGTCTTCCTTTTCTCTTCCAAATATTCTGGGTTTCTCACTCCTGGCTCCAGCTCCCATTCAGAATGGTCCCTGTCTTTGTATTTGATATTAATATTTGCATTCCCAGAATCTGACTTCTTGTTCTCCTTCAATCCTTTGGGCTGGGGCTAGTCCCAGTGGTTCTTTCCCCTCTGGAAAGTCCTTAGTAAAGTATGACGCAGTCTCAAGAGCCAGCCCTTAAATGGGATTGTATTGACACTACTATATGGTAGATTGAGTTAGGTGACTTACAAAGTCCCTACTCAGTCTAAGGTTCTATCATTTTATAGTTAGTATTCCTTGCATTTTACTGAAAAGAGTTTTCAATTTTTTTTTTTTTTTTTTGAGACGGAGTCTCGCTCTGTCGCCCAGGCTGGAGTGCAGTGGCCGGATCTCAGCTCACTGCAAGCTCCGCCTCCCGGGGGTCACACCATTCTCCTGCCTCAGCCTCCCGAGTAGCTGGGACTACAGGCGTCCGCCACCTCGCCCGGCTAGTTTTTTGTACTTTTTAGTAGAGACAGGGTTTCACCGGGTTAGCCAGGATGGTCTCAACCTCCTGACCTCGTGATCCGCCCACCTCGGCCTCCCAAAGTGCTGGGATTACAGGCGTGAGCCACCACGCCCGGCCTACTTTTCAAATTCTTAAATGATACTAGTAACTAATTGATTGATTTAAAGTTATATTTTACATACTTACCTTAAAGTGGTGATTTTGGCTATTGTTTCTATATATCGGTGGCTCAAGCCTGTAATCCCAGCACTTTGGGAGGCCGAGACGGGCGGATCACAAGGTCAGGAGATCGAGACCATCCTGGCTAACACGGTGAAACCCCGTCTCTACTAAAAAAAATACAAAAAACTAGCCGGGCGAGGTGGCGGGCACCTGTAGTCCCAGCTACTCGGGAGGCTGAGGCAGGAGAATGGCGTAAACCCAGGAGGCGGAGCTTGCAGTGAGCTGAGATCCGGCCACTGCACTCCAGCCTGGGCCACAGAGCGAGACTCCGTCTCAAAAAAAAAAAAAAAAAAAAAAAAAAAGATTTCAGTACAGCTGCTTATGAATTAAATTCAGTTTTTCCAACATAATATCTCCATTTATAAAATGAATATTATTGACTTGCTTTGTGTTCTTGTTCAATTTAAAATAAAGTGCTATCTGGACTGTCTTCAGCTCCTAATTTATAAATCTTTTACCTTATTTGGTCTCTCCTCATCCTCTATTTAATTCCTCTTGTTCTAATTACTTTCCATACTTTGATTTGTTTCTATCACAAACTACGTGATTCCAACTTCATTCTTAATTTTAGAAAAAAAAGTATTACCACCAATATATTATTGTGTGCCACATTTCTGTAAATAGAACTTCCAGTTTATGTGAGATTAGTAACATTACATTCTTGATTATCTCTTTGTAATGCAGAATTTTCTGTAGTTTTCAACCTCAGCCCAAGTTTTCTATAAGATTTAACAAATTTATTTGAATTTCATTCTCCACTAATGTAACAAAAGTAAACAAAGTGTTGCATCTTGATGACTTTTTAATATGTCTGTAAGAATTATCTTCTAATTTAAAAATTATATACCTCAGACATTCATACTTATAGCATCTTTTTCAACATTTCCAGGGCTTCTTAAACTAGCTAAATTAACAGCTATATTTTATGATAAATAAATAAATTGTCGAGGTAATTAGATCACGGGGGTGGTTTCTCCCATGACATTCTCATGCTAGTGAGTGACTTCTCACAAAATCTGATGGTTTTATAAGGGGCTCTTCCCCATTTGCTTGGCACTTCTCCTTCCTGCTGCCTTGTGAAGCAGGTGCCTGCTTCCCCTTCCCCTTCCACCATGATTGTCAGTTTCCTGAGGCCTCCCCAGCCATGCTGAACTGAGTTAATTAAACCTCTTTCCTTTCCAGTCTCAGGCAGTTCCCTATAGCAGTGTGAAAACAGGACGGCTACAATTATCTTTCAATAATCTAGATTCAATTCATCCTTGTTTTTGTAAGGACAGAAAACTGGTAAAGATGAACAATAAAAAGTTTTAGAAGCCTTAAGATTTAGTGATTTTTCTGAAAACAATAACAATACAAAAAAAGAAAAAAACAAATCTATAAGTTGTGAGTTCAGCATAGAATTTCAGTGGCTACTATGATTTATAATTTATAATTTTTTATTCTGCTTTGATTTTTATTTTATTATTTAGGAAGGGAAGAACCTCTCATTTAGTCATATTTTAACATTCAATGCAGATTAATCACCTTCAAATTTTATTCTTGAGCACAGTTAATTCCGTGGATAATTTTATTATCTTATTAGTGCTCAATAAACTTCCCCTAATGCCTAAACCAACGATATTTTGATGTTAAACATAAACATTGACCCAGGCAATCGATAATCACAGGCCAAAGCTTGTTCATTGACTATAGTTCTATTAATTGAATTCCACATTATTCTTGTGTGTGCCAACAAATTGTATGTATAATGTATTGTTTACAATTTTCAGCTTCTATCTATGGTATGGAGTGAAAATAGGAGAAAGTTGTAAAGGAATCTTAAAATCTTAGCTTTTTAACATGATTTTATACCTAATTTAATATCAATATTTTAGGCAATTGCTTATGTTGTATTTTTCTAAATCACTACTTATTTTGTTCAAATAATAACAGTTTTTATTGTTGCACTCATGTATTATCAGGTTCTTAAATGTTTACTTAACTTAGCATGCCTCCAATAGCAAACACAAGTGGTATTAAGGATTAGGAACAACGTAACTGCCTCATACATTTCATAAAGTGGAAATCTTCTAGGGGAAGTGTTGGCAAACTTTCTGTTAATGTTCATAAATAACTACTTTTGGCTTTGAGAGCAAGAATGTCCTTGACACAATAACTCAACTCTGTTGTTTTGGTGCAGTGTCCTTAGAGAGGCATGAAAAGAAAATACACCAAAATATATGGAACACAGTGGAAGGGATAATCTACAGCTATAAATGCTTACATTAAAAAACAAGAGAGCTCTCAAGTCAACAACCTAACTTTACACCTTAAGGAACTATAAAAAGAATAAACTAAACCCAAAGCAAGTAGAAGAAAGGAAATAACACAGACTAGAGCAGAGATGAATGAAATAGAGAATAAACAGTATAAAAAAATCAATAAAACAAAATTTTCTTCTTTGAAAAGATGTAAAAAATGGCAAAACTTTAGTTCACATGAACTAATCAAAAAAAAAAAAAAAAAAAGAAGGCTCGAATTACTAAACCAAAATCAGAATGAAAGTGGGACATGCATTGTTATCAATTCTACATAAATAAAAGGATTATAAGAGAGAACTATAAACAAGTATACCAGCAGATTGAATAACCTAGATGAAATGAACAAATTCCTAGCAACATAAAACCTATCAAGATGAAATCATGAAGAAATATAAAATCTGTAAAGATCTACACTGGTGAGGAGATTGAATCAATACTCAAAAATCTCCCAACGAAGAAAAGCCCAGGATTTGATGGCTTCCCTGATGAATTCTACCAAATATTTAAAGAAAAACATAACACGAAACCTTCTTAAACTTTTCCAACAAAAAAAAAAAATGAAAAAGAGAACACTTCCTAACTTATGCTGTGTCCAGTATTACCCAGATACCAAAGTCAAATCAAATACAAGCAAAGAGGCCAGGCGTGGTGGTGCCTTAAGGCTGAGGCGGGCGGATCACGAGGTCAGGAGATCAAGACAGTCTTGGCCAACACAGTGAAACCCCGTGTCTACTAAAATACAAAAAATTAACTAGGCCTGGTGGTGTGTGTCTGTAATCCCAGCTACTTGGGAGGCTGAGGCAGGGGAATTTCTTGAACCCAGGAGGCGGAGGTTGCAGTGCACTGAGATCATGCCACTGCACTCCAGCCTAGCAACAGAGCAAGACTCCGTCTCAAAAAAAGAAAGAAAGAAAGAATAAAAGAAAGAAAGAAAGAAAGAATAAAAGAAAGAAAGAAAGAATAAAAGAAAGAAAGAAAGAAAGAAAGAGAAACAAGCAAAGAAAACTATAGACCAATATCCCTTATGAAGATCAATGCAGAATTCTCAATAAAATATTAGAAAACCAAATTCAGCAGCATATAGAATTATACACTGTAACCAAGTGGGGTTTGTTTCTGAAATGGAAGGAAGATGCAATACGGGAAAATTAACTAATGTAATACACCACGTTATTACACCGAAGAAAACAAAAGCCATGATCATCTCAATTGATGCGGAAAAAGCATTTGACAAAACGTAACACCTTTTCATGAGTGTTAAATACCCAACAAACTGGGAATAGAGGAAAACTATCTCAATATAAAAAAAGCCATTTGTGAAAAACTCACAGTGAACACTATTCTTGATGGTGAAAGACTGAAAGCCTTTTTTCTAAGAAAAGGAGCAAGGCAAACATGCCTTTATGTTGTCACTTCTATTCATGACAGTACTGAAAGTTCTAGTCAGAGAAATTATGCAAGAAAAAGAAATAAAAGGCATCAAATGGAAAAGGATAAAATTATCTCTGTTTGCACATGATAAAATCTAGTATTTGGAAAAGCCTAAGTATTTAACAAACATTGTTATAACAAATAAATGAATTCAAAAAAGTAGTAGGATACTATGTCAACACACAAAAGTCAGTAGGATTTCTATAGAGTAATGATAAACAACCCCCTCAAAATTAAGAAAAGAATTTCGTTTACAAAAGCATCAAAAAAGAATAATTTAACCAGGTAGGTGAAAGATATGCACAATGAAAACTGAAAAAAAGAAGGAAGGAAGGAAGGAAGGAAGGAAGGAAGGAAGGAAGGAAGGAAGGAAGGAAGGAAGGAAGGAAGGAAGGAAGGGAGGGAGGGAACAAAAAAAAAAACAAGAAAAAAATTGTTAAGAGAAATTAAAGAGGACATACATAAATGGAAACACTATGTTCATGATAGAAAGATTTAACATTGTTAAGATATCAACATTACCAAGGCAATTTACAGATTCAATGAAATTCCTATCCAGATCCCATATATTTTGGGGGGAACTAGAAAAACACATTCTAAAATTCATATGGCATCCCAAAGGACTCCAAACAGCCAAAACAATCTCAAAAGAAGAAAACAGTTGGAGGACTCACATTTCCTGATATCAAAGCTACAAAGCTAGGGTAGTCGAGAGAGTGTGGTACTAGCATGAAGACAGACATATAGACCAACGGAATGGAATAGAATAGAGATCCCAGAAATAAACTATTGCATATACAGTCAAATGATCTTTGACAAGTGTGCCAAGACCAGTCAATGGGGAGAGGACACTCTCTTCAATAATGGTTCTGGGAAAACTGGATATTCACATGCAGAGGAATAAAGTTCCCTTACGCCATATACAAAAACTAACTCAAAATGGATCAAAGGCCTAAGTGGTAAGATTTTAAACTGTAAGACTCTTAGAAGAAAGCATAGGACAATACTTCACAACATTGCATTTGGTGATGATTTATGGGATGTGTATTCAAAGGCACAGGCAACAACAAAAATAAATTGGATTTCACAAAATTTCTAATATATTATACAAAAATTCACTATCAATAGAGTAAAAAGGTAACCTACAGACTGGAAGAAAATATTTGCAAATCATATATCTGATAAGGGATTAATATCCACAACATATAGACAATTTCTAAAACTAAAAAAAAAACGAATACAAAAAACACCTTGATTCAGGCATCGGCAAAGGATTTGAACGTACATTTCTTCAAAGAAGATATATAAATGGCCAATAAGCACATGAAAAGATGCTTAGCATTGCTAATCATTAGAGAAATACAAATCAAAACTACTAATGAGATACTACCTCACACTTACTAGGATAGCTAGTATCAAAAATAAAATTTAAAAAGTGAAAATGACAGCATTGGAAAGCCATGGCATAGCTGAAACCCTTCTGCACTGTTTATCAGGATGTTATCCTATGGTCACTATGGAAAACACTCATGACAGTTCATCAAGCATGGTGGCGGGTACCTGTAGTCCCAGCTACTCAGGAGGCTGAGGCAGGAGAATGGTGTGAATCCGGGAGGTGGAGCTTGCAGTAAGCCAAGATGGCACCACTGCACTCCAGCCTGGGCGACAGAGTGAGACTCCATATCAAAACAAAAAACAAAACAAAACAAAAATTAAAAATACAACTACCATAGGATCCAGTAATTCCACTTCTGGATATGTACTCAAAAGATGTGAAAGCATCATCTTGAAGAAATATGTGTACACTCATGCAGCATTATTCACAGTAGCTAAAACATGGAAGCAAACCCAAGTGTCTGTTGATGAAGGAATAAAATAAATACAATGTGGCATATACATAATGATGAAATATTATTCAGTCTTAAGAAGGAAGGGAATTCTGACACACGTTACAACATGGATGAATCTTGAGGACACTATGCTAATTGAAATAAGCCAGTCGCAAAAAGACAAGTACTGTAGTATGGTTCTACTTATATGAGGTTTTTAGAGTAGTCAAAATCACAGTGACAGCAAGTAGAATGGTGGTTGACGGGCGCATTAGAAAGTCATCATTCAATGGATACAGAGTTTCAGTTTTATAAAATGAAAAGTGGGAGATAAATGGTGTGATGGTTGTTCAATATTATGAATATATTATTCATAATATGTTTAAGACGGTAAATCTCATGTGTATTTCATCACAATTTTTTAAAAAATGAAATAAAAGCCAAACAGGCAGTGTGCCAGATTTTCTTCGTGGGCCATATTTGCTAACCCCGGTTTTGGGGCATAGTCACAAGCTTCAGTGTGTCACTGGCCCCAGTCATTATCTTTTAAACAGGGAATACAAAGCGTCAGTTACTCCAGAAAGTAGATTAAGTGGAGGACAGTTAAGAGGTTTCTACTACAGTTCTTATTGAAACCCAGAGCTTCCTTCATACTACCAGAACAAAAATGACCTTGATTTTCAAGTGTGATTATAAATTAGACGCTGATTCACGCTTTGCTTCTTTTCCAGTCTGAGCTCTTTGACCCTTATTTTGTCTTTGGCCTACGGCCTAATTTAATTAAGCAAATGCTTTCCAAAGTGACTTCTGTATTTAAATTGTATTTTTTTTAAAACATAGATTTTAAAAGTTAAACCAAAAGTTTAACTTTCTTTGGGCATAAGGGGTAAAGTTTAAAAAATGACCCTCCAAAACTTTTGCAAGAAGGAAGTTGGATTGCAATGCAGCATCAATTTTACGATGTATCAGTCATCAAGGGTTCATTAGAAATGGTACTTCATCTTTAGGATGTGAGTCATTTCATACTCGTAGCCTCCAGAAATTTGTCATAGAGGAATACGATATAGGAAGCCATTAGCTGAGCAACAGTCATTTTAAATTGACGTATATATGCTGTTGACATCTTCTACACTGTTCTCCATTGGCAGAACCCCATCACATTTCCGGTGCCCTCTTTATCTGAAAAATTTTTCCATGGTGATGTTCAATTCCTACAAAGCCCTCATCTGACCCAGATTTATGTGATGTTTCTTAAGGTAGGACTTAGCCCTCAACACTCCACCTTGTCACTGACATTTTCTCTCTTTTTCAGTATACAGCCAGAACCTCCCACCTTAGTTTGCTGGTTATATTCTGGCAAATATTTGCTATACAAAGGTCTGATTTAAACCTACAGTGCTGAAATTTTTAGGACTCAAGATTGTCTAAGACTATTCATTCAACAAATGTGGATTTATTGCCAACTATGTATCAGGGCCTTTATAGGTGCCAAAGGATCAATATCTAGTCCTTGCTATCAAAATCCAATAGTCAAGAGGTATGTATAGGGAGAAGGGTGTGAAAAAAAAAACAACATGTAAAATAATTACAACATTACAGCATAATAGTGTGGGTTGTGAATAGATTATATGAAAGCACAGATAAGCAAATCATCAGTGGCCTGACATTGAACAGTAAAGAGAGGTGTAGATATGAGGCCTCACAAAGGGTGAAATAGACTAATATTTGAAAAATGAGAAGTAATTTAAAGAGGGAGGAGCATTACACAGAGAGAAAACAATATGTACAAAGCCTCAGAGTCATGACAAAGCATAATATGATTTGATCTAGAAACAGATAATATTCCATATAATTAAGCTAACAGTATAGCTAGGGAAGAAACAAGACATAAATCTGAAAGGTTAAATAGGGCTTAGAGTTCACAGGTTAATAACTTTTAGGCTAAAAGTAGTAAGGGGCTTTGAAGAATTGAGGCAGAGCAACATGGTCAATTTGGTTATACACATTGATTACAAAATAATATGCAGGTAAATGTGTTGGATATAGATCTCGCCAGAGACAGTTCTAGACTGGGGATTTATATTTGGCAGTCACCTAATTGTATATGATTATTGGAAACATAGGCTTGCAGATAAAATAAATAGACAGATAAATAGATACATAGAGCAGGAAAATGAAATCCAAGGGGGCACACATCTCTAGGAGGACAAGGGAAATTGGGAGCAGTGACCATAAAACAAAAAAAGAAAACCAGAAAAGTATATTTCTAGAAGGTGGCCATGTTTAATAGACATCATGTAAAATAAAGAGTGAAAACGTTATACAAAATGAAGAGCATTAGCATAGCAAGAGAGCTATGTGTCATGAGAGGTATGGATGACAGACAGCAATCTGTTGAGAGGCGAATGGAAAGTAAGAAAGCAAAAACAGTAAACTTAAACCATCCCGCTTTAACTTTCAAAAAATCAATCAATAAGGCCGGGCGCGGTGGCTCAAGCCTGTAATCCCAGCACTTTGGGAGGCCGAGACGGGTGGATCACGAGGCCAGGAGATCGAGACCATCCTGGCTAACATGGTGAAACCCCGTCTCTACTAAAAAATAACAAAAAACTAGCCGGGCGATGTGGCGGACGCCTGTAGTCCCAGCTACTCGGGAGGCTGAGGCAGGAGAATGGCATGAACCCGGGAGGCGGAGCTTGCAGTGAGCTGAGATCCGGCCACTGCACTCCAGCCTGGGCGACAGAGCAAGACTCCGTCTCAAAAAAACAAACAAACAAACAAACAAAAAAAACCCCCAAAAATCAATCAATTAATTCACCATACTAACAGACTATTGAAGAAGAAAATAAATGACCATTTCAACAGATGCCGAAACATCACTGGACAAAATTTAACATTCCTGGTAAAACAAACAAAATTCTGTAGCAACCTACGAATAGAAGGGAACTTCCTAATCTGATGAAGATATCTACAAAATACACTTTTAAAAAGTTAGAATTCACATCATACTTAATGGTGAGACTGAAAATTTTCTATTAAGTTTGGGAATGAGGGAAGGAAATCTTCTCTCTAAACTCCTATTTTACATTGTACTAAAATTTCTTGTCAATGCGATAAGACAATAAAAATAAAATCATACAGATAAGAACATGAAAAAGCAAAATTCTCTATTCACAGACAACATTACTGTTTATATAGAAAATCTCAAAGGATCTGTAGAAAAGCAATACCAAACCTAACTATATAACCAAGAGAAATAAAAATCTATGTTCCCGCAAAGTCTTACCCAACTATTTATAGCAGCTTTATTCATAGTTGACAAAACTTTAAAGTACTCCCAATGTCCTTCAACTAGTGAATGGAAAAGCAAACTGTTAATACATCTATAGTAGGCAAAAAATAGACACACTATTGATTTACATAACAAAGATGAATCTTAAATGCATTTTGCTAGTGAACTAAGTAGCAAGATGAAAAAACCACATATTATATGATTCAATTTTATATGACACTCTTTAAAAAAGGAAGAATTATTCCAAGGCAATCAGTGGTTGCTGGGGTTGGGGGATGGAAGCAAGAGATAATCTATAAAAGAATAGCAAAGGAGAAATTTTGGGGTGATAGAATTGCTTTGTTTGAGCCGGGCATGATGGTGCACACCTGTAGTCTGCAGCTACTCAGGAGGTTGAGACAGGAGGATTGCTTGAAACCAGGAGTTTGAGGCTACAATAAACTATGATTGCATGACTGTACTCCAGCCTGAGCAACAAAGTGAAACCTCATCTTTATATAAAACACAGAGATTTTAACAAAATTGTTGTTTGAAGTGTTGCAGTGGATATACAACTCTATGCACTTGTCTAAACCAACAGACCTGAACACCACAACAAGTGAATTTTATTACACGTTAATTTTAAAATTTACCAGAATGTGAAGAAATTGTCTTACAAATGAACCACATGATCATACTTAAGGGGGCTGCAGGAGGAAGAAACTGATGTAATTAACTCTGGAAAAATGCTATTTTGACTGGATACCGTAAGGCTAAGGAAAAAAAGGAACTGTACACAAACACTGTATCCTAGTTGATAAATGTGTTTCTCACGGGGGTTTTGGTTAAGAATTCTGAAACTGCTTTAGTTGTACACTAGAGTTGAACAGATTAGTAAAGATGTGATAAATAATAAAGCCAGGTTTCTCATTATTGAAGAAGGAAGCTACAAATAAAAAAGGAGAAGGGCTAGAATGAACTTTGCAGTGCTAAATTGTGGTCAGAGGTCTTAATATGGACTCATATTTTGAAGTATATATGTCAACACATAGATGCAGATATAGTTATGTGTGTATGCGTGAGTTAGTTTAGCTACACGTGTGTCCCAGCTTTCTTCACTGAGAGAGGATAGAGGCAGTGCCACTCTAGCAGTGAGCACACCATGTGCCTGGATCTTTGATTTTAAATACCACTCACCAGCAAAAGGCACCAGGGCTCAAGTGAAGTGACTGATTCCAGAACTGCAGCAGGAAAAAAATATATCACTAGAAAGTAAGGAAGTATTAAAAAAATGAAATACATATAGAGAGAAACAGAGAGAAAGAGACAGATACAGATATATGAAAGAGAGAGAGAGGAAGAGCAAGAGTGTAAACCAAAAAATAGAAAATCACCACTAAAGGCCGGGCATGGTGGCTCAAGCCTGTAATCCCAGCACTTTGGGAGGCCGAGGTAGGTGGATCACGAGGTCAGGAAATCAAGACCATCCTGGCTAACAGGGTGAAACACCATCTCTACTAAAAACACAAAATTTAGCTAGGTGTGGTGGCGGGCGCCTGTAGTCCCAGCTACTCAAGAGGCTGAGGCAGGAGAATGGCGTGAACCTGGGAGGCAGAGCTGCAGTGAGCGGAGATCGCACCATTGCACTCCAGCCTGGGTGACACAGCGAGACTCTGTCTCAAAAAGAAAATTAATTAATTAAATAAAATAAAATAAAACAGAAAATCACCACTAAAACATCCTGGTAATAATGGCCACAGGCAAGATCCAGCAATAAATACAAAAATTAAATCTGATTTTGAGCTACATCAATTCTAATAAGTGTTGCAGGACAAGAAAATCACTGTGGTGGTGTCGCACAAGACAATAAGTAAGTTTAAATAATTCAGCAAAAATACAATTCAACATCTGTTTAGAAAGCTATGGAAAATGAATGGCAGTTCAGAATCACTTGTGTATACATGACAAACATTGGGTTTAAATGTTTAAAAGCTGCATGGATTTAAATGGTTGACAATTTCATGACTATTTCACGTCAACATCAATTTTACTAGTAGAGCCATATAAAAATTAATTATTTTATTTTAAATGTACTGAGAAAATCACCCGTTTACTCTATTGACAAGTAATTATTAAATACGATTAAACAAGTGAAATTATTCTAAATTATCCTATTTCTTACTTTCATACCCACATTCCCTTCCCTTCCCCTAAACTTGTATCTCTTCCTATAGCCTGTATTTGGTGAAAAGTAATATTACCCACTGAGTTGCTCAAGCCAGAATTTTGGGAATAATTTTGGCTCATTTTCTCCAAATTCAGTTCTTTATGTCCCCAAGTGATGTGAATTCTCATTAAACAAATCACTTATCTCTATTTCCACTGTTGAAACTTCAGTTTAAGACTTTATTGTTTCTTTACTGGGTTATAGAGATTACCTCAAAATTTATCTTCCTGATTCCCATCTCACTCCACTGAACTGTCAAAGTGATCTGTCAAAGTCACAAATCCGATTGTTTCCTTCTCTTCCTTGAAATCTTCCAGTGACTCACGACTTCATGCATGAAACCACCTTATGGCTTGACCTTCCTGATACAACTCCTATTCGGATTTCCAGCCCCAGTGTGCATTTGCAGTTTTTTGAGGTCACATTGTTCTGAAATGGTTTCCTCTCCAAGGAGACCTCCCATCTCCCCTTCTCCAATGCCATTGGCTGCCAATCTCCAACTCTCCTTCAGGTTTCTGTCTGGCTGTCTGTTTGGTGCTCCAGAGACCACACTTGGAAAGCCTGGTATTGGTGCTCCATCCACCGATCCCCAGACTTTTCATCATCTTCACTGTATCACTTTCCATGCTGGTTTATAATTGCTTAATTATTTACGTGCTCTCCCACAGGAGTGTGCAATCAGATTCTAAGACACAGCCTTATTTATTTATTTATTTATTTATTTATTTATTTTGAGGCAAAGTCTCACTCTGTCGTCCAGGCCGGAGTACAATGGCATGATCTTGGCTCACTGCAACCCCCGCCTCCTGGGTTGCCGCAATTCTTATGCCTCAGTTCCTTGAGTAGCTGGGATAACAGGTATGGGCCTCCATGCTCGGCTAATTTTTGTATTTTTGGTAGAGATGAGGTTTCACCATGTTGATCAGGCTGGTCTCAAACTCCTGACCTCAGGTGATCCACCAGCCTTGGCCTCCCAAAGTGCTGGGATTACAGGAGTGAGCCACCATGTCTGGCCCAAATTTTATTATCATTGTTAATATTATGAGCCTAGAACAGTGCCTGTGACTTAATATGCACTCAATAATTCATGAAAAAATGAATTAAAAGACAGAGCACTTTGTGACCCGTGATTTGTCAACACTCTGAATCCATTATCCTAGTTTTCCCTATCAGAATGATTTTAAATGACAGTATTATCATACACCTATGGCTGCAATTATCCTTTACAATCAAGATTTTCTTAAAGACCCCAAATTAAAATAAGTAATCAGACATTTTATTTTCATACATGAACTATTTTCTCACTGTTTAGTCTTTAAAGAAGTTACTCTTGGACCTTATCCCAAGTGAAAAGTGTTAGCTCATTTCCACTAATTAAAGAGCTTCAGATATTGCTACTAGAATTGCATTAAACTTTATTTGCCTTAAACATTACACTTACAACTTATTCCTTCAGAAATACGTTTCAGAAGTCTAATTAAATTTTCTGTTTATAAAAGGTGGAGGGGCTGGGTGCGGTGGCTCACGCCTTTAATCCCAGCACTTTGGGAGTCCGAGGCAGGCAGATTACTTGAGGTCAGGAGTTTGAGACCAGCCTGGCCAACAGGGCAAAACCCCATCTCTACTAAAAATACAAAAATTAGCTGGGGGTGGTGACATGCGCCTGTAATCCCAGCTACTGGGGAGGCTGAGGCAGGAGAATCACTTGAACTGGGCAGAAGAGGTTGGCAGTGAGCCGAGATCGCACCACTGCACTCCAGCCTGGGTGACAGAGCAAGACTCCGTCTCAATAAAGAGAAAAAGAAATGCTGCAGGGTTTGGAAAAGGATTCCTACTCATGGACTGCATGAGCACGCACAGAAACAGGCATGAACAAGTGAGCTCTTCCTGTGAAATGCCAAAGCGGATTCCATGTATCTTCTATGCCCTTGGCCTTGCTCTCTCTCGTTCTACTCGGATTGTGCTCTAATTGTCTTCACAGATGCAGTCTAGCAGACCTTGGCGCCCTGCCTGCGTGGCATACGCCTCACCCACCAAGGGGCTTCTTCCTTCTCAAGGCCGCTGCAGGACTCTGCCTGGGGCTTATGCCTGTTGCTGCATGTGAAGTCTGGAAGTCTGGAGATGCTAGCATCTCCTAGGGTGAACGTTTACCAAATTGGAAAAGAGGGTGGGTTAGTGGACACATTATTTCTCCTTTGCTCTCCTGAGCGATGGTCCTCCCCTGTGTGGTGCCATAGGACTACGTAGTCAGTCACGTTCGAAGTTTTCAGTTTAGTAAAAAGCATTTGTATTGGCTCTCACTTTTCTCACCTCTCACTTCTGCTTCCTGCGATTGGTGGACTCTCCAATAAAACGGCAGTGCATAAACTCTCTGCCTGGAGATGTGCTTCCTGGGAATCCCAAGCTAAGAGACTTTGTCTGAAGAAACATGTCTTTGCATGTGCCTACTCTCTGGACACTTGTTAATCCTGGAGTGCATACAACGCTAAGTATCATCAGGAACGTCTGACAAGAGATCGTTTCTGCACTAGCCCGGCCTGCCAACCTCTGAATTTACTTTGCAGCTTTTATTCTGTAAGGCCCCAAAAGGAAGAGGCCATAATATCGCACCCTATTCTTTTTTGTTGTTGTTGACGGAGTCTCAGTCTGTTGCCCAGGCTGGAGTGCAGTGGCGCTACCTCCGCTCACTGCAACTCTGTAACCTCCGCCTCCCGGGTTCAAGCAATTCTCCTGCCTCAGCCTCCCGAGTAGCTGGGATTACAGGTGCCAGCCACCACGGCCGGCTATTCTTTTTCTTTTTTTCTATTTTTTAGTAGATACAGGGTTTCGCCGTGTTAGCCGGGATGTCATGATCCACCTGCCTCAGCCTCCCAAAGTGCTGGGATTACAGGCATGAGCCACCACGCCTGGCCAGTTGCACCCCTATTTTTGGCATTCAGCTCTATCTTATGTAGCTCTTCAAAGAGTTAATCATGACCTATACTTAGTAATCCTTTTGATTTGATAGTGCCTCCAGAAATGGGCCACCATCTCTGCAATTCTGCATTAATTTGATTCCATATTTGATTTGTGGCATTTGATTCCATAAAAAAGGCAGTTGAATCTAACGTTGTTGTTGCTATTGCTGTTTTTAAGTACAAGATATTTTGCCAGCACTAGATGTTGATTCCAAGATTGTGCCAAAGAGCTCACACTCTGGGTTGGGCAGGGAGATAACAGTATGTATAACCTCACAAGTCAGACAAAGGTGCTACAATAGGCGACTGATAAATGGTCCTAAAGGAGCAGAGAAGATGTGAGTCTTCATCACTCAGAGTGACAAGGGAGGCAGAGAGCACGTCAAAAGAGGGAACAGTTGAGCCAGGTTTTCCTGCATGTTCACAAGAAGATAATAGTTAATAAATATATAACAATGATCCACAAAATGGTAGTAACTCAATTGACATTAACTACCAAAGACTTCAAGATAGTAGAGATAAAAATGTTTCTCAAAGTCTAGGACAGTTTCGTATTTATCTCTGCAACCTCCACAACAACCTGGTCTTCCACATACTAGTAGAACATCAATTGTCTATTACAAAGATACACAGAAGCTCCTTCCTTCAATGGTTTCCTCTCATGGCCACCTACAGTCAGACACATAGGTATGAATCTTGCAGCCACCCTACTAAACTGGACTGTAATTGACAGTAATCATCTCACAATGTTTGAATAATACCAGCTGTGCTTGGTGCAAAGCAGAAAGAGCAAATAAAAACTTTTCCTTCCATTCGTAAGGCTCACGGGAGGTGTTAAGTAAATGTTAAGTCACTCCTTTTGGATTTTTTTTCCCTCTGTAAAGAAAAACTAGTATTTATTTGAGATTAGAGCAATTGTCTTGATATCAAAAGCTAAAATGGGAAGACTATTCGGATAGCATATAGAACAACTCAACTCTAATCCTTAACATTTTAAAATGTCTTTAATTTGGAGGATTGTCAGCATTTTCTCAATTATGTTTTGATATTTTCTGGTTTTGTTTTTATTTAGGACTTCATAAAATATAAGCACAATAATGTCCATGTCGTTTTTACTTGCAACATGTCTGTAACTCTGGACTTCTTTGGTGTCCTTACTGAAGTCTTTCCTTCTATTTCTTTCATTGTTTTATCCCCTGGGTACTGGTTTGCTATGAATGGTCTGAATATTCTGCATAGAGTCTCAGTACTAGAAATAAGATTCCTTTGTAACACTATGTATTCTCAGCTAATAGGAAGGAATTGTGTAGATTGACAATACTAGTCTTCAACAGAAGATTTTGCAATGATAAGAAGCTTGTTTTTTAGGGCAGATTATATTATTTTGCACCAAATATCAAAATTTCCTTTTTGCCTTGACTTTCATGGGGGAGGTGGGTATGCAAAATGTGACATGCCTCAGCCAATGACATGTGAGAAGCGATGTGTGTGTGTCATTTCTGGGCAGAAGGTTTGTCCCTTTTAACTTGGCCATGGTTATTAACAATGTTCCAGATAAAGGAAGCTTTGCCACCTTGGGTGTTACATTGAGAGAAGATGATGCAGAGCAGAACAGGAACCAAACTTTGATGAAGCATGAACAAGAAATAAACCTATGTTTTCATAAGACTTTGAGGTCATTTATTCTTACAGCACAATCAAGTCATTTCTAACATATATACCTGAGTCCAAAGAATTCTTTAAGAAAGGAGTCCTACCAAATGTCGTAGGCAGAATGACCCCCAAAGATGTCTGTGCCAAAGATGTTCCCTAATCCCTGGAACCTGTGAAAATGTTACTTTACATAACAAAGGGGACTTTGCAGATGTCATCTGAAGCTATGAACCTTAAGGAAGGCAGGTTTTTGTTAATGATCCAAGTGGGCACAATTTAGTCACACGTGCCCTTAAAAACAAAGACGTTTCTCTCTTTGGATGCAAGAAGGGTGCAGCAGAAGAGGAAGTTGGAGAGTTAATGCAAAGCATGAGGACTCTTCTGGTCAGTGCTCATTTAAAGAGGGGGAGATGAGTAAAGGGGATCACAGCCCACCTTAAGGAGCAGAGATGGCCTCCCAGTCAGCAGCCAGCCAGCAGGGAAACAGGGAAAAATGGCCTCCGAGCCAAGAGCCAGCAAGGAAACAGGGAACTCAGAGCTAGGAGAATAAGCAACTGAACTCGGCCAATTACCTCAATGAGCTTGGAAGCAGATTAATTTCCAGACCCTCCAGAAGAATGTAGGAATCAAGGAACGTTGATTTGGGCCTTATGATATTCCAAGCAAAGGACCTTGCTGAGCCAGACTGTATCCAACATTCCCACCTACCAGAACTGTGAGATAATACATTTGTGTCTTTTCTACCAACTAAATTTGTGTTAATTTGTTATAACAGGGATAGTAAAAATAATATACCAATTTTACAGTTTAAGGAGTAATGAGCATGAGCTAGGAGGAGACATGTACCTTTCCAGTAGGATTAAATGAATTAACTGAATTTACCTTGATGGACAATGATAGCAAAAACCACGTGATGATAGTAAGCTCTGATCTCTCTCTAGCCACTATACCTACAGGAAATTATGTATTTTATAAGGGTTTCCAACCTAAAAACGAAAACTAAACATGTTTATTTCACAGACTTTTTGGATAATTTTTTAAGTAAATGTACATAATCCAGTCTCTGATACATGATACATAATCCATCCTTGATGGTTAAATAAATAAATAGACAAGGAAACAAATGGAAAGTGACTGAGATTGGACACATGGCCCAATTTATAGGAACATTAGGTTTCTACAATTAGGATTGAACAATATTCAATCCCAAACAGTAATTTGCTTTTGATGTTTATAGTCAACCTGCTTGACAAAAAGACAAATTGCTATTTTCAAAGTAGGACAGGTATATCCTACCATTATCCTATATTAAATTAACTGAAGTTATCTACAAGCCTTTTAAAACCTTTTATCACGAAACTATTAGTGATTTCAACCTGTGTCTTCTCTTCAGGTAATGTCTATAAATAAGATTGTATGGCCAGGCATGGTGGCTCACACCTATAATCCCAGCACCTTGAGAGGCTGAAGCAAGAGGATTGCTTTAGGGCAGGAATTCGAGATAAGCCTGGGCAATGTAGCAAGACCTTGTCACTACAAAAAAATACAAATAAAAAAAAGAAACTAGTGAGGCATGGTGGCGTGTGCCTATAATCCTAGCTTCTTGGAAGGCTGAGGCAGAAGGATCACATGAAATCAGGAGTTTGAGACTGCAGTGGGTTAGGATTAAGTCACTGCATTTCAGGCTGGGTGACAGAGCAAGACCTTGTCTCTAAAACAAATTTAAAAAGTAAGATTGCATCATCATCTCTAACCCTGCATGGTTAGCCCATTTATTGAGAATATTTCTCAAAGTTCCAAGAGAATAAAATAAGTATTAATTTCGAGGGAATAAAATAAGTAGCAATGCTAAAAGCTGTTTTTCACTGGACTGCAATTTCTTACTTACAAAAACCATCTACTCATCTTTTCTTGCAATGAGAAATTATTGAGCACCTACACACCACAATTGTAGGCATTAGAGTGAGTCAAGATAAATATAATATGCTCCTTCTCCCTGTAAAGATCATAATTTAATTAGGAAGCCACATACATAAACAATCATTAATGTTTTCATTGTTACAACAACATGTTGTAGCACAAAGGTGGGGGGCAATTAACTTTGTGGGGATGATAGGAAGGAAAACCTGATGGAAGAGGAAAGATTTGATTTGGTTCCCAAGTGATTATTTGCACTGTTATTCATTTTACACTTGCCAACTCAAAATTGTTGCCTCGTGATGCATATCATTTCAATTTCAGAAGGCCGAAGGTATACAGATTTTTTTGTCATAGTGTCTTCTTAAATCTGGGATAGACAAACTTTTTTCTAGAGAACCAGATGGAAAAAATTTTAGACTTTGCAACCACATCAGCTCTGTCACATCTACTCAACTGTGCAATCCAGGGTAAGCAGCCACAGACAACATGTAAACAACAGTATGTAATTAAATGGGTATGGCTGTGTTCCAATAACATTTATTTATAAAAACAATCAGATAGCCAGAATTTGTTGCAGGCTACAGATTAAAAACATCCACCTTAGATAAATAATATAAAAATATAAAATAGTGAAGGGGTATTACACTCTGTGCCAGGACTTATGAAGACACATACATGGAAAATGGATGCTTCTTGCTTTCAAAAACAAACACAAAAAGCAAAGAGTTTACCAACGTACAAGATTTATGTTAAAGGAATTTTACCAAGATTTTAGTCTCAAATTTTAGCCTTGGACTTAGTATCTAAATTGAATTAGGAACCCACTCTTAATCTGACTTCATCTCATTTTGATGTGTTGCTTCAGACTTTAACTAACACATTAGGGTTTTGTTGTGTCTTGTTTTCAATGTATCCAGTTTGTTCAAAAGACTTCAGCCTAGGTCAGTTACAGGAAAACAATCATACCATCCTATTGACTAATTATGCCCAAAATAGTTCACATCAGAAACAGTTGTAGGGTAAAATCATGTTTCTAGATTAGGCTCAGAAGCTGGGATGAGAAGGAGGAACTCAAAGGAATTTTATTTTTAGATGTGATCAAATTTAGTAAAGAGAAGGAACAGGCTGCGGTTTCAAAAACAACAGATAGGGCTCAAGAGGAAGGTCACCAGCAAATACGATACAAGGGACTGAAACCTCCAGTATCCAGCGGATCCCAGGTTAAAGTACATGTGCTCAGGCAAGCTTTTCACTGGGTAACACTAGCACTATCTTAGGGGTATAATTTAGTGCCTAACGAGAACCCGGCTGGGGTTAATACCAGAGTTGGAAGCTATGAGAGACTGTTGAAAACCAGGCTAGTTGTCTAAGCTTCAAATTTGAGATGAGATAAAACTAAAGTGAATTTAATGAAAAAGAGAAAACGCTGAATTCAAGGAGAATAAAGACAGTGGTCATATAAGAGTAGAAACCTCACATTCACATTGGAAAACAGTGGGAGATAAGATGGAATATAAGGACCAATGGACAGCATGTGGACCTTTGAAAGGAGGGTTTTGCTTTCAAAATGTTACAGAGACACAATTTGGATTTTTCAGCCGAGGAGTCACATGTTCCTTGAGAGATTTCTATTTGGTGCCATAATTAGAGAAGAGTTGCGGTGTGGGAACAACATTCTTGAAATCCAGTCAAGTGGTTTGCTGAGTGGCATGAAAATGAATCATTGGAGGCTGGGATTTGGAAGGTGTCAGGGGAAACTGCAAGACATTTTTAATTTTTGACATAGTGAGTAAAGGAGAGAGATCTGTCAGAGAGAACTCCAAGGTTTTGAGTGAAAGTAATTGGAAAAATGGTAATATCTTTAGAAGAGACAAGGAAAATTGAAGAGAGAATCTAATTTGTAGCATATATGGCAGATTCACCTAAAGAGACGTCTAGAGGTTGAACTTTCTATTAACTTTCAATCTGGTGCAAATGTGCAAGAGTTTTTTTTTTATTTTTTATTTTCTAATAATAGAGAGGTAACCTTGGGAAAAATGCTCTGACTTTCCAAGTAGTCTCTCTACCTAACAGCAGGAGCATTTTATTCTAAAAGCTGGTTCACTAACACGATGCTACTTCTCACCCTGGCAAACCCACTTCACACGGGGTGCATTCAGCAGGGTGTGACCTGATGCGGCTTCAGGGTACAGGAGACTGGGGGCTGCACAGCCAAACCCCAGCACTGACTTACCTCAGACATTCCCGCCGTCCACATGGAACAAAAATATCCTTTGTTACAGGAGTAAATGGTTTTATTTTATCATAGTTTACTTTATTTTAGAGATAGGGTCTCATTCTCTTGCCCAGACTGAAGTGCAGTGTTGTGATCATAGAATTCCTGGGCTCAAGTGTTCCTCCTGCCTCAGCCTCCCATGTAGTTAGGACTACAGGCACGCTCCACCATGCCTGGCTAATTATTTTTATCTTTATTTTGTAGAGACAGGGTCTCGTCATGCTGCCCCCACTGGTCTGGAACTCCTGGCCTCAAGTGATCCCCTCGCCTAGTTGTCCCAGACTATTGGCATTGCAAGTGTGAGTCACCACACCCAGCCAGGAGTAAGTATTTTTAATAAATATCTCTATTAAAAGTTTTCAATCAATGTTCTCATTAAGGACCACAATTTATAATTTTGTAATCCCCACTAATCAAGGAAGAATGGTGTCTCATTTTACACATATTGATCTTATGGAGAAAAAAATTACATAAAAGTGTGAATTATCTAAAATATGAAGGCTAGGGTCACATACTTAGGTGGCCATGGAATTTGAAATTTAGGGAGTGGGCAAATTCTCCTAGTATAAGAACACAGAAAGAAGAGCAGCACTGGGTCTGACCCTAGAAAATGTTTTCAATGAATAATTTTCTAAATGAAAAGTGTACACAGGGCAATAATCAAAGAGGTTTCCATTAAAAAAAAAAAAAAGCCAATGAGCCAATGTTATGATATCTCGCTAGGAAGAAAAAGCAATTGGAATGTATTGAAGGAGTTCTGTAAAGTTTTAAGGGAAATGACAAACTTATTATCTATAGGAGATAAGTGAATTGAGGTTTTTCACCAAAAACTTCTTCCCAGCTACTTTAATTATTTGAATAACCTTTAGTAAAATAGATTAAGAAATGAACCTTTTAGAGTTCTACGAGTCTTACTACCCCGATATCCTAACTTTTTTGGAGGCAATAATACATTTTCTTAATGATACTCTTAAAATCTTTGTTTGCAAGTTACAGGAGGCCTTTCTTCACAGGAGAGGTAGTGAAGAGAAGCGAGAAAGTATATGCTAAAGATTATGGCTAAGTAAAATAAGCCAGCCACAGAAAGAAAAATATTGCACAATTTTACTTCTAAGCGGGATTTTTCTTTTTAAAAAAGTCAAATACACAGAGATAGAGAATAAAACAGTGGACAGGGTAGTGGGAAGGAAGCAGGGACATGCAGATCAGAGAATACAAAGTAGCAGTACCAGGATGAGAGTCTAGAGATCTATGGCACAAGATGAGGGCTAGAGTTAATAAAATTGTACGGTATGTGGGTTTCCTGCTAGATGACTAGATTTTACCTGCTCTTGCCACACACACACAAAAAATAGGTGTAACTTTCTGAGATGGTAGATGTGTGAATTTGCCTCACGATGGCAACCATTTTACTGTCTATATGTATCCTACAACGTCATGCTGCATACTTTAAACATACACATTAAAATATAAGTTTTAGGCTGGGTGCAGAGGCTCATGCCTGAAATCCCAGCACCTCGGGAGGCTGAGGCAGGTGGATCACCTGAGGTCAGGAGTGCAAGACGAGCCTGACCAACATAGTGAAACCTCGTCTCTACTAAAAATACAAAAATTAGCTGGGCGTCGTGGCCGGCACCTGTAAACCCAGCTACTTGCGAGGCTGAGGCAGGAGAATTGTTTGAATCTGGGAGGCGGAAGTTGTAGTGACAGAGATCACGCCACTGCATTCCAGCCTGGGTGACAGAGTGACACTCTGTCTCAAAACAAGAAAGAAAAACAGAACAACTGTTTACAGCTGTCTTTCTTCCAGGTAGGGCCATGAGATTAATTCTCACAAAAGGAACAAAGAAATAAAGTGTCACTTCTGAGCTGAAGCGGTTATGCCTTCTTCACCATCTTTTGACTCTGTGGTGACCACAGAAGCCACACGCTGCAGACAACCTCACATCAAGAAAGTGATCTGAATCTCTAAAGCATTGCTTAAAGAGCATTAAAGTTATTAAAATTACACTTCAGGCAGATTAGGTGAGATTCATCCTTTGAGAGGCATGAAAAACAAATTAAGTAACAGTTATAACTCTATGTATATAATTTTTCCTCAAAAAATATATGTGTATATATATTTTTCCTCAAAAATATGTGTGTATACACACATACACACGTGTATACATACATACACACATGTGTGTGTGTGTGTGTATATACACACATGTGTGTGTGTATATGTATATACACACACATATATATATTTTAAAGGAGCTTCTCCCCTGTGGCAAAAGATTAAAAAAAGAAAATGAAAAGTCACTGAGGCTTTTCAAATAACAAGAAAAATAAGTAGAGAAGTTGAGCCTTAGAGTCTCAGGGAAGAAGTCAGGAGCCCTTGGACTCATCCCCACTTGGGATTGCTGCTGCGCTAACGGGTCTTCTTTGTTCTGTCCAGGTTCTTTCCAGGCTTAAATACTACATAAAAGACATTTAAATTGACCTTTGCCTCATTTACTAACTACAGACCTGTTGGCCCAACAGCTGTATGCTTATGCCATGGGCAGATCAGATCTTAAAATACCTATTAGTGAATCTGCTTTGTCTAGAAGAACAGCCAAAAGATTATTTTTTGAAACAAAACTGTCTGTTGAAAATATACTGAGAATAAATACATTTGCTCAAAGTCATTTCCCAAACTGACTTAAAAAAGAATGAGCTTGATCTTGTATAAAACCAGTGACCATAGTTGAGAGAACTGGCTTCTCCAGTGTGGTCCTGGTGTAAGTGAAATATGTGTGTTGTCAACTAACCATATGTTTCCTTTCTCTTTAACTCAAATGCTATCTATGTTGTCATATTTTATCATGACAATTCCCATTTCAGTCAGGAGAGATGCCAAAGCCCTGAAAACATGGAAAGAACAAATGGAAAAGATAGGAACAATCTTACTTGCTGATATAATGAGAACGTGCAGTTAAAATGAGGAGAATGTTAGAAGGGAAAATATTTCTGTGATGTTGATTTTCTAAGGAGAGAAAAGAGAAGACATTATGTAAAACTGTTGTAAGAAAGCAGGTGGTTAAAGGGAAAGAAAAAGTGATAGCCTCAAAGGGAAGCTGGCTAAAATCAAGGAAGTTTTTGTGCCTGTGTACAGAGGAAAGGAGGGAGAAAACTTGAACAACTTGGTACAGAGCCACGGGCAAGGCAAAGTTTAAGATTTAATAGAAAAAAAGGAGAATGTTTGGTGGATGTAGGTCCAGAGTAGCTAAAGCACAAGCAGGTGACTAAACTTTAGAATGGAAAATACCTTTCTCTCTCTTTTTCTCCTTCTTTTTTTTGAAACAAGAAAGGTAGAGTAATTAATGGTAATGATACTGGGGAATTTTAAGAAGAAGGAAAAAGTTCTAAATGTTCAAATCAAATTGCTTCATTCTCTTTTTGTGGGGATAGTAAAATATGCTATCATGGAAAATGGGATTCGTCCTTTGAGAGCCATGAAAAGCAAATCGAGTAACAATTACAAGGCATGGTGTAGAAATGCTGCAAAATGCTTTTTTAAATGACTATCAGTTAGAAGAGGTGCTTACCTGTGGTAAAATATAGACATGGTAACTGATAGACTAGAGCAATAGAGTTGATAGATCACGGGTGAGAGAGGCAATAAAGAGTAGAGTTCATGGGAGAAAACAGTTGAGAAAGGTAAAAGGAGGGATGAGTTTATGGCACAATCAAGGGAGTGGCCAAGGTCCCTGGAGGCACCTTGACTGAGGGACACAGTTTGAATGAAATTGAAGAATTTGAGGAACTGTGAAAGCGTGCAAACATTCTGTCAGGGCAGAAACTGAGAGTGAAAGAGTGAAAGCACACGCCAACCCAGCTATGCCCTCCCAGCTTCTAATCTTAGCTCCTTCTCTGGACTCAAGGTATACCAGTATCTTCAAAGCTTAGTTCTTAATATCTGTTACCCTTTGCTTCTTATTCACACCTCTGTGTGTTTGATAATGGCACATGTGCTCTCTCATCCTGTATTAGCTGGTTCTGATTCATGTTTCTTTTTCTGCTTGGGCGTCCTCTCTACCCTCCCCAGCTTCTGGCTAACACACAGAGCAAAATAGCATCAGTGTGATGCTACAATATACCAGAATAGTGGCAGAAGGCAGATTATGGAGAGAACAATGGGTAAGAATCACAGGTATTCAAGACATATGAAAGCTTGCTCTACGGCTGGGCAAAGGGTGCTTATGTAGAAGGACTAGAAAACATAGATTAGCCTGGGCCACAATGGAGAGTGGCAGATGGCTATAGAACCCCAAAATAGGTTAAAACTGTGTTGTCCTCTCCAGATACCTAAGATTTATGCAAGTTTACATACACGTTTTTTCTTAATGTTCAAATGCCTTAATAAATAATCTTGCCACTTTAAACTACAAACAAGTTTTTTTGTTTGTTTTGTTTTTGGACAGAAAGTGTCACTCTGTTGCCCAGGCTGGAGTGCAGTGGTGCAATCTTGGCTCACTGCAATGTCTGCCTCCCGGGTTCAAGCGATTCTTCTGCCTCAGCCTCCAGAATAGCTGGGACTAAAGGCACCCGCCACCACACCTGGCTAATTTTTGTATTTTCAGTAGAGACGGGGTTTCACCATGTTGGCTGGGCTGGTCTTGAACTCCTGACTTCACATGATCCACCTGCCTCAGGCTCCCTAAGTGCCAGGATTACAGGCATGAGCCACCACACCTGGCCTAAACAGGTGTTAATTTTGGTTTCATCACAATAAATAGAACCTGAGAAAGTATGTGATAGCCACATGGTAAATAAGGTTTATTTATATAATAATAATTTAGATCTCAAAAGGACCAAGCCAATTCTGTATCCACCTGCACAAAGGCGTCTCAGTGACATGACCTTCCTAAAATTTTCATCAAGTTGTTTCCCTGCCCTGCTTAAAAGAGCTCTGACAGCTCCCCATGGCTTCTGGGAATCAGTCACTTTCAGAGTGTAGAGTAGCTTCACATCCCAGTTTTCCCCAGACAGTCTCCGTTCACACTGACTATCTTGTCAAAATTACTTATAGCTTTCACTTTCGCCCTAAAAAGCAGAGCAGTTTGGATATAAATCATATAGTCATCACAAATGTAAAGACTTTAATATCTCAAACATGTTCAGCCTCATATCCTGCTATTCCTTCGAAACTCCTTCAAACATGTGGAATGTGTCATAATTTTGGAACACACCAAGTAGTTCCATTTCTGTATTCTTTATTTTGCACAATGTGCACTATTTTGACAGCCTTTAAGTCTTCTTTCTCATCCTTAACCCTATACCCATTTATCTATCTGGAAAGCTCCAGCTTATTCTTGAAATCCTAGATCAGGTGCTACCCTCACTAAAGGCCTTCTCCACGCCGGGAGGATAAGCTTTTCATTCCTATTCTGTGAGCACGCACCTCACACACACCTCCATTGTAGCGTCTGTGGCATTTTACTGTATATGTAGGTTTATCTGTGTCCCTCATCAGACTCAGATCTTTGAGAATATGTTTAAATATGTCCAAAAGGACATATTTTTTGAGCTCAGCCTCCTCCAAGAAAAATCCTAGTCCTATTCCAGCAGTGCCCATCTCAAAGAACAGAAGCAAGAGCTTCTGCTGAAAAAGTCGGAAACCAGCTATCATTCTCGACTCTTCCCTCTCACTCACCTTTTCCCACTTCACCCTATCACAAAATTTTAGATTTTACCTTCTGAATCCTCACTTCTGTTATCTCCACCAAAGTCCAAGCAATAGCCATCTCTCATATGGACTGAATCTACAGCATTCTAACCAGGCTGGCTGCAGATACTCTGACCGTTCTCAACATTTCAGTCAGAGTGTTCTTTCTGACAATAAAAAACTTTACTATTACTTCTGTTTAAATTCTAGCAATTATTTCCCGTTAACCTAATGATGGAGATCCAAATTCTGAGCTCAACCTGCCAATGTCTATTCATCAGAAATACTTGGTTTTCAGGTGTGGTGGCAGGCGCCTGTAGTCCCAGCTACTCGGGAGGCTGAGGCAGGAGAATGGTGTGAACCCGGGAGGTGGAGGTTGCAGTGAGTCGAGATCGCGCCACTGCACTCCAGCCTGGGCGACGGAGAAGACTCCGTCTCAAAAAAAAAAAAACAAAAAACCTGGCTTTATCTGCTCAATGCCTGTTTATCCTTGAACTCTCAGCTCAAGTACCACCTTCTCAAGGAAGACATTTTCTGACTTCCATGAGTCAAATCTCCCTATTAGAGATTTTCAGTTGACCACCATTTAAGCATTTATTTCATTGCATATGGTAATTTCACTTGTATCCCCCTAGATAGAGTTCACAATCTAGACTTATTATTATTATTATTATTTTGAGTAGGGGTCTTGCTTGCTCAGCCAGGCTGGAGTATAGTGCCATAACCATAGTTCACTGCAGCCTTGAACACTTGGGTTCAAGCAATCATCCTGCGTCAGCCTCTCAAGTACAAATTATGCAGGACTTTTTACTCCTTAGCTCACCTAGGTGCGGGTTCTTGTCTCATAACCAGGAAAAATTAGGTACACGGACACTGGAGAGTGAGTGGAATAGAGCTTATTTATTTTATTTTATTTTATTTTATTTTATTTTATTTTATTTTATTTATTTATTTATTTTGAGACAGAGTCTCGCTCTGTCGCTCAGGTTGGAGTGCAGTGGCGTGATCTTGGCTCACGGCAACCTCTGCCTTGAGGGTTCGAGTGATTCTCCTGCCTCAGCCTCCCGAGTAGCTGGGACTACGGGTGGCCGCCACCACACCTGGCTAATTTTTTGTATTTTTAGTAGAGATGGGGTTTCACCATGTTAGCCAGGATAGTCTCAATCTCTTGACCTCGTGATCTGCCGGCCTTGGCCTCCCAAAGTGCTGGGATTACAGGCGTGAGCCACCGCACCCAGTCCTGGAGTAGTTTATTAAGTGAAACTAAAGCTGTCAGCAAAGAGTGCAGACCTGAAAGCAGGGTCCTTGTTGCCTCCTTCACAGTTGAATACAAGGGCTTTTACATACAAGCTGATGGGGCTGGGTTCCCTATTTGTATAAGGCGCGAATTCCTGGTGGCTCCCCCCCATGCCCCCAGTGCATATAAGGGACCTAGTCGGCTGTGGGCATGCTTAGGCAAGCCCCTGTGCAAGTTGCCTTATTTGCACAAAACACAGACTGGAGGTTCTCCGGGAACCCTTTCCTCACTATTTGCCTAAAGCAAGCTGATTAACTCCTTTCAGTTAGGACTGCAGGCATCACCACCATGCCCAGCTAAGTTTTAAAAATATTTTTTAGAGGCATGGGTCTCACTATGTTGCCCAGGCTGGTCTCAAACTCCTGGCCTCAAGTCATTCCCTCATCCCAGCCTCCCAAGTCCCTAGGGGCTGTATACTTCACAAAGGCAGGATCCATTTCTAGTTTTGCTCACTGTGCTCTCCAAAACCCTAGTGATAGTAAATACATATGTGTAAATGATTGAATGATGACTGAATGAATGAGCGTCTTGCTTGTCTTTATAGTCTCAGCTGTAAGGATGATACCTAGAACTTAGAAACAGAGAAGGAAATAGGAAGCATCTTTCCTGTATTTTATATTTTCTTTGGATAAGTGTTTAATGATACTATTTACATTTTGATCAAGGGAAAAGTGAGTTTGTTCTGTCTTGTTTGGTTTGGAAGAGTTCAAAGAAAGGAATTAAACTTTTGCTATGTCCTCTTTTTTCTTCCCTCGGGTCCTTTTATTTCTAAGCCATGCTCTAGTACATAATACTTTACTCTCATCTTTTGACTATTAAAATTACACCTCAGGTGGGTTAGGTGAGGAACTGTGATAGTTTCAACTGATGCCTCCCCCACACCCCCCGGCCAAAGAAATAGCAGATGGGGCCTTGAATTATTTCATGAAAACCTGAATTATCTGAAACAGACAGTATAAACTCAAACAACTTCAGGGGTCAGAATATAAATGAATGAAATTTGAGGGTGTAAAAGAGTGCATGTCCTATTTAAAGTCACTCAGATTCCCAATTGGTTTTAACCCTGGTATGGTCAGAGAACAACATGTTATTAATGTATAATGGAAGGCTGTAGCATGCTACCTTTATCTGGTACATCATGGATAATATTTTTATAGCTTGACTTAATTTGTTTTAAATCTCCAAGCTGCATAATAACAAATTATTTAGACTGTCAACTTAAAATATAGATATATGTATGTTTATTATAAGTTAAAATACAGATATATATGCACACACACGTATATGTATGTCTATTTAAAAATATCTCTCCAGTTCCCTAACACTGTGCTTTAAATGAAGTGTTGCGTTAGAAAAATAAACCCTAAAGTGTAATTCTACACTTGTTAATGGGTTGATGAGATGTTCGATTTAATTGGCTTTCTTCATGTTGTGCTTCTGGTGTCAGGGAAAAGATAGTTCTTACTGTCAATTTCTTCCTAATTTATCTCATGTTGAATGCTCTGCCAATTTAGCTATTCAATTACAGCAATATTCATTTTTCTTACTTACAGGAGTTTAACTCTGGAATGACCTGCATATTTGAAATAGAGGATTAAATCAGAGTCAATTATGTTACTCATGGTTATGGAGGACAGGGATATTATGATAAATGAAATCTTCTAGTAATCCAGAAAGCCTCATTTTAGACAAATGCATCACTAGAGTGACTTTTATTAGTCTTGCCAACAAGAAGCAAATAGTCAGTACCTTTCCTTCTTCAATATGTCACTTATTAAACATGCAAAAGGGTAGCATGCTGGCCAGTGTGGGGGGAGCAGGAAGAAATGGAGAGGCCAAAGGTCCAGCATACCATGTTGTAATTAGTCTGTTCTCACACTGCTAATAAAGACATACCCGAGACTGGGTAATTTATAAAGGAAAGAGGTTTAATTGACTGACAGTTCATCATGGCTGGGGAAGCCTCAGGAAACTTACATGGTGGAAAGGGAAGCAAACACGTCCTTCTTCACATGCCAACAACATGGAAAAGTGCCAAGCAAAAGGGAGAAAAGCCCCTTATAAAACCGTAAGAACTCATGAGAACTCATTCACTATCACGAGAACGGCATGAGGGTAACCGCTCCCATGATTCAATTACCTCGCACCAGGTCCTTCCCAGAACATGTGGGGACTATGGGAACTACAATTCAAGATGAGATTTGCATGGGGACACAGCCAAACCATATCACAGGTACACATGAAAGTCAGCTTAAGAAGAGAAAAATTAGTCATTTATTTGTTTTACTTTGATTTGTTTAAATGAAAACAAGTAAATATAACATTTATTTTAGCAGAAATATTGAAGGATTCCTATGCAATTCTTATTTCTTAACTATTAAAAGCTACAATTTATTATGAAGATAAAAATAGACATTGATTTATTCTTACAGGTGAGGAAATTACAATGGAAATCAGAGACAAAATGGGGAAAAAATGTAAGTTCTAAAATGTAGCCAAGTGAGAACGAGGGGAAAAATTAAAAGCTGGTTTCTACTGGACAAAATTTTTCTGTAAATTAGCATACTACCAAGAAACAAAAAACACATTGAAATGGGATTATGTTTGAAGAAGTTTGAGTGTTATTTAAAAATTAAGTGGTAGTTAGAAAGGAAAAAGGGACTAAATAAGCATTCTTTTTAAATGTTTTTGTCTTTTATGATAGGTGATATTAGAGCACGTTTATATACTAATAGTAATGAACTAATAGAAGAAGAGAAATTGCTCAACAGGGAGAAGTAATAATTTCCAGAACAAAGGTCCAGGAAGTTGAGTGAGAATAGAGCACAGGACACGAGTGAAGAAGGAGTTGCACTTTAAATGAACAAGAATTCATTCACAATGCGACTGACCATGCAACCAAGACAGCTTCTCTTCACCATCAGACAACTATTGCTTACAGCTGTCTTTCTTCCAGGTAGGGCCATGAGATTGATTCCCACGAAGGGAATAAAGAAAGAAAGTGTCACTTCTGAGCTGAAGCAGTTATGCCTTCTCCATCTTCTTTTGCCTCTGTGGTAACCACAGAAGCCACACGTTGCAGATGACCTCACATCAAGAAAGTGATCTGAATCTCTAAAGCATTGCTTGAAGAGAAGCTATCCAGGAAAGCCACATGACCAGGAACAGATGCATGGACTTCGTGTGAGTGATAAGCAAACTATCATGGGAGAAGCCACTGAGATGCTGAGCATTTTCTCTCAGCAGTCAACCTATCTTAGTACGTATTCACAAGATGAAAAGCTGAAAGTGTGCAAGCGACACAAATGGATTGTTAGATTTCATAGAAGGAAGACTGGGGTAGCTTCTAAATGTGTGTTTTTTTAAATGACCCAAGTTTACAAGCTGAGAAGGAGGAAAGGAGAGTTTGGTATAGGATGTTTGAGAAGGAAAGCAGGCATGTATTTGTCATTTTGGCGAATGAGAAAGTGAGCATAGTGAGGAGTTCAGTAGACATGCTGGATAGTGGCAACATCCAATTTGAGATTTGAGATTACAAATTTAATATGTCTAACATTGATTGAAAGACATTCTAGTTAAGCATACAAACAAACACAAGCTTCTTTTAGAACAAAGGTAAAGAATTCAGACTTCATCTAATTACACTCTGATGAATTAAAGGAGATTATAAGATAATTAAAGAGGGAAGAACAGGACAATTTCAGATGGATCAAGCAAGGCCGAGCAAGGGACAATGGCTTTCACTGCTGTAAACAGCCTTATGGCACAACAAGAGAATCAGCGAGGGGAGGAACTGGTGCAGCAGTTTTGAAATATCTACAGAAGACTTGACAATACCTGAAAGAGGACAGTATCTCTGGTTTTTTGAGTGTTGATCATGTGCCCAACAGTACATTAAGTTGTTACATACCAAGACATGTAATCTTCACTATAAATCTGTGAGGGAAATATTGATTTTATGTCCTCATTTTCAATGTGAAGAAAAAAGGACCCACTACAGTGAAGAGATTTGCCCAGTGGTGTACAATTAGAAAGTGGCAGAGCGGGATTCAACTCCACACAATCAGATTCCAGAACCAACTGCTTCCCCAAAGCTCTAGTTCCCCCAAAGCTCTAGTTCCCCCAAAGCTCTAGTTCCCTCCCTACAGAGGGCCTTTCGCTAAGACACCAGGTGCTTACATTTTTATTATGTCACTATGCTGAGGCCCAAGGGAGCTAAGGAAATTGAGAACATGCAAGAGAAATGGTGCTTCCACTGGTGTTTTCACCAAATACATTAAAATTTAACCTTAAAAAAATTATTAAAAAGCACAAAAGATGCTGATACCATTCAAAATTCTTGGTATAAAGAAATTTGAGCAGAAAAACTGCTTATGAAGTTCCTTTTTCCTAATAAAGAAATTATATTTAATCTATGTGGGCTTGCTCTTTAGTCAAAATACACTTCTGTCTCCTACTCAGTCATCCTTCCACTGCTTTAAAGCAATTTACTTTGTTACGTCAATTTTAATGTAAAATGATTTGCTTTAGATTAATTTTATTTCTTGGGAATTAACTACACAAGAAAGGTTCTCTAAGATTGGCTGCATGTCTTCCGTCAAATAAATTTCAATCATGTGAAAATGTCAAGGAATTTTGGTAAGAAAAGTTTGTAGTATCCAAAGTTAAAACGGACATTATGGCCTTAATCACCATCCATAGGAAAAATTCACACATACAAAAATAATTGCACTATCAAATTAGTTTCCTCTAGTTTTGGTACCATCTTCTACCAGATTTTTTTTCTTGAAAGAGTTAAGATTTCAATATCACCCTTCCCATTCTGTGTTCCATAGCTATAATGATTTTTATCATCTATATCCTCTATTGTTTCTCAGTTGAATTAATCAAGTAAATTTCATTAACTGAGACTGCTAGGGTCCTCCTCAAACTCCTCAATTTAATGACTATAGGGAGAGTAGAAAATAAAGCTTTTTAAAAGTGGCATTTCCTCTAGCCTCTAACATACAGAAGATATATATGTATATATATTCAATGTAAGTGATAGCAGTATCTTGAAATATTTCAGTTGCTTGAAGAATGGGGTAGTGTATTTGTTTCCTATTGCTCCTATAACAAATTATCACAAATTTAGTAGTTTGAAACAACAGGAATTTATCTTGCATTTCTGAAGGTCAGAAGTCCAAAATCCATTTCAGTGGGCTAAAATTGAGATGTCTATAGTACTACATTCCTTCTGGAGCCTCTGGGAGAGGATCATTTTTCTTGCTTTTTCCAGCTTCTAGAGGACACCTACATTCCTAGCCTCAATTCCTCACTCTCCACATTTAAAGCCAGTAGTGTATCACCACTTCTCCTTCCTGACCTCTGCTTCCATCCTTACATTTTCTCCCTCTGACTGATTCTCCTGCCTCCCTCTTACAAAGACCACTGTGATGACATTAGGGACATTTGAATAATCCAGGATAATCTGCCTATGTCAAAATTCTTCACTTAATCACATCTGCAAAATTCCTTTGCCCTGTGAGATGGTTAAATTTATGTGTCAACCAGACTGGGCTAAGGGATGCCCAGATAGCTGGTAAAATATTATTTCTGGATGTGCCTGTAAAGGCGTTTCTGAAAGAGATTTGTGTTTCAATCTGAAGACCCAGTAAAGAAGATCCACTCTCACCACTGTAGGTGGACATCATCCAATCCTCTGAGAGCCTGAATACAAAAACAAAACAAAACAACCACACACACACAAACACACACACACACACACACAAACACAGAGGAAGAGTGAGTTTACTCTTTTTCTTCATGAGGTGGAATCCATCTGTTCCGACCCTCAGACATTGGAGCTCCTGGTTCTCAGACCTTCAGACTCTGGGAGTTACACTAGCAAACCCTCCCCTGATTCTCAGGCCCACAGACTCAAATGGAATTATACCACTGGCTTTCCTGGTTTTCCAGCTTGCAGATGATAGATTGTGAAATTTCTCAGCCTCCATAATTGCATGAGCCGATTCTTATAATAAATCTTTAGATGTATACACAAATACACACAACACAAACACATACACATACATACATTACATATACATATCTGTGTGTGTTTATATATAGACGTATCGAGAGAGAGAGAGAGGAGAGCTAGGAGAGAGAGGGAGGAGAGAGAGGGAGGAGAGAGAGAGAGAGAACTTGCTGGTTCCGATTCTCTGGAGAACCCTGCTCAATACATCATGTAAGGTAACACATTCCCGGGTTCCAGAGATTAGAATGTGCGCATCTTTGTAGGGCCATTATTCTGCCTCCCACAGGTAGTGGAATGGAAAATCAGCTAGGAATCAGAAGAGCTGGGTTCTGGTGTCTGTTCTGACATTTGAGTAACTAGATATTCTAGGGGTATAGAACTCGACATGACTGGTACACCATCACACTCACCCGGCTGCCCAGACATTCCATTTTACATCAGACAAATCAAGACTCAAAGAGGGTCCCTGACTTGCTCGAAGCCAAAACCTAAAAGCAGCAGAAGTGAAATAAAACACAGGTTCTGAGCTCCTTGCTGGTGCACCTCCTGCTGTATCACACTGACACATGACTTTTTGCACCTAACACATGCCCACAGGATGGTTGAGGGAAGCAAATGAGGCCGCACAAGTGAACGTCTTTTGCCTTTATGAAATGTTCTACTACAGGAGACGTTTTTATTACTTCCACAGTGTAAACACAGCACTATCAAACAACGTTACGTCTCTTTTCTCCCAATCAGTAAAGATGAAAGGTTTGAAAGGAGAAGACATAGAAAGTAAAAAATGGGTGCTTGAAGTAAGGGAAAATAAAGTTAGGCCCAGGAGTTTTACTGAGGGCCAGTCGAAATTCCCCTTCACTCTCAAAAAGAAATGTTAAACTCAGCATCAAATTGATTACTTGCAAAATGCTTAGATATTTAGAGAGCAAAAGGATGATAGGAGAGGAAACATCAGCTTGCTACTCAGTGTCTGCTCTGCTGACTCACATGTCCATTTGCAGAGATGAAAATTCTCAGCTGAGCTTCAAACATGGTTAGGATTTCTTGCAAAAATTAAATGGCTCCTACAACTCATGGAATTATATCTAACATAGGATTGTTTCAAGGGCAAGCTTGACCTATTAGCAGATGCAAGCACAACTGATGAAATAAAGTGATTAATGCTTACATTTAATGGAATAAACTCAACAACCCAGTGAGGATTGAAGACCTACCTACTAGCTCCACTGCAGCTTGTAAACACGGCCTTCAAATCCTGAAACAGCTTTTGAACAGAAAGGCCTTTAGGAGAAAGTTACTGTGCTGAACTGAGGGAAAGGCAAATGGGGTTCACACAGAGCTTCATCTCTGAAATGACTAATTACATAAGGGAAAGTAAATTCTCAAAGTTTGGTGGCTGGGTATGAGGGAGGTCCACCAGTTTTCTTATAGTTGGAGTTTGGTTAAAACAGAAATCCCATAGGTCCTATGAGTCATTTGTTAAGAAGAGAAGTCTTTCCTGTAGGCCTTACTAAAGGTTTGATGTTGGGAACTAATTTAGCAGCGCTGGCAAATCATTTTAATGACAACAAAGCAAGAATTAGTTTCAGAGAATGGTGTGGACTCTATTTTTCAAGTTTGGAGGTTCTGAAGCCATCATGGCCTCGTGTTAGAAAGTAGATCATGCCTGTGTCTCCATCTTCTTATTGATAGATACCAAAATGCATAAGCCCTAGTTTGCAAAAGCAAACTGAATTAGCTTCAGAATGTTACCTAAACATCACCAAGTACTACAGACTGAATGTCTGTGTCTCCTCAAAATTCAAATATACCCCATTAATCTCTCCTAAGGACGTGGTATTAGGAGATAAAGCCTTTAGGAGGTTATTAGATCATGAGGTTGAAGGCATCACAAATGAAGAAAGTGCTCTTACAAAAAGAATTCCAGTAGTCTCCCTTGCCCCTTTCACCATGTGAGGACACAGCGAGAAGGTGGCCATCTGTGAATCTGCTACTGTCTTAATCTTGACCTTCCAAGTCTTCTGAAATATGAGAAATCAATTTATGTTATTCATAAGCCACTCAGTCTATAGTATTTTTATACAGCAGCCCAAATGGACTAAGACACCAGGAGACTAGGAAGAGAAGTGGAGGTAACTTTTTTTTTTTTTTGAGACAGTCTCGCTCTGTTGCCTAGGCTGGAGTGCAGTGGTGCAACCTCAGCTCACTGCAACCTCTACCTCCCGAGTTCAAGCAATCCTCCTACCTCAGCTCCCGAGTAGCTGGGACTACAGGTGCCCGCCACCATGCCTGGCTAATTTTTTGTATTTTTAGCAGAGACAGGGTTTCACTGTGTTAGCCAGGATAGTCTCGATCTCCTGACCCCTTGATCCTCCTGCCTTGGCCTCCCAAAGTGCTGAGATTACATGCTTGAGCCACCATGCCTGGCCGGCAACTTCTGTATGGCAATAAGCCCTCTACGAGTCTCTGTCTATCAGAATCTCAGCATCCTAATATTCAAACCCTGTGAATGCAAGCCTGGATCAGCTGGAGATTTCCCTACTATGCAATGGGTACAACTGAAACTCAGGAGTTCATCTGATGAGGTCTATCAAACAGCCTGCTTTGCTTGATTTTGGTGTCTTGCTGTTTGTTTGGTTTTTTTTCCCCCATGAAACTGAAGGCTGCAGTAGCTGAAGGCTATGTGCTGAACACTGTAACTTAACCTTCATTGGGTACCTTATAGATAACCTTTTTAAATCCCCATGGTAACGGTCACTTAAGTTGGTTTTCAGGAGCTTGGGGTAGCTCCCATCCAGGTTAAACTGGTTGATGAGACCACTGGCCCTTCAACTGGGGCTGTGGAAATACCTGAGTGGTGTCCTTTTGACCTCACAGACACAAAAACTTCACCCTCTCATCATGCTAATGCTGCCATTTTCTGAAACATATATCCCATGAAATGCCATGAACACTGTGTTTGTATAGATCACTGATTACTTCATTTTTCCCACTGCCAGTCACCTTTCTCTATGTCTTAGACCATCCCATTTCTGTAACCCATAAATATCTCTAAGCCCTATAATTAGGAAGGTGGATTTGAAACCTGTTCTCCTGCCTCCTTGCTTGGCTGCCTCATGAATACTCCCTATCTCTTTTGCAAACTCCATCATCTCAGTGATTGGCTTGCTGTGTGTGGGAAGAATGAACCGGGTTCAATAATGCAACTAGTCAATTGGTAAAATGTGCTTTATTTCTCCTTTACTACAACTAATATACACACACGCACACGCCCCTACGCAATTTTATTGGTCTTTAGCAATGCATCCTCCATCTTCTTCAATTGTGGAGGAGCCAAAATAAACAGTAGAATATTTAAAATCTCTTCTAGTTGGCATTGAATTGCAATGAGAAGGCTGCCCTCAACTGAGCACATTGTCACCTGAACACTCACAAACACGCACACACTGCTACATACTCTGCCACTCTGGTAAGACTTTGGCACTGGCTTGGTTCCCCTCCTGCCAGCAGTCAGAATCCAAATACATAGTACAATGGAAGCCATGGACAATTCCCAAAGCAGAGAATCTGGCCTCAAAGCACTGTAAATGGACTGATTCTTTATTCTAAGAATATGGGTACCATAATAATATATGTTTATACAGTTTAAGAATGTCCTGGCTTACACAACCTAACCACAGTCAAAAAACCTAAGCAGTACAGATATGGTTCAAGTAACCAAAGGAAAGTCAATGTTCTGTGCAGTCTTGGCCAGGTGTGGTGGCTCACGCCTATAATCCCAGCACTTTGGGAGGCCAAGGTGGGTTGATCACCTCACATTAGGAGTTCGAGACAAGCCTAGCCAACATGGTGAAACCCCGTCTCTACTAAAAATATAAAAATTAGCCGGGTGTGGTGGCAGGTACCTGTAATCCCAGATAGTCGGGAGGCTGAGGTAGGAGAATCATTTGAACCTAGGAGGCAGAGGTTGCAATGGGCCAAGAGCGCACCACTGCACTCTAGCCTGGGTGACAGAATGAGACTCCATCTCAAAAAAAAAAAAAAAAAATGTTTTATGCAGTCTCAACTGGTATATTTCATGACAAATCATTGAGCACAGACCCTTTAAATTCACAATTCTTAAATTTCTAATTATTCCCAGAGTGAAGAGAAACCCTTCTCCCTGCACGGAAACTCATCACTTCTCTTTCTTTTATGGACTTCTGTAGAACATGAAGATGGCGTGTGGTCTACATACACACAGAGCTCAATATTCCCCACCCATTCTCTTTTCCTTGCAAGACCTGCCTAATTTGTTTTAGGATTGTTTTGAGGATATTTACTTTTAGGGAACCATCTGCAGTCTTAATCTCTCCATAGTCTAAAAGTTCAGGCAGCATTTTTGAATTGAAAGTCAAAAACTCAAAGATGCTGGTGATAAACTCGTATCCCTAAGGATAAGTCTAGGTAAACAGTTCTCAACTGGGGGTAATTTGCTCATCAGGGAACACTTGGCAGTGTCTGAGGATATGTTTAATGTCACACTAGAGGAAGAAAGCTCCTGGCATCTAACGGGTTGTGGCCAGGGGTGCCGCTAATCATGCCACAATGCACAGGATGGCCCCCACAACAAGGAATTACCCAGCCAAAAACGTGAACAGTGCCCATGCTGAAAAACCCTTAGTGCAGTTGTATGTCACCACAGAGACAAAAACCTTGAAGAGTAAAGAAGAGAAAGATCATCAAGGTCTCTGTTCCTGTATTTGATGTGTTACTGGATTCCTTTACTATTGCTGCTGTTAACGAGCTACCACAAACTTGGTGGCTTAAAACAACACAAATGTAGTATCTTACAGCTCTAGAGGTAAGTTAAAACAAGCCTCACTGGGCTGAACTCAAGGTTATTGGAGGGCTTTATTCCTTCTAGAGGCCCTGGCAGAAAATTCACTTCCTTGCTTCTGGAAGCTGCCTGTAAACCTTGGGTGAGGACCTGCTTTCATCTTCAAAGGCGGCAATGGCCAGTGAAGTCCTATGGTGCCATCTCTCTGGCATTTGAAAGCACCTTTGTGATCACACTAAGCCATCCAGAAAATCCAGTATAATCTTATTTTAAGGTCAGCTGATTAGCAACCTCAACTCTATCTGCAAACTGAATTCACCCTTATACCTATATCTATATTCATTTTCTGGGGATTAGAGCATGAACATCTCTGGGGTGAGGGGCTGTTATTCTGCCTGCCACAGTCACTGATTTTTAAGGAACCTAGGCGACTTCTATGCTGGCTCAGAAGAAGCAAATTACACAATATCATAAAAGCATCTGAACATTCATGACACTGAACTAGGAAATTTATATTTCATTTTTTCTCTTAATGCTGAGAATAGAGTGCCTGACCACCCAAAGACCTGAGTGAAAGGTAACAAGTAAAAATGGTTCAAGGTCAAAAAGACACTAGACTGTCAACAGTGGGACCCCATAATCTCAGTTTCTCAAAACGCTTCTCTGCCTGTAGCCTCATCTCTTACTCCACTTCTGCTAAGCCACCATGTGCTTCTGTACAATTGTGCTGCCTCCTGCATCAGTATTTCTCCTTATGCCCTTCCTTCTCCTTACATGTCTATTCTGTCATTGGTATTTTCGATATCCATCACTGGAAATTTAACAATGCACCACCCTCTTTCTCCTTTATGCAAATCCCCCCTCCATATCAACACAATTGTTCTTCTTTAACTTCCTCATAGCGCTTGTTGTCGTCCATCATATTAGAATATAAGTGTCTAGTGGGAAAACAGAATGGAAGCACATTTTGTTAAGTGTCATGCGTAGTTCTCATTAGCAAATATTTGTTAACATAAATGGAATGGGATTTGTTGTTTCCTTTTATTTTTATTGAGGTAAAATATATGTAATATATTATTTATCCTTTTAACTATTTGGAAGTGTACAATTCAATGGTATTAATTATATTCATAATGCCGTGTATCTATACTCAAGACTTTTTCATTGTTCCCAACATAAAATCTATACCCAATAAACAATAATTTCCACTCCTCCCTTCCCCATAGCCTCATGTAACCTCCATTCTGTTTTCTGTCTCTATGAATTTGTTTATTACAGGCATCTCCTGCAAGTGGAATCATACCATATGTGTTCTTTCGTGTCTGGCTTATTTCACTAAGCAAAATGTTTTCAAGGTCCATTCATGTTGTAGATTTATCACAATTTCATTCTTTGAATGACTAGTATTCCACTGTGTGTATAGATCACATTTCGTTTATCCATTCATTTGTTGATGGGCACTTGGGTTATTTTTACCTTTTGACTGTTGGTGATAATGCTGCTGTGATCATTAGTAGAGAGATATCTGTTCAATTCCTTGCTTTCAATTCTTTTTGGATATATACCTAGGAGCGAAATTACTTGAGTACTACGGTAGGGTAGTTTTATGTTTAACGTTTTGAGAAACTGCCAAACTGTTGGCAGTTGGCTGCAATATTTTACAAATGAAAACAAAAACATTTTTCTAATTGATACACAGATTTTAAACAGAAAGCAATTGCTTTGTTGTACTGATTTACAGTATTTTTAGAATCAGGAAAATGTGTCATTTGATTTAACCTTTTGCTCTCAAGGAGAATGGGTAGCAAAATATGTCTTTTAAAATGTTAAAATTTTTAGAATTTATGCATACATGATGCTTTCCTAGAATAGGTAAAGTAACAAGAAGAAATACAGACTTAACAAACTCTATGATGCCTGAATTAATAAAAATATAAAACAGTATAAACATATGTAGCAATTCTAAACAAATAAGCATTTCACAAAAAAATCTGATGTTTGGATGTGTGTCTTGAAAGAGATGTTATTGTAAGAAATAAAATTTTATTTAACTTTTATTACACATCTGTTAATTAATTTCAATAAAAGGAGATATGTACCTTGTTGTACATTCTGATTTTTTTTTCAATTATGCCAATTTGCATCCTTTTGTTTACAAAACAAAAGAGTTGTTTTGTTCTACTGATCTAATTTAGAGCACAAGGAGACAGAACTCACATTCAGCAATGTCTCATTGCTGGTATAATTAATTTGAGTTGGATTTGTCATACTTTGCCAGGAACCAGAATATTTCAATTAAATGATAGTATCTTTTTTAATGCTGCACTTTCTGACTTAACAAGTATTCTAATATAAAATATAATATTAAAATTGAAACATTGGTATCTAGACTCTCCAAGAACAAATTATTTAAATACTAGACACGTAGTCTAGGTCAAAAAATCATACGGCATTCTCTTTTAGGTATATTAATGAAATTGTTATCTTTTATCTTCAGAGGTCAGTATAAGAAAATTTACTTAAATATGCTTAAGATGTTTGAATGTTTTGAATTGAGAATGTCACAGGACTAATTTAATGTAAAGCCCCCCTTTCCATTTTAGACAGTACTTATGTTTTATAGAAAGAGATATTCTTACGGTTGACGGTCGTACATTTAAAAATTTGCAGCTCTGGTAACTGGTGACTTTCAGCTCCAGGCTTAATCTTGCCCTGGTGCTAAACCAATCCTGACCAGGCCAGGAACCACCTTAGCCCCACCAACTGAAGAGGTCGGAGTTAATCTTCCAATCAGCCTGGGACTCAAATCACTAAGCATGAGCCCTGGGCCTTCATGTATATTCAAGGGTCTTCACATTGTTCCCCTTCTCCTTTCCAAACTAACTTCAGCAATTAACTGAGATTCCTCAAAAGCACTTCTATTCCCCCACAATGATTTGCCACTTGCGTCAACTCTCTAGATTAAACCTTTTGTAATTGTGGTTGATAGAAATGTGAAGATAGAAAAGTAGATGAACTGTTACAACCAGTATAGGTAGTCCTTTTTTACCATGTGGGTCTAATTCTTCTCAACTGATCCTTTTGACTTTATAAACTGCAAAGTGAAAATACTCTCTTCACATGAAGCCAAGAGAAGGGCCTCAAGTGACATACGCTATGCCCTGATCTAGCAAGCTCATTGTGTTAGTCTGTTTTTGTGTTCCTATAAACGAATACCAGAGATTGTGTCATTTATAAAGAGGTTTAATCGGCTCATGGTTCTGCAGGTGGTATAGGAAGCATGGCACTGACATCTGCTCCTGGTGAGGGCCTTGGGAAGTGTCCAGTCATAGTGGAAGGCACAGAAGGAGCAGGCATATCATATGGTGAAAGTAGGAGCAAGAGAGGGAGGGATCAAGAGAGAGAGCAGGGGAGGTGCTAGTCTTTTAAAACAGCCAGATCTTGCATGAACTCATTAGGGCAGGGAGGGTACCAAGCCATTTGTGATGGATCCACCTTCATAATCCAAACATCTCCTACCAAGCTTTACCTCCAACATTGGGAATCACATTTCAACATGAGATTTGAAGGGAAAATAACAGCTACCAAATTGTATTATTCCATCCCTCAATCCCCTAAAATCTCATGTTTCTCTCATGAGATAGAAAAGTAGATGAACTGTTACAACCAGTATAGGTAGTCCTTTTTACCATATGGGTCTAATTCTTCTCAACTGTTAGAAGGATCAGTTCTTCTCAACTGATCCTTTTGACTTTATGAGAACTTTTGCAATGTCTCATGAGAAGAACACTGTAAAAATGTTGCAAACATTTGTAAAAACACATTGCATAAATACAAAAATCTCTTCCCAATAGTCCTCAAAAGTCTTAACTCATTCCAACATCACTCAAATCCACCTATTAGCCTATAAAATCCAAACAAGTTATTTACTTCTAAGATACAATAGTGGTCCAGGCATTGAGTAGACATTCCCATTTCAAGAGAGAGAATGGCCCCACGCAAGTCCAAAATTCAGCAGGGCAGACATTAAATGTTAAAGCTCCAAAGTAATCCTGGACTCCATGTCCCACATCCAGGGTACACCGGTGCAAGGAGTGGGCTCCCAAGGCCTTGGGTAGTTTTCCCCTGTGGCTTTGCACAGTGCAGCTCCTGTGCCTGCTCTCATGGCTTGGAGTTGAGTGCCTGAACCTTTTTCAGATGCAGGGTGCAATCGGTTGATGGATCTGCCATTCTGGGGTCTGGAGAATGGTGGCCTTCATCCTACAGTTCCAGTAGGCAATGCTCCAGTGAGGACTCTGTGGGAGCTCCGACCCCACATTTCCCCTTGGCACTGCCCTGGTAGAGGGTCTCTGTGAGGGCTCTGCTCCTGCAGCAGGCTTTTGTCTGATCATGTAGACTTTCCCATATATCCTGTGAAATCTAAGTGGAGGCTGCTAAGCCCCCTTCACATTTGCATTTCATGCAACCACAGACTTAACACCTCTTGGGAGCTGCCAAGGCTTATGGCTTGCAGTGGCCTGAGCGAAATTTAAACATGATACTAAATAACTTAAATTCCAACTTTATTTTTTTGCTCCATATCTGATCATAGGTTGTTAGAAGCAACCATGCCACCTCTTGACCATTTTGCTGCTTAGAAATTTCTTCCAACAGATACCGCAAGTGATTACTCTTAAGTCCAAACTTTCTCAGATCCCTAGGGCATGGACATAACACAGCCGAGACCTTTGCTCTACCTCCCAATAACTTTCTAATTTCCATCGGAAATCTCATCACCTTAGCTTTCACTGTCCAGATTTCTATTAGCATTTTGGTCATAACCATTTAACAAGCCTCTATGAAGTTCTAAACTTTCCCATATGTTCCGGTCTTCTGAGCCCTTCAAACTTTTCCAACCTCTACCTGTTGCCCAGTTCCAAAGCCACTTCTACATTTTGGGTTTCTTTGTAGCAGTGTTCTGCGCTTCAGTACCGATTTTTTTGTGTTAGTACCTTTTTGTGTTGCTATCGAGAAATGCCTGAGACTGGATAATTTATAAAGAAAAGAGGGTTATTTGGTTCGTGGTTCTGCATCTGCTCCTGGTGAGGGACTTAGGAAGCTTATTATATATGGCAGAAGGTGAAGGGGGAGCAGGTACATCACATGGAGAGAGCAGGAACAAGAGAGAGAGGCAGCCAGAGAGAGCATGGGAAGTGCCAGGTTCCTTTGTAAACAACCAGGTCTTGCATAAACTCATCAGGGCGGGAAGGACAACAAGCCTTTCATGAGAGATCCACCCTCATGGTCCAAACACCTCACACCAGGCCCCACCTCCAACACTGGGAATTATATTTCAACATGAAATCTTGAGGGGACAAACATTCAAACTATATTACTTATTTCTTCAGAACAGCATCTGCAAGGAGGCTGAATTGTTTACACCATTTTATCTTTCATTTAATCATATCCACTGTGCTTATTGATATGACTTGGCTGTGTCCTCACTGAAATCTCATCTTGAATTATAGAATTATAGCTCCCATAATTCCTATGCATTGTGGGAGGAACCTGGTGGGAGGTAATTGAATCATGGAGATGGATCTTTCCCATGCAGTTTTTTTGTTTGTTTGTTTGTTTGTTTTGCTTTTTTGTTGTTGTTGTTGTTGTTTGTTTGTTTTTTTGAGACACAGAGTCTTGCTCTGTCACCCAGGCTGAAGTACAGTGCTACAATCTTGGCTAACTACAACCGCCACCTCCAAGGTTCAAGCAATTCTTGTGCCTCAGCCTCCCAAATAGCTGGGACTACAGGTGCATGCCACCATGCCCAGTTAATTTTTTGCATTCTTTAGTAGAGATGGGGTTTCACCATGCTGGCCAGGTTGGTCTTGAACTCCTGTCCTCAAGCAATCCCCCCACCTCAACCTCCCAAAGTGCTGGGATTACAGGCATGAACCACTGTGTCTGGCCCCATGCTGTTCTTTTGATAGTGAATAAGTCTTACCAGATGGGACGGTTTTATAAGTGGGAGTTCCCCTGGGCAAGCTCTCTTGCCTGCCACCATGTAAGACGTCACTCTGCTGCTCCTTCACTTTCCATCATGATTATGAGGACTCTCCTACCTTGTAGAACTGTGAGTCAATTCAACCTCTTTCCTTAATAAATTACCCAGTCTTGGGTATGTCTTTATCAGCAGCATGAGAACAGACTAATACACTTTTCATCCTTCTTTGGCACATCACCTCTTCGTCGTGTTCTCTCCAGGTTTCTACCCACCATGTTCTTGGGACACCTCTTTGGATTTCGTCACCCAGGCTACCTTCCCTTCTTGCTTCTAAGTCAGCAAGAGACTAGAAAGTGGCAAAGACAGAGTCTGGGTTTTCTCCCTCAGCTCTTTCCCTATTCTGGCATCAGGGTCTGGAAAGGCCTGTATTTCTATGACTCATATTCCCAGTAGGGCAGCCACTTCTCCACAGTTCCAGCTTCCACCTCATGGGGTCTTAGGAGTGAACATGGCTTCTTAGTTTCCACACTCACGAGTCTCTGGATACCTCAGCATCTCCTGTTGATTTCCTAAGTCCTGCACATGCCTCTGTAAATCATCCTTCATTAAATTTTCTTCAGAATCTTATCGCCATGTTTCCTGTGCCTCTTATAAGAGGTGCCTAACTGGTTAATCTCCCAAAAGTTCTTCCTGGAGGAGAGAACTTCAACTTTAAAGCTCAGGTTGGGTCTCTAAGACCTTATATCAATATCCAGCACACTTAAGATAAAGAATAAAAGGAGTTGTTGGGAAAGTTTCAAATATAAAACCCAGATCACATTCAATGTGAGGCATCAGACTGTGACAGGCTGCACACGGCATACTTATTTATACCCTGTGCAAAGCCCAGTCAACTGATAGAGAGAAAAAAAGACAACACATCCATTGAAGACATTTCGCCTCCTTTCAGTCCCAGCGTGTCATGCTCTGAATCTGTTAACTTTGACAGGTCTCAAATGTTCAGCTATGCCAACCTCCCTTGTCAACATTCTTGAACTACCTGTAACTATAACCCTTTCAAAAGCCCTTTCAGTAAGAAATACACAGCTCTTTTCCATGTTACAAAGTTTGTTATTTATCTCAGCTAAAGTAGGTCCTGCATCATTAGTAAAATTAAATTTTGCCCCCTGTGATGTTACAAATTTAAAGCCTTGACAGATGGTTAATGAGGATTTTGCCTTCCCTCTGTGCAGAGCTCCTCTAAATAACATGTGGTTATCTTATTCACCAGGTGTCAGTCCAACTAATAAAAAGGAATACAAATGATTTTTCAATATATTAGTAACTCGAATCATAATTTTGTTTTCCTTCCATTTACAGAAGCAGCATGGTGAAACAGAATCAATGTCCTCTGGACAAAATATCATTACAATTGGAAATAAAAATGTATTCTCAGTTTTGCTGTGTTAATAAATGGCTTTACGGTTACTGTAGCCTGATTCTCTTGAAAGAATGAGTAAGTGGTTTGAATTGACTTTCAGTCCCTTAGTGATGTCATCAATACCTTTTGTGACCCTAACAGAGTAATTAATAAACATTGTCCAACAGGCCAATAACGACCAACAAGTGCAGGGGCATTTGCAAGGAGTGTTCACCAGGAAGGCGTATGAGAGTGTGTGCGTGTATGTATGTAGGTGCGCATCAAGATTTCATTTGAACATAGTTCCCTCTGCCTTGGAGCACTGGCACAGGATTTTTTCCTACAAAGTCTCCCTAGATCCTGGTGTAATTCACTAGAGTCCATTCAGAAGGTACAGAACTTTTTCAAATGGAAAAGAATAAGGAAGGCCTTCCACGTGGGATCAAACAGCTGGTCTAAATGGGAAGAGGTAAAGTCAGCTTCACGTGCCACAGACATTCCACAGACATTCCTGCCAACTCTAGTCACCCCAGAAGTCCTAACCTTGGGACCTACTCCCCATAGCAGCCCAGTAGCATAGCCTCTTGGAAATCGGAGTCGGAATCCTGTGGCAAACTTTACAAAGGAATGAGGAATAGGAATTTTATTTATTTATTTATTTATTTTTTGAGACGGAGTCTCGCTCTGTCGCCCAGGCTGGAGTGCAGTGGCCAGATCTCAGCTCACTGCAAGCTCCGCCTTCCGGGTTTACGCCATTCTCCTGCCTCAGCCTCCTGAGTAGCTGGGACTACAGGCGCCCGACACCACGCCCGGCTAATTTTTTGTGTTTTTAGTAGAGACGGGGTTTCACTGTGTTAGCGAGGATGGTCTTGATCTCCTGATCTCGTGATCTACCCGCCTCGGATTCCCAAAGTGCTGGGATTACAGGCGTGAGCCACCGCGCCCGGCCGGGAATTTTATTCTAAGGAAGTGGAGGGTTTTATTTCTAACCATTTGCCTGTGGTGTCCCTTGGTTTTCCCACATCACTGTCCCTCGAAGCAATACTCAAGCTGTGCCAATAAACATCCTTTGGGCAATGGTTCACAGTTATTTTCCTGAAAGAACCCTTAAAATTTTATCTGATTATAGCAAGTGTTTGGCTCATCAAAGACATCCCCTTAATTCCCTTTGTTTTACTAATAACCAGTCATATTCCTTATCACTTGAACATTACCTCAATTAATATACTTTCATTTGAAATCAGATACACTAGGTATTTTACTTAGATGTGCATTCATGATACAGATAAATGGATAATTTCCATTAAATTTTGTTTTCTGTTAGTTTGGTTGGTTGTTATTTTAATTTAGTTTAGTTGTTTTTTCTTTTTCTTTTTCTTTTCTTTACTTTTTTTTTTTTTTGAGGCAGGATCTTGCTCTGTTACCCAGGCTGGAGTGCAGGGACCTGACCACAGTTCACTGCAGCCTCAAACTTTTAGACTCAAGCAATTCTCCTTCCTCAGCCTCTAAAGTAGCTGGGACTCCAGAGGTGCACCACCATGCATGGCTAATAAAAAAAAAAATTGGTGTGGAGATGGGTTTTTGCTATGTTGCCCAAGCTAAATTAAGTTTTTGATATACTGAAATTTCTAAAATAATGAGGATTCTTGAGTGGCTAGTAAACAGAGAATTAGATTTATACCGACTACTCCTTTTTATAAGTGACTATGGCTTCTCAGTATTGCTGAATAAATAAAAGAGAAAGACATGTTTGACAAAAATATGGTTAAACATGTGACTAATGGGGCAATTCACCATAGCACAGGAAACAGCCTGACAACCAGTCTGTGCATCTCCCCAAACCCATTGCTCTTCTAATATTGTGCCTGGAGAGCAAGGAAACACCATTGACATTGTCCTGTTCTGAGCCTCCTGCCCTTTGATTTTTCCGTAATGGGCACAACTGTCACAGTGATTTGAAGTTGCTTGTTCACCTAAAGTCCATTTGTCAGTATTATTTTGTTCCTATTAATAGAATAAGAGAAACAGTGGAAATCTTTTAAGTCAATGAATTGGAGCATCAGAAAGAGTGAATAATTGCAACACTATTTGAAGTCATTCTGATTTCAGAAGAAAGTTTAACAACTTTCTGCTTTCACTGAATTATCCCTAATGTTGTCCAAATATCAAGCTAAATATCCCCAATATTGTTCAAATATCAGTGATTATTGACATTCCTTAATAAACAACACTCAAGTGACATGCCTTCCTTGTAGTGTAACTTCCATTTATGTTTGCTTTGTCCTTTTTTGCTAATAATTTTACCCTCTTATCACATTTCAATTCACTTATATAATTTCCTTTTAGACTAGGTGTTCCTTCAGGAAAGCAGACTCTTTTATCTAGTGTCTTCAGATAGCAAAATGACTGACAATGATGGACTCTCAGACATAATTGTTGTATTGATAGAATAGATTTAAACAAACTAATAATATCACATTTATATTCCAAAAGAAAGCCTGGGCTATGTCTCCATCTCTGATTAAAATGTAGAGTCAAGTTCAAATAGGAGTGCTTACATGCAGCCTCCTCTCCATATTGCCCTGAAGTTACACAGGTGCAAAATATGAACACTTCAAGAAACTCAAAATCATTTAATCCAAACTTCTCATCTCACAAATGAGAAAATGGGCCCGGCAATATGAAATGATTAATTCAGGGATGCAATGGACTTTCTCTCCTGTTGGAGTCAAAGCAGAGGCTGGGCACACTGCAGTGTGTGATAAACTTTGAAGTGGAGAGAGAAAAGGGTTGGTGGGTCTCAGCACCAGCTATTCTCCTACAGCAACTACTGCAATGGGAACAGCCAAGGCCTCTCCTCACAGCCCCAACCCTGAAAGATGTTCCTCAACTCTTTTTTCATGGAGCATGACTCTCTGCCTTCTAATAGAGTATCATTCTTAGCTACAAATGTTAAAATATGGAAATCCCAGTGGCGCTCATTGTTGACGCCTCCCCAGTTGCCTCTGGTTTTGTTCACATTGCTGTTAGGGCTCAATCTGAAACCAGTGCTTTCAGCCTGCATTAGAATCACCCAGATAACCTGTTAAAACACAGACAGTAGAGCCCCAGACCCAGAGGTTGTAGTTCAATAGGTGTCTGGTGGGGCTAAAGAATGGACACTTCTAACCAGTTCCCAAGTAATGTTGATGCTGCTAATCTGGGAACCACACTCTGGGAATAACTTGTCTAGATCAATCAGGGCAATTCTGTTTTCTTTGCCAGTGATTAGTTTAGACATCAGTATGTGAAATAAATCTGATTTATAAACTGATAAGTATTTATTGTGCACATATTATGTGCCATACCTAGTTCTGTGCACATGGCATACATTAGTCAATGAAACAAAAATCCCTGACCATGTGGAACTTATATTATGCACCTAATTACATTATGCACATATGAACCAAAAGCTGGATTACTATACAGCAGCTGGTGAGGAGCACTGGACTCGAAGTCAGGGATCAGAGTACCCACAATGATTCTGCCACTAGTTACATATAGGTATACTTCACAGATATTGTGGGTTCAGTTCCAAATTGCCACAATACAACGAATAGCACAATGAGGCAAATCACACAGATTTATTGGTTTCCCAGTGCATAGAAAAGGTATGTTTATCCTAGAATATCGTCTATTAAATGTGCAGTAGCATTATGTCTTATGGGGGCAAAAACAATGTATATACTTTAAAAACTACTTCATTGCTAAAAAATGCTCATAGTCATCTCAGCCTTCAGTGAGCCGTAAAAATTTTTCTGGTGGAGGGTGGTCTTGCCTCGACGTTGATGGCTGCTGTCTAATCAGGGTGGTGTTTACTGAAGTTGAGGGCGACTCTGCCAACTTTTAAAATAAGACAAAAATTAAATTTTCCATATCGATTGACTCTACCTTTCACAAAGATTTCTCTGTATTTTAAAATAAGACAAAAATGAAGTTTTCCATATCGATTGACTCTACCTTTCACAAAGATTTCTCTGTAGCATGCAATGCTGTTGGCTAGCATTTCACCCAAACTAGAACTTCTTTCAAAATTGCAGTCAGTCCTCTCCAGCCCTGCTGTTGCTTCCTCAAATTATTTTATGTAATATTCTAAAGCCTTTGTGGTCATTTCAACAATGACCACAGGAGTAGATTCCATCTCAAGAAACCACTTTTGTTTGTGCTTATCCATAAGAAACAACTCATCTGTTTAAGTTCTCTCATAAGATTGCAGCAATTCAGGCACATCTTCAGGCTCTACTTCTAATCCTAGTTCTCTTGTTATTTGCACCACATCTGCAGTGACTTCTCCCACTGAAGTCTTGAACTCCTCAGTCATCCATGAGGGCTGGAGTCAACTTCTTCCAAACTCCTGTTAATATTGATATTTTGACCTTCTCCTGTGCATCTCAAATGTTCTTTTTTTTTTTTTTTTTTTGTCTTGCTCTGTCGCCCAGGCTGGAGTGCAGTGGCATGATCTCAGCTCACTGCAAGCTCCGCCTTCCAGGTTCACGCCATTCTCCTGCCTCAGCCTCCCGAGTAGCTGGGACTACAGGCACCCGCCGCCACGCCCGGCTAATTTTTTGTATTTTTAGTAGAGACGGGGTTTCACCATGTTAGCCAGGATGGTCTTGATCTTCTGACCTTGTGATCCACCTGCCTTAGCCTCCCAAAGTGCTGCGATTACAGGCGTGAGCCACCGTACCTGGCCCCACATGTTCTTAATAGTATCTGGAATGGCAACTCCTTTCCACCACGTTTAGCTATTTTTTTTTTTTTTTTCTTTTCTGTAGAAACCAGGTTTCACTATGTTGACCAGACTGGCTGGTCTCAAATCCAGAAGGTTTTCAATTTACTTTGCCCAGATCCATTAGAGAAATTGCTATCCATGGCAGCTATAGCCTTACAAAATACATTTTTAAAATAATAAGACTTGAAAGTCAAAATTACTCCCAAACTCGTGGGCTGCAGAATGGATGTGGTGTTAGCAGTCATGAAAACCACATTAATTTCTTTGTACATATCCATGAGAGCTCTTGGGTGACTAGACACATTGTCAATTAGCAGTAACATTTTGAAAGAAATCTTTTTTTTCTGAGCAGTAGGTCTTAACAGTGGGCTAAAAATATTCAGTAAACTCTGCAATAAACAGATGTGATATAATCAAGGATTTGTTGTTCCACTGATAGCGCAAAGACAGAGTATTTAGCATAATTCTTAAGGTCCTTAGTATTTTCAGAATGGAAATGAGTATGGCTTCAAATTAAAGTCACCAGTTGCAGCATGTGCTAAAAAGAGTCAGTCTGTCCTTTGAAGCTTTGAAGCTTTGAAGCCAGGCATCGACTTCTTCTCTCTAGTTATGGAAGTCCTAGATGGTATCCTAAAATAGAAGGCTGTTGCATCTGCTTGGAAAATGTGTCTTTTGGCACCACCACTTTCATTTATTCTCTTATCTAGATCTTCTAGATCACTTGCTGTAGCTTCTCCATCAGCATTTGCTGCTTCACCTTGCACATTTAGGTTATAGTTTCTTTCTCTAAACTTCATTAGTCAACCACTGCTAGCTTCAAACTTTTCTTCTGAAGCTTTCTTGCCTCTCTCAGCCTTTATGTAATTGAAGACAGGTAGGGCTTTGCTCTGGATGGGGCTTTGGCTCAAGGGAATGTAGGAGCAGATTTACTCTTCTATTCAGACCACTAAAACTTTCTCCATGTCAGCAATAAGGTTCTTTTGCTTTCTTATCATTTGTGTGTTTGCTGGAGTGGCATGTTTAATTTCCTGCAGGGACTTTTCCTTTGCATTCATCACTTTGCTAACCATTTAACTCAAGCAGTCTAGTTTTCAGCCTGTCTGTATTTTTGACATGCCTTCCTCACCAAACTTAACCACTTCTAGCTTTAGATTTAAAATGAGAGATGTGTGACTCTTCTTTTTGCCTGAACACTTAGAGGCCATTGTAGGATTATTACCTGGCCTCATTTTACTATTGTCGTGTCTCAGGGAATAGGGAGGCCTGAGAAAAGTGAGAGAGATGGGGAACAGATGGGTGGGGCAGTCAGAACATGTACAACATTCATTGATTAAGTTTGCCATCTTATACAAGTGTGGTTCGTGGTACCCCAAAACGATTACAAGAGTAACATCAAAAATCACAGATCACAGATCACCACAACTGGTATAAGAATAATTTTTTAAAAAGTTTAAAATATTATGAAAATTAACAAAATGTTACACAAAGACAGAAAGCAAGGACATATTGTTTGAAAAAAAAAAAAATGACTCCAATAGACTTGCTGGACGCAGGATTGCCACAAACCTTCAATGTGTTAAAAATGCAGTATCTGCAAAGTGCAATAAAGAGCAATAAAATGAGATATGCCTGTGTTAGGATTATTACTTGACTCTCTGGGGCCCAGGACGCTCAGCAAAAAATGAAGGGGTTAGATTGCAACATCTCCTAGATTTTCTTCCAGCTTTAACATTCAATTTCAACCCAGCAAGTCTTTTACGGCTGTAATGTAGTGATTACCAGCCATGAAGTCAGGAATATACCAGTACGAGTCCACAGAAATAACTTCACACACTTTGGCCTGTGTATGGCTGGGAAAGGCCAGAGTCTGATGGATCACAGCTTCAAGAAATATAGTCACATTGTCAAGAAGGCTTCAGGTCTAATTTAAAAACTGAGTCAGAAATAAGGAGAGGCATTCCAGAGAACAGCGCAAACACTAACAAAAATACGTACACATTGTGCTGAAATGCAGTAACAACTATTGATTGATCCTCAGTTAGATTTTCAAGTCACAATTGCACATACAGGTCTCAGTCAATAGCACCTTGTTTTAAATACATTGTACAAAGAATTTCCCAGGTGTTAACTCTCTTCTTTCACACACTACTATATGTGTGTGTGTGTCCATTATTACTAACTCTTTTCTTTCTTTCAACTTTTATTTTAGGTTCAGGGACTACATGCGTGGGTTTGTTACATGGGTAAATTGTGTGCTATCAGCATTTAAAAAAAAATAATTTGAGTAAGTTGTAGTCCTGATGTCCCATCACCCTCACTAGACAACCCCTCCAGTTAGGAAATCATAACTGATACCACACTACCTTCCAACCCATAAAGTCTATTTAAATTTCACCAATTCTTCCAGTGAGATCTTTTTATTCTGTCTGGTTCCAGGATTCCATTCAAGAGTACACATTGCAGCTGGGCACAGTGGCTCACGCCTGTAATCCCAGTACTTTGGAAGGCCGAGGTGGGAGCATCACCTGACATCAGGAGTTCAAGACCAGCCTGGCAAACATGGCAAAACCCCGTCTCTACTGAAAATACAAAAAAAAAAAAAAATTTAGCCAGGCATGATGGTGCATGCCTGTGATCCCAGCTACCTGGGAGGCTGAAGCAGGAGAATCCCATGAACCAGGGAGGTGGAGGTTTCAGTGAGCCGAGATCGTGCCACTGCACTCCAGCCTGGGCAACAGAGTGAGACTCCACCTCAAAACAAGAAAAAGAAAAAAGAGTACACATTGCATTTAATTTTCTTACCTCTTCGGTTTTCCTCTAACTGGAAGATTTCCTGAATCTTTCTATATTCTTCTTGAGCATCACAGTTTTTAAATATTATTGGATGAACTGGAACTTGACCTGAGGTTTCCTAATTACTAGACTCAGGTCATGCTTTCTTGGTTGAAAAACAACAACACAGAAATTGTGCACTTTTCTGCAAGCTGCACACTGGGGGCACTTGATGTTCATATAACCTGCCAGCGAAGTAGTTAACTTTAAATCAGTGGTCATGTTTTTTTAACTAGGTTTCTCCACAATGTCACATTTTTCCTCCTGGTAACTGATACATTCAATGTTATAGGGAGATAGTCCAGGATTATGATAATATTCTGTTGCTCATCTAACCTCCACCCACCAGCCTTGGCCTGTATTGACAGCTCTCTCCTGAATCAATTACCACAATGATGGTGGGTAAGAGGTGTTTTTCCATTTCGTCAATTTTTTTTTACACTGATAGTAGCATTCTACCGTAAAGAAGATCTTTTCTTTTCCTCCAGTTATTTACTGATTCATTCATTTAGTTATACCAGTATAGACCTATAGATTTCTATTTTATTCAATAGATTATATCCCATCACTATTATTACCTATTTTGAGATTCCAGTTATCCCAAATTTGGCCAGTGGGGGCCTTCAAAGTGGCTCAGATGTCATGACATGTTTCTATCATTTTTTCAGTATTTTCTTACTTTCTGGCACAATAAGATATTCCAAGCTTATTTTGAATTTTCCATGCCCTAGCCAACTAATCAACAATTTCTCCAAAGAGCCCTGGTTCCTTCAGTGTACAATGTGCTCTGTGTTTACTGTGCTTATTGCTTCTACAGTGTCAATGCTTCTAGACCTATTGAGTGGACAGAGCTAGAAAACATGGATATATCGCCATGCACAGACTTATGCACACTTCCATAAATATATCTTTAACAATTCCACACCTAGGCCAGGCATGTGGGCTCATGTCTGTAATCCCAGCACTCTGGGAGGTCGAGGCAGGCAGATCACCCGAGGTCAGGAGTTCAGCACCAGCCTGACCAACATGGAGAAACCCTGTCTCTACTACAAATACAAAATTAACTGGGCATGGTGGCATGTGCCTGTAATCCCAGCTACTCAGGAGGCTAAGGCAGGAGAATCACTTGAACCCGGGAGGCAGAGGTTGCAGTGAGTCGAGAACGTGCCACTGCACTCCAGCCTGGGCAACAAGAGTGAAACTCCATCTCAAAATAATAATAATAATAATGATAATTCCACACCTAAATATCTATAGGTATACACCTTTCACAATGAGTTCCTATCAATACTTCCAAGTCTAATCCAACACTTCATGATTCTTTTTAGTCTTGTTTGTAAATACCTTCTCTAACAGTGTTAAACCTGGTTCTCTTCATCATCTTCACTATGTTAACTAACATGATCAAGGCCAGCAGGCTGCCTTTTATCTCGAGGCCAGCAGGCTGCCTACCACAGAGCTCTGCACCCTCAGACACTGGTAGGCAAACTTCCGGGGAGGGGGGGGTCTTTACACCTCCCACATCATCTCTTGCCCTGAACCCCATATCCGTGGGCATGCCACCTGGAAGCCACCATAGCCACCTCTCTGCATCTCATGGCTCTGCTGTGACCCTGCTACTAATTGCTCTGTGCTGAAAAGAGAAGGACCATTATAACTGAAAATGAATCATGTCTGTATAAGAATGGACAGTGTCCTAGGGAAAACTGAATTGTAAGAGAAGGTAATTTTTGGCACCACTTAATCCTCTCCCTGTCTCTTCTAACGTGCTGGAACCCTACCTTCCCTTGCCTGGCACCAAGCATTCATCAGCCTGGTGCTGCCTGCAAGCAGCCCAGCGAGCTTCACCAAGGATCTTGGACCTACCTTATCCCTCTTCTTCATTACCAAATCCTTTCTTACCTCCTCCTCCCTGCCATTTGACTGACCTCCTTTAGGTGTTAAGAGGAAAATTAACATGTCTGTCAGTGGTGGAATTTCAGATAGCACAGGGAAACTGATATTATGGCATTCAAACAGATATTGTGGGAGATATCTGGGGGCAAGGCACCCTTACACTACATCAAAAATAGGACTCCACTCTGATTATTTCAGGTAAATACGCACGGCTCAGAGGGATTTTCTTCAGTATTTTTAGATTCCATAGCAAAAAGTAAAATCAGATAGAGAAGAAATGCAAAATGTATATATTATCAAAGTTTCTGAATAACTGTTACAGACATTCTATTTTTTTTGACAGTGAGTAAATCAGTCTTTGCAATTATTAGTCCTGGACTAATTTAGAAAGAAAATACCATTAAGCTGCCAAAATCAGCATCATACAATAATAATTAAAATAGATTTTTTAACTGTAGTAAATATTTTTCCCCAGTGCGGCTTTTTACTTATAACAAATACTATAAGGTAAAATTTAGATTTATTATCTTAATTACAACCATAGACTCAAACTGTTACAGTAATGAAAACAGGATCTAATTACACAAAGGTACCATGAGACTGATCCTTTTCTAAATACTGTTATACAGCATTACTTATTTCATTTAATCCTCACATTGACGCATTTGGCCACTATATAGATGGCTGCTTATTAATATGCTAACATTTTTAACAATCAAAATATATTTAAGATAAATAGATGGCTTAAGTGACATTTTTCAAATATTTCACATTTGCATAATATGCATTTTAATTTAATAATGTTACTTAAGTCATGTTTTAAGGAAGCAATTTCTCATAATGGGAAATTCATTTTGTGTGGGATGTGAATTACACAATCATTACATCTATCCTGCAGAGGTTTTAAATTTAATTGTTTCGATGTCCAAGCAAAGATCCTCATGTTGGGGGAATTAATGTAAGTGAATATTTTTATACAGGAGAAAACAAGGAAAAACATTAAGCATTAATTCCAAAATCAGAATTCAGTGAGAACAAAACCAAATAAAAAGAGGTGCATTTTTCTCCATCCCACCAAAAAAAAAAAAAAAAAAAAAAGAAAAAGAAAAACAAGAAAGAAAGAAAGAAATTGCCTAGGAGAAGAAAATTATATTTCTTTCATTTTTGATAAAATGTAAGTAGTCTCTTAAAATACGGAAACAAAAACATGGAGAAGGTCAACTCACTCAGGGGGTTACTGAAAAGATATTTAGGGGATAAACACCTGCTTTTGTCGCAATAGACAGGAAGGTTAAGGCTTCGGGGAAATTTCTCTACTGCTGCCTGCATCACTTACATAAAATGTGGATCAAGGACCAGCAGCATTAGTATCACCTGGCACCTACTGAAACGCAGACTCTTGAACCCTATTCCAGACCTGCTGAGTCAGATCGTGAATTCATATAAATATTACAATATGTGCTAACTCACCTTCATCCAAACTATTCTCCTTGTAGCTACCAGAGAGATTAGCAAACCTGGGACTTAAGCGTCCCTTTCTTAAAATTCTTCAACAGAGTCTGTTACACTTACAATAATCAAATTCTTGCCATGGTCTACAAGGCCCTAAGAGATCTGGTCCCTGCCTGCCCTCCCACCTCATCCAGAGCTACTGTCACCTGATCTCACTCTGTTCTCTTCACACTGGACATTTTTGGATTCCTCCAGTGTCTTAAGCTCTTTATACCTTCAGATCATCACACATATTTCTTCTGCAAGGAATCATCATCATTCACTTTACTTTTCATTTGATTAAATTCTATTCATCCTCCAGGTCTCTGTTCAAACTTGAGTACTTTTCTCATAGAAGCTCTTTCTAAAACCTCACAACATAATAATCCCTCCTCCCAATTTCTTAGATATTCTCCATTTGGGTTTTTTGTCTTTCATAGCAATTTAGCTTTAAGTTAGTACTATGTGTGCATGGTCATATGTGCACTTATTTGTATAATTCCTCTCTCCTTCACTAAGCTATAAGTCCTTTAAGGGCAGAAATAATTGTGTTTTGCTCAATACTCTGTATTTATCTCGTATAAAACTACCAAAACATTTATATTTATTGGGTTAGCAAATGTTGATATAGAAGCAATGTTGAATAAAGACATGAAGTAAATTATTCTATGATAATTTTTAAAAATGTTATCTTTTATGATTTCTCTTAATCATAACAATTTCAAACACCAATAGATGGTATGGAAATTATTAAAATTAATCCTAGCTATGGATCGATTTTCATCATTCTATCCTTTCAACTTTGCTCAACATAGCCATAAATTCACAAATATTTATCAACTCTCCAAAAGAGAACAGGCTCTGGTCTTCTCCATCTCAAATCCCTGATCAGCCTTGTATCTTCTTGTTTCTATCTGTATCACAAAAAAATACAAAATGTCTTTCTTCAGCCAAACTTACTGAAAGGGTATTGTTATAATTTTCCTGAAAACCAAACCAAACCAAAACTAATAACAGTTAAGAGATCTGAGACTCCTTTGATTTCTTATACCATCCAATGTAGTATTCATCTACTGGCTGACTGGACTTACTGCCACCTTTGAAAATTCCAATGCAGAAGTTCCTGCAAAGGCAAATTTAGAATATATTCCTCTCTTAAGACCATTATACGTCCTGCTTTCCAGTATCAATAACTCTATGCAAACAAGTTGGAAGTAGCCACAGTAAAGGAGAGATATATCAAGTCTTCTGATTAGCTATGGCTGTCTAACAAATTACCTCTAAAACAGTCGCTGAAAACAACCATTTTATTAAAGCTCACAATTTCTGGATGAAATCTGGGAAACACTCAGCTGAGCTATGCTTCTGCTCCACTCGATTTTAATTAATACAATACCCGCTGATGAGCTGGCTGGTCTGAAGAGTCCAGAATGGCTTCGTGCACATCCCTTGGCAGGCATGGCTGGAAGACTGCATTCAGTTGTGTCTGTGGCTGGAGTATCTACATTTGGCCTCCTCAACATTACAGTCTCAGGAGAGTTGGACTTCTTAAATGGAGTCTCAGGAGGTCCTAGAGACAGTGTTTGAATAAATAGGAAGCAGAAGCTAACAGATTTTAAGGATTTGATTCTTGAAATTAGCATGCCCTAAATTCCACTATATTCTATTGTTCGATCAGTCAAACAATACCACTGCATTCATGGGAAGGGAACAGGCCCACCTCTCTATGGGATGTGTCAAAGAATGGTGCCATCTTTCCTTCACCATATTGAGAAGGTGAGTCTATGTGCTCTAAAGACTGATCATTGAAACACTGTATATTGATGAATGGACGCTCCTTGTAGTTAGCATATTGGCACAGACATAAAGGAGCTACTTGTGCAGTGACCCTACATGGGCCAACATAGAGTGCAGATTGGTATGAGATATAAATATAGCTTTCATTCGTCATTGACTAAGTCAAGCTAATGCTTGATAGTGTATAAATAAGGGGAATTACTAAGGCAAGTAAAAGAGTTTCTGTCTTCATAAACACTCAGCCTAGTCAGAGAAAGAACATACTACAATACTGAAAATTACAATAGAGTGGTACAATTTCTAAAAAAGAAATATTACATAAAGCCTGGGACTGGGCCATCTTCACAGAGACTATGGTTGTTGGCAGAGAGTCAGCTGGAAAGGCAGTTCATTAGATGGCCCAGCTGGTACCATGATCAGACAGTAGTTCATATGGCACCATGGTAAGCCGAGCGTGTATGGCACGCTGAAGGAGATGCAGGCTTTAGTCTGCCTATAGCTGACGAATGAGCCAATGATGATGGATAACATCTTCTAACATGTTAGACTAACTGTGCAGTTTATCCAAAAGGACAGTAATTCTTGAGGAATGGGAAGAGGAACCACCACTATCCAATGTTTTTAAATCACATATGTCTTATCGGGTTCTCAAGCGTATGGTGATTTGCTCCCTTAGAGAGAAATGGCACTGTTTGAGAATCACAGCAGTAGTGAATGGCTGTAATGTGAAGAAGTGTCTTTGCAGATTCCAAGTGTGCCATTGGAAGGGTCGGGGGTGGGGGGATGTTAGAGAACTGCGACTCTACCTCATCACAGGCTAAGGACATTCACTTTAGGAATGCCACTTTGGACAAAGAACCAAAGAGGAACTGCAGATAGAAAAGATGTAATGCTTCCTGATTGGCATGCTGAAAACCTGTTTTTCAAAGAGAACGAGGGTCCCAATTATAGCAAGGGCAGCAGAAAAAAAGGGAAAAGATTAATAATCTGGGGTATTCTGGAGAGAGAATCAGCAATACTTGATTACTGATATACTATGGAAGACGAAGCAGTAAAAGATGATTCTAAAGCTGCTTTCTGCTTGAGTGAGAGTGGATTCTGGCATCATTAACAAGAAAAAGAAAATCATTTTAGGTAAATGGTAATGAGATCAGTTCAGTCTATGCTGACATTGAGGTATGTGAAATATAAAATGCAGTCTTTCCAATGGGTAGGAAACGTATACACACACACACGCACACGTATATGTATTGTTTATAGATGTACAGTTGACCCTTTAACAACACAGCTTTGAAATGAGTGGGTACACTTATATGTGGATTTTCTTCCATCTCTGCCACCCTTAAGACAACAAGACCAGCCCCTCTTCTTTCTCCTCCTCCTCAGCCTACTCAATGTGAAGATGACGAGAATGAAGACTTTTATGATGACCCATTCCACTTAATGAATTAGAAACTGATTTTCACTCTTTTATGATTTTCTTAACATTTTCTTTTCTCTGGCTTACTTTATTTTAAGAATATAGTATATAACACATACAACATACACATTATGTGCTAATTGACTATGACATCAATAAGGCTTCTGGTCAACAGTAGACTACTGATACTTAAGTTGCGGGAGAGTCAAAAGTTATACGTGGATTTTTGACTAGGCAGGAGGTCGGTGCCCCACCCCCAACATTGTTCAGGGTCAGCGGCGTATGTTTATATATGTGTGTGTGTGTATGTGTATGAAGATATGTATATAAAAATATATACACATATGTACACACTACGTAGACATGTTATATGTGTGTGTATAATCTTAGGAAAGAAAAGATGTATGTGAAAAGTTAGTGAATAGGATTGATTGCTTCATTCACTCATTAAATATTTACTGTGCACCCATTACTATGGAAAAGCTATTCTAGTAGGCTGCAGGGATAGAGTAATAAAATAAATAATCAAAAATCTCTACCTTGTAGAACTTGCATTTTATACAGGGAGGAAAAATATATAATAGATATAGATGGATATAGATAGATATAGGTGTAGATATGGGTGCACTCATATCAACAAATATTGAGGGACTCCTCATTTGGGCCAACTGACTCCTCTTTGTGGCCAACATCAGAAGAAGGCTGTTACATTTCCACAATTGTTTCAAATTAACTGCCCTTGAGTTGAGAGGCAGAAGCCTGGAGCGGAAAAAAACAAAGAATAACACAGATTTGAGAACTATGTCTACAAAAAGATGTGCGTGTGGGTATGGACATAAGGAAATAACCAAATGCAAATAGATCAAGAGCCAACTGTATTTCAATAAAATTATATTGAAAGGACTAAAAAATCCTTTGATGTTGATTCTTCAAACAATGATTTGGGCCTCCAGACATTCGTGAATATGAAGCAGGCCATAAATGACGTGGAGCTCCCAGGGATGATAGAGAATGAACCAGCAAGAACTTCACAGAGGCCTGTAAAACTAGTTACACACAGTCATCTGTGTTTTTCCCCCTTCTAGTGGTACAGACACGTATGGCCACTTTAAAACATGTTGAAGATTTTGGAGCATAAGACGGAACCTACGTTCCTGAATCACATCATGGAAAAACATCATCTAAAAATCAGTCGTATCCATTTCGAAGTTTGCAAGCAAAAAATAACACTTTTCAATGTATAAGATTCGGGAGTTTATATGATAACCTTGACCACAGATATTGGCCAAAGAATGGGTATATGTCAATGTACTATAGAAAACATTTGCTGGGAATTTGAAGAAAATAATATATTTGTTGTTGTTTTGTTTTAGTTGTTTTTTCTTGCAAGAAGCTACAGCAAGAAAATCTGCCTCTTCTTTTTCTGGCTAGAGTTGTAGATACTGAGATAACTAAGCTAAAGCTAATAAGGTAATAAGGAAAACAAGATGGTAATAAGGTAATAAAGGGCAATAAGTGGTCCAGACTGAGGAAAAGATGCCCGAAGTGGAATTCGGGGGAAAGAAAAAAACAAGAGACAGAAAACACAAATAGGGCTTTTGACTGGCTAAGAAAAAAAAAAAAAAAATCCCCTATATCCTGTAAGTCAGTTTACTTGGATTTCCAAAATAAAATTTAAAATTTTTTATGGATATAGTCATTCACTGAAACTTGGTTTATGTGTTTTAAAAATCAGAAACAATCAAATTGTCCATCAATAAAGTAAGTGTTTACTTAAGCATGACATATAATTTTATGTAGGACTATGCAAAATAGAATAATAATAATGGAAAATGTATAGCAATATGCATAAGAATAGATTCATTTAGAACAAAGTATCCCAACTTATGTTGGGAAAGATAAACTAGTACATTGAGAAAGGCTGTGGATGTGCTGAAATATTTATATTCCATTGTACAAATATAATTTCTTTATGTTTCATTATAGGAAAAAGTTGGAAATCACCAATTTATATTATAGTATTTAAAGGAAATAACTTCCAAAATTCACATACACATTATGGTTACATTTATAAAACATAAGTATGCCAAGAGATAAACACTACAAGTGGTTTTATAAAAACAAACCATCAACACGCTATACTGATTGCATTTGTATTGATTTTACTCACAGTTTTCAAACGTTTTGTAGTGTGGTCCTATTATATTAACAGTGAAAAATGAAAATGAAAATACAGTATTATATGAATTTCAGGAAAAAATCTTTAGTCAAAATAATGGTCAAAGAGCTTTCTCTCATTGAAATTTAATTTGCTCAAGGATGAATTAAACAACACATGGCACAATTTGAATTCTCCTAAAATGTTTAGCTTTTGAAATCCTAGCCCATGAGTTATCAGTATGAAAGTTCTCCAAAGCATTCAAGGCAGTTTACCATAGTGGTAGAAATCAAGGACTCTTGATAGTTTGTGGGCTTCTCATTCATTCAGAAATTGCTACTTGTTTGACCTTGGGCAAGTTACTTTAACTGGCTGTGTCTTCGTTTTCTATGTTATAAAAGTGGTTTGATAATTACAATACTTACCCTGTGAATGGTGGAGAGAGTTAAATGACTTAATATGTATGAAGTACTTGGTTAAGGGCCTGGCATGTAGTTCTAAGCAAGTGCTATAAAAGTATCATCTATTACTACTATGCTTTTAATGCTGAAACAGACATAAAAGTGTCTATGAAACTAATTGTATACTAATTCAATTAGAAAAAAATGGAAATGAAATACAGTGTATTGGTAATGACAGGGGAGTTTTAGAATTATTACAGGCATATTCAACTCTATTTCCTCCTCATAAAAGCTATCATCCACAACCAGACCTGCTGTTTGGCAGCTCAGATTTGAAAATAGCCCTTTTGACAGCAAGGTCAAGGGAATTTCTCTTGTGAAAGAGACAACTGCTTAATGCAAACAACAGGTAGAGAGTTATTTACAAAATATATTTTGTATAATTTTTGTATATATAAAAAATACAGAGGGTATTCTGTAATACCTTCTGGTAAAATTAATTCTCCATGGACAAATGCAAAACAAAATAAAAATACATATGAGTAAAAGTTATTGGTAAGTCAGAATGAAGGTATAGTACTTAAACCTACTTCCCTTTCTAGCTAAGAACTATTTGCTGAGTTGCTGATACTCAGTTCAGTGAGGGAGGGTTTACTCTGCAAAGAGTTGCTTCCAAAATACTCATAAAAACAGCCTTCTTAGGCCATCCCAAAGTGGCTGAAATATGCCATAGGAGAGGGTGTGGATTTGCCTGCCACGTGGTTGCTAGCTTTGCTCTCTGCTCTGCACTGGCTTCTCCTCTTGACTTCCCAGCAAAGATGGCCTTTGTAACTTCATGACACTCATATCCAGGAGTGGGTGAATTACTACACCCATCTCTGCCCCTACAGTCAACAAAAATACACACTCACCATCTGCTATCAAGCAGCAAGTGCTGTCTTCCTTTATGATGTATAATGTTTTCATTATGGAACTAGAAAAAAAGAAAATTTGTTCCAAAACTTTCTAAATGGCGAAAGATACATGGCCCTATATAGCTTTAAAATTTATAGCAATGGCAAGAGAATGGCATGAACCCAGGAGGCGGAGCTTGCAGTGAGCCGAGATTGTGCCACTGCACTCCCGCCTGGGCGACAGAGCCAGACTCTGTCTCAAAAAAAAAAAAAAAATTATAGCAATGGAACCCATAGATATTACTTACGAATGAAGAGGAGAGAAGAGGATGGAAAGAGAAAAATGTATAGAACTTTACAGTTTCCAGTGCTCCTCCACATTCATTATTTGAGGTGATTCACACAACAGTTTTATGAGGTTAAATAAGCAAAGCTAAATGTTAGCCACTATCCCCAAGTTACTGGATCCCCATGGCATCTTAAGCAATCCAATCAACATTTCTCAGGATCCTAGTCTGTAGAAGTTGTAATGCCTGTCAATTAAATAATAGAGTACAGTTGTGAAGATGAAAAACCTATGAAATTGTCTCATGTTGTGAAAACTCTTGAATGCCAGAGATAAACTTGTTACATAGTTCCTAAATATAGAAATTAATTATGTGTTTCAAGTACAAAGCATTGATTAAGAAGATTTTGTATGTAACTAAGATGGCTTGGAGATATTAGCCGAGTACAAAATGTCAATTGCTTTCAAGAAAAATGATTTTCTTATTTTTCTGTACCTATTATTCGAAAGTTAGAGGAATTGAGGTAAGAATTATATTAGTTGAAAGCATTCTCTGTGAAAATTATGATTCACTTTTAATCTTCCATCTAAAGATTAAGTTTATTTATTTATTTTGGGATTTGGAATTATTCCTAGAATATAAACATGAATTGTTACAGGTATTAACCAAATTGGAGTCGTTTTCTTACCCAAAAGACATAAAAAATTATTTTAAAAAAGACAAAATCATAAATGAGGAAATAAACAGTAACATTCTTACATTACCTGGGCCACATTGCAAATATACTCTCCCATCTACTTATTATTTATTACATGATATGAAATATGACAGATCCATATTTATTATATGGTAAGACTGCCTACTCTGTTATTTCCCTATAAGGCCTCTTATGCAATGAATAAGACACATTAAGTTCTGTGAGCCATTTTGAAAGAGGACTTGACCATTGTAATTAGAATCTCTGAAGAAAGAGACCCAGAGAAAAATCTCAAAATAACGTTTTGTCGGTTTTTAAGAGCAAAGCACAAAAACTATATCTAATTTAGGAAAGTCTTATTTTACCTCAATGCTGCTATAATGCTAAGTTCAGGGAACTTAAGCACAGTCAATAGTTCAATGAGCAGATTAAAATGTGCAATGAGACTGAATAATTATAGTAATTCCCAACTGGGAGAGGAGATCCTTGAATGCTTATTTGGATGTCCTAAATTTTAATTTTGGTCTAGAATATAACATTTAAAAGGACCTATTTAGCAACTGTTCATATGTGGTGTTATACATCACTGTCCTCCAAGGATACCTCTCAACTTACTAAAGAAGCAGCCACTCTATAAAGTGATTGGAACACATCATCTAAGAACTTCTGGATGAAAATATCTGCACTCCATCTAAAGATAGATTCAGATCAAAACAACTGCATCAACATACACACAGGCAGCAATTATATATACATCATTGATTTGCTATTTTAATGTTGTTACATATTTATGTTGATGACCTTAATTCCACTCTTCCACTTATTCTACCTTCCATTTATTTTTCTTTATTCTACCTTCTCATCTCCTCTACCCTAAAATCAAATTAGTACAGGTTTAACACTCATGTTAAGGGTTAAAAATAGGCAATTTTTTTTTTGTTATAATTTCCATCCAAGAACTTACCATAGTACCTGACGTGCATCAAGATACAGACTCAGGGCCAGGCGCGGTGGCTCACGCCTGTAATCCCAGCACTTTGGGAGGCCGAGGCGGGTGGATCACGAGGTCAGGAGAGTGAGACCATGTGGCTAACACAGTGAAACCACCTCTCTATTAAAAATACAAAAACTTAGCCAGGCATGGTGGCGGGTGCCTGTAGTCCCAGCAACTTGGGAGGCTGAGGCAGGAGAATGGCGGGAACCTGGGAGGTGGAGCTTGCAGTGAGCCGAGATCGGGCCACTGCACTCCAGCCTGGGCAACAGAGCGAGACTCTGCCTCAAAACAAAACAAACAAACAGAAAAAAGATACAGACTCAGAAACATTGACTTTAAGTAACACGTGCATCATCACTGAAAATAGTTTTCATATAAATCAGAAAGCAAATCAGTAGTACTCATCCACACTTTGTTTTTTAATGTTTTTCTCATCCCAGAAAACTTAGAGGTACTTGAAGTTATCTGATCTCAAGACTTAGGAATCATCACGAATAACTCCCTGGGTTTCTGGTACACAGTGAAGATGTCAACAACAGCACCCATGTGAGGACTTTTTACAACTACATATTCAAATTAACATAATGCAGACATAATGCTCTGATTTTTGAAAATCCAGGTTAAAATATGTACAAATAAAAAGTCTGTATATCACAGACCTATTCAGAATTGCAGGTGGATTTGGAACTTAATCATTTTTCAGAGCCACTTCAAGAATTCCCAGATAGGCTCAACTCTCCAAAGGAACTGTCAGAGAATCTGCCAAGTGAAGCCTGATGTTTAACTTAATGTGAGTAACAAGAGGGTAGAAAGGAGGATAAAGGGACGTTCTACTTATACACACAATAGGAAGTCTTCCATTTTCATCCCAAATTTAAAAATTGTTATGCCTCACTTGCATTAAATACCTACCCAGATAGCTTTGGAAATAAAACCCAGCAAGCAAAGGAGTCAAGTCCTTATTTAAGGGGAAGTATTGGAGACAAAGAGAAAAAGAAAGTGCATTGTGAAGAATGGAGCATATATGTTTTAAAAAAGATAGTGAAGCATTTAAGGTGATATGTACCACCAGCCACCACGTCAGTAAAATTTTACCATAAAAAGAAGAAATAAAGGTCTTATAAGCAGTTAAGATTCATTAAAAATTAGTGATTAGATGCAATACATAAATTCTTATTTTTGAAGTTTTTTTACATATTTTTAAAGAATACGAAGAGAATGTCAGTAAGATGGTGAAACAGGAGGTCTCAAACTTCACTACCCCTGTAGAAAGTTCAACAAGCAACTATTCACAGTTAAGAATGTGTTGGCTGAAATCCCAAAAGTTGGTAATAAGCCCAAATCATCTGTGTCATCCATAGAACTCAATAAAAACCTTATTTAACAGGTAAGAGAAATGATCTCAATTTGATGAGACCCAAGTCCCTTTCCCCCAAGTCAGCACAGGGCCACACAATGATAATTCCTCAAGGTCCAGTTTCTACGATGGGAAAGAGAACTAGAGGCAGACACCCAGCTTCCCTAGCATTATGAAATGCTTTTTCCAGGAAGCCCATTCTGGTTTCAGCTTACAGAGAACGGGAGGAAATGGCACAGCTAGACCACTCGGGATCAAGTAAAAATAAGGAGATAGAGCCCTTGGTGACCAGCTCACAGATCTTGATGGTAGCAATGTGTCCCTGCCAGCATTTGGCACCTGAGCAGAGGTACCAGGTCACAGCATAATCCATCTATAAAACCAGGCTGGGGCTCCCAGAAGTGTGGGAAGTTCGACCTGGCTTGAATCCCTAGATGGTCAGCCTCCAGGACCAGCTTCAGACTCAGCCCAAGGAGAGCGACTACCACCACCGTGGATTTCAGGAAAATGTAGGAGCTAATTCTGCCACATCCAATAGTTTCAACAGTGCACAGACAAGCCTCAAAGCCCACCCTGAGGCCCTACCAAAGCAGAGACAAACTTCAACTGTGAATTTCTACTGAGCTTTGTAGTTGGTTACATCCCTCCAGGTCAGCAACTCCACCTGAATTTGGAGCCCCTCCTGCAACCCTGCTCAGCTGCTGAACTAAAATAACATCTGACAAGGAAATACAACCTGTGGTCCCACCAGATCAGAGCTGACTGCAGTGTCCATACAGCAGTGCAGCCTGATAACAGAGCTTAGTCAGTGGTCTTGCCGGAAAGTAGAGCCCAGCATCTTTCCCACCTGAACTCAGAAAAAAGGCAGCAGTCCATCTATCCACGGGGCAGCAGTCCATCTATCCACGGGGCAGCAGTCCATCTATCCACGGGGCAGCAGTCCATCTATCTAGAGAAGCACAGGGCAGGTTACGCCTGCACAGTGTCATCACCAGCTAGCCCACACAGAATTACAGGCTACATTAAATAGTATAGGTCTCTCCCTACTGAAGGACACCTGTGAAAACCAAAAGAAGTGGCTGTCTCCTTAAATGCACAAGCATACAAGAATACAAGGATTACAAAGACTCAGGAAATTATAACATATCCGAAAGAAACGAATGAAGCTCCAACAATGTACCCTAAAGAAAGAGATGCATGAAATGACAAAGAATTCAGAATAATCCTTAACAAGGGCAGTGAACTACAAGAATATATCAATTAAAAATTACATAAAATTTGAAAAAGAATACACAAATCAACTGAGAAATTTAACTAAGGAACAGGTAAAAAAAATTGTAAAAATATAGAAATCTCAGAGGTAACGAGTACAATAATGAGACAAGAAATGCAATATAAAGCTTTGAGGGCAGGCTTAATTAAGCTAAAGAATCACTGAGCTCAAAGACAGAATATTTGAGATTATTAAGTCAGAGGAACAGAAAGAAAAAAAATGACAAAGAATGAGGAAAGCCTACAGGAATTATGGAACCTATCAAGAGACCTAACTTTCACATAATATGAGTTTCAGGGGAAAAAAAGGAAGAGAAAACAACAGAAAGCATATTTTAACATATAATAGCTGGAAATTTGTAATCTGGGCAACAATGCCAACATCTAGGTACTGGAAGTACAGAGATCTCGATAACACTCAACACAAAGGAGAGTTCAGAAAGAGACCTAATAATTAAACTATTAAAAGACAAAGACAAAGAAAAAATTCTCAGAGCAGTAAGTGATAAGAAACATAGCATTTATAAAGGTGTCTCAAAACAACTATTGGCAGATGTCTCAGCAGAAGCCCTGCAAGCCAAAAGAGAATGGAATGATATAATCGGCCGGGCACGGTGGCTCACACCTGTAATCCCAGCACTTTGGGAGGCGGAGGCAGGTGGATCACGAGGTCAGGAGATCCGAGACCATCCTGGCTAACACGGTGAAACCACGTCTCTACTAAAAACGCAAAAAATTAGCCGGGTGAGGTGGCGGGCGCCTGTAGTCCCAGCTACTCAGGAGGCTGAGGCAGGAGAATGGCATAAACCCGGGAGGCGGAGCTTGCAGTGAGCCGAGATTGCACCATTGCACTCCAGCCTGGGTGACAGAGCGAGACTCCCTCTCAAAAAAAAAAGAAAAGAAAAAAAGAAAAGAATGATATAATCAAAGTGCTGGAAAAAAAGGAAAAAAAAGAAAGTTTTACCCAGCAAAAGAAAGTTTTACCCAGCAAAACAGTCCTTAAGAAATGAGAGAGAAATAAAAACATTCTTAGACAAACAAAAGTTAAGGGAGGTTATCATCCCTAGGCCCATTTTACAGGAATTGCTAAAGGGAGCTCAGTAAGCTGAAACAAAAGGCTACTAATTAATAAAGTAAAACTTAAAAAAGCACAAATTCTCTAAGTAATTAAAAGCCAAATTCAGAACACACTAGGACAGTAATGCTGCTGTGTAAAGAATTTTATCCCTAGCACATAAGTTAAAAGACAAAACTTAATCACAATTATAACTAAAATACATTATCAGAGATACATGTTATGAAATGATATCAAACTCATAAAATATGATAAGGGTAGGAGTAAAGCTGTAGAGTTGTTTTATGAAATCAAAGTTAGGTTGTTATCAGCTTGAAGCAGACTGTTTGTTGTAAGATGGTTTATGTAAGCCTCTTGGTCACCACAAAGCAAAAACTTACAGTAGATGCACACAAAAAAATAGAAAGAATTCAAAGCCTACCAATACAGAAAACCGTCAAACCACGAAGGACAACAGTGAGAGAGAAGGAGAAAAACAGCATCTACAAAACAACCAGAAAACAATTTTTTAAACAGCAGTAATAAATTCTTATCAATCAATAACTACTTTCAATGTAAACGGATTAAATTATCCAATAAAAAGACATGGAGCAACTGAACGGGTTTGAAAGAGACCCAACTCTATGCTGTGTTCAGAAAAATCACTTCACTGTTGTGTTTAAGGGCAAGCATAATCTGAGAGTGCAGAAATGGAAAAAAATTTCATGCAAATGGAAATCCAAACAAGAGCAAGTTTAGCTGTTCTTACATCAGAAAAAAAAAAAGACTTTAAGTTAAAACCTGTAAAAAGAGAGAAAGAAGGACATTATATAATGATAAAAGGGCCAATTCATCAAGAGGATATAACATTTGTAAATACGTATGCACATTGGAGCACCTAAATACATAAAGCAAATATTAAAGAATCTGATGCACTACACTGAGAGAAGGAGACTTCACTACCTCACTTTCAATATCTGGATTCATAATCTACCGCCTGTTCTGAATTCTAACACGGGCAGGTTTTCCTATAACTCCACCCTCCCTAATTGCCTACAATGTGCCAAGCAGACATGGTACCTACAGGGGAAAGGAAGGGAAGGGCTGTCTGGGACTCTGGCTGGTGCAGCAATGGAAGAGAACAGGGCAGGGACATGAAAAGCCCATCCTAAATCTGGGTTAGAATGTGAGATGTGATAAATTACAATTGCCAAGACAGTGTGGGAAGTATTCTGAAGAGAATCCTGAAGTAATTACTGGTGTTATTCCAAGAAGAGCTAAAATCATCACCCAATAATCATTTTCTGGATTTTATATTAGCCACAATCAGACTTAACTAATAAGTGGGGAAGAAATGTGTTTATGAGTATTCTCTAACAGATACAAATCTGTTCAAATAGAGTCGATATCCTTCTAGAATATTCTAGAAAACTACTCTAATGAGTATTTTTAACAAAAGCAAACTTACCCTGGTCAAATGAAGTTTAAGATTCAGAGGATCTCACTTGCACACTCCCTTGAAAAAATTGTGAGAGAACTCTATATAGTCATATGGGCTATATTTTCCCAAAGTTACAAAAGTAATAAGTTTTAACTATGATTAGTGAAGACCACTCTCTCCACTCTGATCATCTTGCCTTCAGCATATTTCCTTCTATGACTAATGATGTTGGAATGGCTTAGAATAGTCTGGAGTCCAGCGAAGGGGAAGTTGAGTTGAGGATACATTTAATTTGGGTTTAGTGGATATATATTTGTGGCTTAAAGTCATTTTTGTGCAATCTTATGTTATTGCTACTTGATCCAGGATAAGACTACTCCTGCTTCCTAATGCTTCATAATACTTGTCACCCGTAGTATTTGCTGATGGAGGAGAAACAAGATTTGAAACGCACATGGCCTGTGAAAAATTATTAAAACAAGAATAAATTGGGGATATAACATATATGACCATAAGTGTACCATATATTTTTTTAGACTAGAATAATGAAAAATAGACTTGAACAAAATGTTTTTCCTTACAGGACACAAACCACTTCACCATATTACAATTAGAAAGTATATCTATGGGCCGGGCATGGTGGCTCATGCCTGTAATTCCAGCACTTTGGGAGGCCAAGGCGGGTGGATCACAAGGTCAGGAGTTTGAGACCAGCCTGATCAACATGGTGAACCCCTGTTTCTCCACTAATAATACACAAAAATTAGCCGGGTGTGGTAGTGCATCCCTGTAATCCCAGCTACTCAGGGGGTTGAGGTAGGAGAATTGCTTGAATCTGGGAAACGGAGGTTATAGTGAGCCGAGATCACGCCACTGCACTCCAGCGTAAGCGACACAGCAAGACTCTGTCTCAAAAAAAAAAAAAAAAAAAAAAAAAAAAGAAAGTATATCTATGGAGGAAGTTACAGTTTTTATGCACGGCAACATATTAAATTCCATCTTAGAGTATCTGACACATCTTGACCTGGAAAAGTCTGAGGGTTCAGATGAAATGGCATGCAACATTAAATCAATGCGGCAGAACAGTCTGAAAAACACATGTCTATACCTATCCTCCTATCTATCCCCCTCTATCTACCAATCAACACATACTAAAGGGTCAATGTACATGGCATAAGAACAATTTTTATAACTACATAGCTCAATTAAAAAAACAGCAATTGTGAAAAATATTTATATTACTCATGGATATGTTTATTTTCAGGTTATGTTTATATTTTTCCAGAGTTACTAATCAATCCAAATAGTCAAACATCATAGGAAGAAAGTATTGTTGTGGAAGCCAAGAATCTGAAATAAAGAAAATTGTCCAAACCTTCAAATTTTCCAAAATTCTTACAGCATAGTAGAGACTAAATACCATAACGGTCAAAATCATGGAAATTTTAAAAAGAACCATGAAAAATAATTTTTAAAAACAGATGCTTAAAATACCAACAGAAGAAATAGACAATTATGAGAATCAGAACACTCCTAAGCAGATATCTAAAACAGATGGAATATGAAGGTGTTTGTAAAGTCAATAGAACATCTACAAAATAACCAACAACCTCAGTTTTACTTCACTAAGTGTTGTGATCAGTTGGTAAGGCCTAGTATTATGAGTAATGACTTTGTTCTCCTGTACTTAATAAAGTACTGCTTGTACTTTTTAAAATCATGATAAAAATAATCTCTACAAAGAATCTAGGTGCATAATACAAGAGGCACAAAATTGATGCTTCTCAAACATACTTTTTATTTTAAAAATATTTTTATTGTGGTAAAATAAACATAACACAAAATTTGCCCTTTTAACTACCTTAAACATACAATTTGGTGACATTAAGTACATTTACAGGTTGTGCAACCATTACCAGTATGCATTTCCAGAAGTTTTTCATCATTCCACACTCGATTCTAGCCAAAAGACCAAGAAGCGATCTTTTTCATCATTCCAAAAGGAAACTCTGTACTCTTTTAAGCAGTAACTCTGTCCTGTTCCACCCTCAGCCCATGGTCAAACACACATTCTTTTTAAAAAAAATACTTTTCATACTTTTATATTTATACTTAAAAATAATACTTTTTATACTCTTCAGAATCCTGTCTCTTATATTCCAATACAAAAGTAGTATGCTACAGTTTATATACTGTGTTCAACAAGAAAAACATTGTTTATATTAGATATGTTTTCAGACTGAGAATATATTGAGAAACTTAGAAGAAATTAAGATTTCACAGAATATAAAGTAGTTGTGTTTACTTGTTTTACAAATAACCACTTTTCCCATAATAAAGACCTAGCAGAAAAAAAAAGCTTTTTCATCTTTAAGCATAAAAAATATTTGCCTCAGTATCTATTGTCCTATACAGCATGTCTCTCGCAATAAAAAACTATGAAGCATACATAAAGACAAGAAAAAAAAGCACAATGTAAAGAGACAAAACTCCAGACTCAGGTATGACATGTGTTGGAACTATCAAACAGAGACTTAAAAAAATCTATAATTTTAATATGTTAAGTTTACTAATGGAAAAAGTAAGCAACGTATAAGATCAACCAAATAATTTCATCAAAGAGATGAAAACTGTAAGAAAAATATCAAATTGAAATGCTAGAAATAAAAAAATGGTGAAAGAGATGAATAATGACTTCCACATGCTCATCAGATGATTCAATAAAACCGAGAAATCGCTGAGCTTAAAGACAAGTTAACAGAACTTACCAAACTGAAATGAAGTGAGGAAAAGAAATTAGAGGGGCAGGGAAAGAGAACCAGAGCACCCAAAAGCTGTAAGTAAACATCAAAGGGTCTAACATACGTGTAATTGGAATCCCAGAAGGAAATAAAAAGAGAATAGGGAAGGATATACACTTGAAGAAATTATGGCTGAATATTCTTCAAAACTGGTGATAGACACAAAACCAAAGATTCAAGTAGTACAGAAAACACCACACAGGATAAATGCCCTCAACAAAAGTCTCACCTTGGCATATTACATTCAAAGTGCTGAAAATCAAATACAAAGAAAAAAATATTTAAAGCAATCTGAGGGGGAAAATGTATTAACTACAGATCGAGGATACAAATTGCAGCAGACTTGTTAATCAGATATCATACAATTAAGAGGGCAAGATACTTTAAACTAATGAAAGAGAAATAAAATGTTAACCCAGCATTACATACCCATTGAAAATATTCTTTAAATATGGAGCAGAAATACACTTATTTAAAATTAGAGAGTCTTGCTCTGTCATCCAGGCTGGAGTGCAGTGGTGCAATCATAATTCATTGCAGCCTGAAACTCCTGGGTTCAATTGATGCTCCATTCTCAGCCTCCCAAGTAGCTAGTACTACAGGTGCTCACCACTGTGCCTGGCTAATTTTTTATTTTTTTTAGAGATGACGGTCTTGTTATGCTGCCCAGGGTGGTCTTGAATGCCTGGTCTCAAGCAATCCTCTGGGCTTAGCCTCCCAAAATGCTGGGATTCCAGGCATGACCCACCATGCCCGGCCAGAAACAGACTTTTTCAAAGACAAAAACAGATAATTCAATGCCAGGAGACCTACTCTTATGAGAAGTTAAAAGAAGTTTTTTTAAATAGATGGAAGATGATGTAGGTCAGAAACTTGGATCTACAAAAAGAAATGAAGAATGTTCACCAAAGGAATGAATAAAAGTATAATATCTTTTTGGGCTGGGCACGGTGGCTCACGCCTATAATCCCAGCACTTTGGGAGGCTGAGATGGGTGGATCACGAGGTCAGGAGATCGAGACCATCCTGGCTAACACAGTGAAACCCCGTCTGTACTGAAAATACAAAAACTTAGCCGGGCATGGTGGTGGGCACCTGTAGTCCCAGCTACTCGGGAGGCTGAGGCAGGAGAATGGCGTGAACCTGGGAGGCAGAGCTTGCAGTGAGCAGAGATTACGCCACTGCACTCCAGCCTGGGGAACAAAGCGAGACTCCGTCTCAAAAAAAAAAAAAAAAAGTATCTTTTAAAAATTGTAATTGTTCTAAAAGATAATTGACTGAATCAAGAAGATCAAAAAAAGATTATTTGCTAACAGCATGTGTAAAAGTGAAGTGTGTGACAATGGGGCAAGGATTGGGAGGAAAGAATTTTGAAATCCTGTAATCATACAGTTTAAGATTATGCTGTATAAAAACAAATAGAAAACGCTTTTTTTTTTTCAGATGGAGTTTCACTCCCATTGCCCAGGCTAGAGTGCAATGGTGCAATCTCGGCTCACTGCAACCCCTGCCTCCTAGGTTCAAGCGATTCTCCTGCCTCAGCCTCCCAAGTAGCTGGGATGACAGGCATGCACCACTATGCCTGGCTAATTTTGTATTTTTAGTGGAGACAGGGTTTCTTCATGTTGGTCAGGCTGGTCTTGAACTCCCGACTTCAGGTGATCTGCCCACCTCAGCCTCCCAAAGTGCTGGGATTACAGGTGTGAGCCACCGTGCCCAGGCTAGAGAACATTTCTTACCAAATTTTAAAACAATTCTAAAAATTACAATGATTGCCAATAATGAGCTGTAAAGCTAAATGAAATATTATCTAAATTATTAATAATTTTTAAAAGATAATCCATCGTCCTAAAAGAATCTCTGTATTCTCCCTTTTAAAATAAATTCCTTTATTTCAACTAATATTATAAAATTGCTATCATATAAAGAAGCAGTCAAATGTGTGCAGCTTCAGCATGGAAGGAAAATGGTGCTTTAGCACTTAAATTATGTATTCTTTTGGATTTTTTTTTTTTTTTTTTTTGAGACAGAGTCTTGCTGTGTCACCCAGGCTGGAGTGCAGTGGTGCAATATCGGCTCACTGCAACCTCTGCCTCCTGGGTTCATCCCATTCTCCTGTTACAGCCTCCCAAGTAGCTGGGACTACAGGCACCCGCCACCACGCCCAGCTAATTTTTTTGTGTTTTTAGTAAAGACAGGGTTTCACTGTGTTAGGCAGAATGGTCTCAATCTCCTGACCTCATGATCCGCCTGCCTCGGCCTCCCAAAGTGTTGGGATTACAGGCGTGAGCCACCGCACCCAGCCTATTTTGGATTTTTTGATGTTTTGATAATTGCCATCTATTTAGTACTGGTAATATATTATTTCTGTTCTCATTTTACATAAGTTTTTAACTTTATTCATAATTCAGTGTTTGTCATTTTGTATTATCAAATTTTTGTCCACTTCAGTTTTCACAAAATCTGAATCCATTCCCTGGTTTTAAATAATACTGTAAAATTATCTGATACTTTACAGCTGATTGGCATAGAGTGGAAACTTTGCAACAGTAGTATACAACTTCTCAGAATCCTCTTCATAATTACAAATGGTATAAGGAAAAACAATCAGCACCTAAATGACTTTATATGCATCAATGCTTTGGATATACAATAAGAATGCAACATTAGGATATGTTTTTTCCCCCGCTCTGCTGTGTAAAAATATCCAAGAGATTGTCCAGTGCAACCTTTCCCAATGTTGAGGCCATTCATGCCCAGATCAAGTGACTTTTCTATGTCAGGCATCTGAGCCCAAGTTAAGCCATCACATCCCCTGTGACCTGCACGTATACATCCAGATGGCCTGAAGCAACTGAAGATCCACAAAAGAAGTGAAAATAGCCGATTCCTGACTTAACTGATGACATTCCACCATTGTGATTTATTCCTGCCCTACCCTAACTGATCAATTGACTTTGTTACAATACACCCTCCCCACCCTTGCGATAATGTACTTTGTGATATTCCCCTGCCCTTGTGAATGTACTTTGTATGATACACCTCCCTCCTCCCTTGAGAAGGTACTTGGTAATATCCTCCCCCACCCTTAAAAAGGTACTTTGTAATATTTTCCCCACCCTTGAGAATGTACTTTGTAAGATCCACCCTCTGCCCACAAAAAATTGCTCCTAACTCCACCGCCTATCCCAAACCTATAAGAACTAATGATAATCCCACCATGCTTCCCTGACTCTCTTTTTGGACTCAGCCCACCTGCACCCAGGTGATTAAAAAGCTTTATTGCTCATACAAAGCCTGCTTGGTGGTCTCTTCACATGGACGCACATGACATTCTACAGCTAATAGCACTTGGTGGCAGATGTGAGATGATAATTCTGTTCTCCCAAATTTACACCGCCACTGAAATGAGGATGGGAAAAACAACAGAATGGAATAGGACTTCCAATGAGGACCCAACGCAACCAAGAGGAAGTGGAGATCTCCAGAAGCAGATAGGGTAGACCTGTAAGAATCCCAAGGATGCCAAACCTGCAGGCATAAATTGTCAAGTTCTCAATGTCAAGTTCTTAAGGCAACCTGGTGCTCGATACTGAAGGACTTCCTAAGATAGAAAAAGTTTTAACTTGTAATCTGTCAGATACAAAAGAATTTCCTCTTCAAAGGTTTAGCTTGTTCAGCGTCCTTGTTCTTTTTTCCCTACTTCCAAGGCCAAACTAACTTCCTCATCCTTTGTGCCTCCCTGTCTTAGTTTCACAGTGAACAGCTTTCCTGCTGGTCCTTATCTACATAGCCCACATCTGCTACCCACTCTGTAAATCACCCCTCCCACTGAAACTGCCCTTCCTGCCAGTGTAACCACATTCCTGCACGTTTCAAGTTAGCCAGTCGAGTTAGATTGAGTGGTCCAACTCCAGCCAGCGGAGGCAGGACACAGTGGCAGGGACAAGCTGAGTTAGGAATTAAAAACCCCTTCCCTCCTTTATTCTGTGTGTTCTAGTGGCAACCAGGCTTGCGAGTAACACCCTTCTACAGAAGTAAATTTGCCTTGCTGAGAAATCCTTTGTTTAGTGCTCATTTTGTTTGTGATTCTGAGCCTTATTTCCAACATAATCCTTCAGAGTTGCCCATTAAATGAGTTCAGCTTGCCCATAAACATGCCCTCTAGGAACACTTGAAAACTGCTACATGAGAAAGCTTCAGCACTGGCACCAATCTAAGTCACCTCTCTTGTTCCACTACAACGCCCTTACCCCAGCCCTGGCTGCTCACCCACACTTGCCACCGTATTTCTACTGAATTCACACTATTTTCCTGCTGTAACAACAGCTCAGTTCAGACTCAATTTCTTGTGTAACCACAGAACTTCCCTTAGCAAGAGACATGCTTTCACTTCAATCTTGAGGAAATAATTTGCTACATCCATTTTTCTCTCTGCAGTGAGTTAAACAAGAATAAATAAAACGTGGCCCTAAGATCATGTCTATTGTGACTAGCAGAAGATCTACAATTTTAATAAAACTGGATGCATTTGAACAACCTATGAATTTTTACTATGTCTCTGAGTCTGGAATCTAATCTGTCAGTTTCCTGTAGTTACTCAGACTCTGTTAATACCCAAAGAAGAACTTTGACTGAATATCAATATGTTCCAACCCAAATGTAGAAATCAGCACAATCAGGACTTTAGAAAGTTATTGAAATCACCCGATATCTGACAAACTGCTATAACTAAATACCAATGCCAACAGAAGAATTTTGCAAAAGTTTATGAATGCACCCAGTACTTTTTAACATACTTACTATAACATCCCCTACCCTGTGGGATGAAAATCAACCCCCATCTAAGAAACAAATTGTAACACTTTACCTTTCATTTTCAAACTCTTAAAAATAAAGTCTCAGAAAAATTGTCATCTATTGCTTTCCATAGGGTTAGAAGTTTATTCACACAAGGGTCAAACATATTTTTTGATTTTTATTTCTAATTGACAAATCATAGTTGTATATCTTTGTGGGGTACAATGTGATGTTTTGATTGTTGAAATACAAAAAGCCTCCTTCTAAAGTGGTACTAAATAATGCCTAAATGAGTTTTTATAAATTTGTGCCAGCTTTGTATAATCAGACAAATAAATACAAGTTATTTATACCATTTTAATACAAATAGTTCAAGATTTTTACTTTTCTCTCCCTTTATGTCACTATGAATACACTAGAAATAATAATCGCAATAGTACATGGTTAGGACTATTTAAATAATAATAATCTTTAACTTACATTTTTGTTACCTATTATATGCTGGGACCAATAGATGTATCTCATATATGTATTATTCTCATAATGTCTAGCTGGTATGTATTATAATACCATATTTATGTGAGAATTATGGCTCATAAAGATGAAGTGAATTTTTGAAATCATGAGAACAAAACTTTATTTTTGCCTAAAATAATGTTTGCAAACATTAGGATTACCATAAATATTTGCTTAATCAATAAATTAACATGAATAAATCCAGGTTGTCTGTGGCTAAAGCACATACCTTTTTCCTATACTGTGTTCAGCTTTTATCCTCTTTTGTTTAAAAATCATTTAAACAGTCAAGTGGTAAAATTGGAGCATAATTCTAAATAAAACAAGGAAGGTGTAGGGATGGGTGACTCATTCCAAAAGTATTCTAATTTCCAGTATCATAATCAAAATACATTCAGTTCATACCCATATTCATCAAGGAAATTGCAAACTATAATTTGATGCCATCAGCAAACCGTGAGCACCAGGCCACATGGCCACACACCAACAGAGAACAGAGTGCCAAATATCCCTGAGCCTCATCTCCCAGCTCAGGAACCCCACTGTTGAGCCACTATTACCCAGTACTGCCATTATCAAGATCCACAGAGCAGCCATTTACAGCTCTCGCAGACAAGAGGGTGCATAATTCAGGAGGCTACACCTTTTTCTTCAGTCAGGAGCCTTTCCTCCTCCTGTGGCCACAGCTAGTAGTAAGGGAACTTGGCAACAGTGAAGAGAGTTACCAGGTGTTCCACCTGTGTGCTACTCAGCTAGATCAACAACATGGCATACATCCAGGTGCGTTGGCTCACACCTGTAATTCCAGGACTTTGGGAGGCCGAGGTCACCTGAGGTCAGGAATTCGAGATGAGCCTGCCAACATGGTGAAACCCCATCTCTACTGAAAACACAAAAATTAGCCAGGCATGGTGGCAGGTGCCTGCAATCCCAGCTACTCAGTAGGCTGAGGCAGGAGAATCGCTTGAACCCAGGAGGCAGAGGTTGCAGTAAGCTGAGATCCTTCCACTGCACTCCAGCCTGCACGACAGAGAGAGACTCCGTCTCAAAAGAAAAAAAAAAAACAAGAAAAGAAAATAGCATACAATGATTAGCACCAATAAAAATGGTTTTCCGCATCGACAATGCTTTTAGGTTAAACTGAAACGCACCCATTGAAAGTGACCCACCCTAATTTAAATGATTCTGTTATAGACAGTGTTGGTGTTCTCTCTCTGTATGGATGGTTGGGAAGTTGGAAGACCTTGTTATTCTCAGTTTCCTTCATGGACATAGAGCACCCTCAGAGGACCCAGTAACTGACAGGTCTCCTAGGTGGCCCAGAGTTCTACTGACATGAGAGAGAATTAATCAATAAGCTTCACAGGTAAACAAAGATTCTCAACTCTCTTACATTTTGAAATGACAAGTTTTTACTCTAAGGAGAAAACAGGCAGTTTTGTTCTCAGCCTGCTATAAATAGTGCTATTGAGACTATGAATATGACAAGATGATCACGCATTGATGGGATGGTAATTTTCTGTAATGCTCTGAGGAGTTTTCATCATATAGAAAATTTCTCTCTTCCAATTCATTCTAAAATATTATTTTTAAAGAGAGAGAGAAGTATAGGCATTATCTTGTTTAGTAACAGTCACAAGTACAGTTGCTGAAACATACCATATTTTTATGAGAGTTTTTCATTTTATAAACAATGTTACTTATTCTGTCACTCAAGGCATAACTACTGAAAATTGGTAAGCTGCAAAGGTAATGGCTATTTCTATTGTAAGAGTCAAATTAAGATGTCACAGAAGAAAATATTGTTTTTAGGGAATGCAGAAATATGAAAGAAACCTGGAGTAAATCTCTTTCAAAGGCAGAAACATTTTAAAATAAGAAACAAAGAATAAAAATCATTTTTTCTGTCATATTGTTATTTACATTTGTTATTCTGAAATGTGAAAGTGGAACACATGGGTTATTATGTGTATGATTTTTCCCATTTTTTTAGTCTAAATATTTTCGAATTTAATGTAGGTATCCTGGCATTGCATGAAAATAGACTGTAAATATATTAAGCCTTTTGGGGACCCTGGTTGTGTAGGAAACAGCCTTAAACACATACATGAAGAAGCATTTGTTAGGAATCAAGTTCTGTGTGTGTGCATGCAAGCATGCCTTTCCATGTTGTGATACGACCAGTAGATCTAGAAATGTTTCCCTCTCCTACCAGTTCCCTCTTCTCCCCTCAGCATTGTACAAAGCTATGCAGGAAGAACAGCAGCACTGTAAACACCAAGTGACCCATGCGTTTACTGCTGTGACATGCCCGAGAATACAGTAGACAGCCTTACGTGCATTGAGAACACATCATAGGTCTAAGGGGAGCATGCTGCCTCCTTGGTATGGATGCATCCAGGCCTGACTAGACTCAAGGACAACACGGGAGGGGTTAGTAATCCTGACACATGGATTGAAGACAGACAGGATATCCATGTGGTTAGCCACATGGATTCTAAAGGCAGATTAAGCAACATATTATGTGACCTTCAGCAAGTAAGTTACTGGCACTTTTTCCTTGGTTTCCCCAACTGCAAAATGGAGATAAAAAGCATACCTACCTCATACCTACCTAAAAATTACACCTACATTAACTTTGTAACAACTAAAGGACTTAACATTTGTAAAAGGTCTAGAACAGTGATGAACATGTAGTGAGCACTATGCAAGTATTTGGTAGTAGTAGCAGCGGTATTAACAGTAGTGATACTGGTGGCAGTAGGAATAGTGTTAGTAGTAGTAGAGTGTGGTTCTGTGACTTTCCAGGCACAGTGACCTCATTCACTGAAACTTATGTCAATCAGAACTTGAGTTTTAATAGATCATATTTACAGCCTTTCTCCTTTGAGGACAGAGCTAGAAATACATCACACTGTGACTTTTTCTAGTGAATCACCAAACCTGGGGGTGATCTTCAGGCCCCCAACACAACTCCCCACAGGCATATAAGCCTTCTCTGCAAGTTGGCAAAAAGAGAATTGTGATCATATAAACACATCACCTGCCACCTGAAGATCACTCTAGCTGAGCAGAACCCAGACGAACTCAACAAAGCCTGTTCCTTCAGCAAGGCTTCCAACAGCTGGACATTATGGGAGTAATATAAATAACACTTATGATGGCCCCAGCATATATGTTAAAGCAGCCGGGTGTGGTGGCTCACGCCTGTAATCCCAGCACTTTGGGAGGCCAAGGTGGGTGGATCACGAGGTCAGGAGATCGACACCATCCTGTGAATGGTGAAACCCCGTCTCTACTAAAAGTACAAAAAATTAGCCAGGCACGGTGGTGGGCACCTGTAGTCCCAGCTACTCGGGAGGCTGAGGCAGGAGAATGGCGTGAACCTGGGAGGCGGAGCTTGCAGTAAGCCGAGATCGTGCCACTGCACTCCAGCCTGGGTGACAAAGCAAGACTCCGTCTCAAAAAAAAAAAAAAAAAAAGAAAGAAAAAGAAATATATGTTAAAGTGTATTATTATTTAAATAGCAATTTGACTCTGGCTAGGAATTCCAGTGCTATGTTGAACAGAAGTGGTAAGAGTGGTAAGAGGGGGCATCATTGTCTTGTTCCTGTTAGTAAGGGGAATGCTTCCAGCTTTTGCCCATTCAGTATAATGTTGGCTATGAGTTTGTTATTATTTTGAGGTAAGTTCTTTCTATACCTAGTTTGTCAAGGGGTTTTTTTTTTTTTATCATAAAAGGATGTTGCATTTTATGAAAAGCATTTTCTGCAGCTATTGAGATGATCATATGATTTGTGTTTTTAATTCTGTTTATGTGGTGAATCACTTTTTTTTTTTTTTAGATGGATTTTCGCTTTTGTTGCCCAGGCTGGAATGTAGTGGCACGATCTCAGCTCACTGCAACCTCTGCCTCCCAGGTTCAAGAAATTCTCCTGCCTCAGCCTCCCGAGTAGCTGGGATTACAGGCATCTGCCACCACACCCAGCCAATTTTTGTATTTTTAGTAGAGACAGGGTTTCACCATATTGGCCAGCTGGTCTCAAATTTCTGACCTTATGTGATCCACCTGCCTAAAAAAAGTGATGGGATTACAGGCGTGAGCCACTGTGCCCAGCCCACATTTATTAATTTACGTATGTTGACCCAACCATGCATCCCAGGAATAAAGCGTACTTGACCGTGGTGAATTACCTTTTTGATATGCTGCTGGATTTGTTTTGCTAGTATTTTGTTGAGAATTTTTGCATCTATGTTCATCAAGGATATTGGCCTGTAGTTTTCTATGTTTGTTGTCTCTGGCAGATTTTGGTGTCAGAGTGATGCTGGCTCTGTAGAATGAGTTAGAAAGAAGTCCCTCCTCCTCAATGTTTTGGAATAGATTCAATAGAATTGGTACCAGCTCTTTTTTGTATGTCTGGTAGAATTCAGCTGTGAATCTAAAGCTCTTTTCTTTATAAATGACTCAGGCTCAGGTATTACTTTACAATATTGCAGCTATGGACTAATGCAGTGAATTGCTAGGCTGGAAGCCCAAACTGGCTTGGAGCAGCAGAAGTGGGGCCATCACATGGTCTTCCACCCAGGTAGTTCCTGAGGGAGCACAGAGCTGTGCCCACCCTCAGAGATTAAGCAGAGCTGGTCCCTGTGTTGGAAGCTTGAGCTGAGCCTTGCCTAGCAACGAGGAATAAGGCAACATGACTACAGTCTCTAGTGAGAATATGGCAGCTGGCGCTGGGCTGCTCAGGGATCCAGGGCCTGTGAGGCTCCACATGGGAAAGAGCAGTGCCTCTGCAAAAACTTCAGGAGGCTCTCTGTGCCAGTCTAGAGGCCCAGGGTTGTCGGAGGGATCTCCAATGTCCAGGATTGTGAAGACCCATGTGGGGAAGTGTGGATCCCCTGGGGACTCTCACTTGCCTGTTCTGCATTTGAGAAAGATTCTTTTTTTTTTTTTTTTTTTTTTTTTTTTTTTTTTTTTTTTTTTTTTTGAGACGGAGTCTGGCTCTGTCGCCCAGGCTGGAGTGCAGTGGCCGGATCTCAGCTCACTGCAAGCTCCGCCCCCCGGGTTTACGCCATTCTCCTGCCTCAGCCTCCCGAGTAGCTGGGACTACAGGCGCCCGCCGCCTCGCCCGGCTAGTTTTTTGTATTTTTTAGTAGAGACGGGGTTTCACCGTGTTCGCCAGGATGGTCTCGATCTCCTGACCTCGTGATCCGCCCGTCTCGGCCTCCCAAAGTGCTGGGATTACAGGCGTGAGCCACCGCACCCGGACCAAAGAAATTAAAGGCCAGGCACAGGGGCTCATGCCTGTAATCTCAGCACTTTGTGAGGCCAGAGGGGTGGCTGCCAGCTTCACTCCTTTCTATTCTCTGTGGATCCCGATTCCTTGGTGAATCTCAACATGGTCTCCAGACCGTCCACTTTAAGAGTTACTACTTAATGGCAGCTTTGTTTCCTCTCCATGAGGGTGGCCCACACTATTTGCTTCTAGTCAGCCATATTGAACTATCCCCTGTGTTTTCTATTTAATGCTAGGATTTCACTAGATATTTAAAGATAAATAACAGACATAGCACCCTTGACTTCAATTACCACATAATTTTAATGGAAAGGGAATAAACAAACCCCAAAACTCCATAAATAGAAAAGTTTAAACATGTGTAGGTTTTCATGGGTTTACCTAACACAGCCTAGAGAACTGAGAAAAAGACTTTCTATTGAGGATATACATGTATAGAGTCTTACCACATAACAAATAGAAAAAATATTAAAAATTCATAAAAATATAAAATATTTATTTCAAGATATATAAAATAATAAATTTAGTGATTATTACCATATATAACTATATAATAGTCAAAGCAATGAGTGGTTGTTTGGATATGCCCATATGAATTAAGTTTGGCTGCCTTATTTTGTAAATATCACAAGTATATAAATATATACAAATATACAAAGTTTAACTCTGACAATGCATATCGATCTGAAAGGAAAATAAGGAAGGATATTTCCTGATTTGTTTGCAATTTTTATAAAGAAACTAGAGTGAATCATCAATTACAGTACCAGATGTGGATTCTGAGACAAAAACTCAAATAATTTTCTACAAATGGCAATAATTTGGTTTGAAAAATTAAGGATATTTAAAATTTTGCATCTGATTTGCATCTCTGAAATCATTATGACTGATGCAGCAAAAAGAATATGGTGTTCTACGAAAATAGCTGAATGTGAAATAAAGGAAGTCCCAGGCCATGGTCAAGTACCAACCATAGATTTCAAAAGGATTAAAGCCACCAGAGAGAACCTTTGCAAGCTCCATGTATCACATCTAGTCTTCTGAAAACTCTTATTTTGTTCTAATTTAAGATAAAAACAAAGTAAGATACTTTAGTACGTTTTTATATGAGCTATTTGCCTGTTAATGTATTTCTAATAAGCAATTTTCTCTTTAAAATATTTTAATGTGGGAAAATATATATAATAGAAAATTTGCCATTTAAACTATTTTTAAGTATACAATTCAGTGGCATTAAGTACATTCACAATGTTATGTAACCATCACCACTATCTATTTTCAAACCATTTTCATTACCCCAGGCAGAAATCCTGCCATCCTTAATTAATTACTCCCCATTCTCCCCTCCTTACAGTCCCTGCAAACTTTGATTCTACTTTCAGTCTCAGAATTTGCCTGTTATAGATATGTCTTACAAGTGGAATACGATATTTATCCTTTTGTCTGGCTCCTTTCATTTTCACTTGTTTTAAAGTTTTGTCCATGTGCATATATCAGGACTTTATTCCTTTATGTGGGTGAATAATATTCTATTTTATAGATATACCACATTTGTTTATCCATTCAATTGTTGATAGAATTACGGTTCTTTCCATCTTTTGACTATTGTGTCTAATGTTGCCATGAACATTAGTATACAATTATCTCTTTAAGTCCTGTTTTCAATTCTTGCGGCTAGATACTTAGGAGTAGAATTGCTGGGTCTTAGGGTAATTCTGTTTAGCTTTTTCACCAGCAGTATATGAAGTTCCTAGTTTCTCTAAATCCTTGTCAACAGTTCTCACATTTCTGTTTTTGTTTTTTAAATTACAGTCATCAGAGTGTGTGTGAAATGGAAATGGCATCTCATTGTGGTTTTGATTTCCATTTTCCTAATGACTAATGAGTGCTTCTCATGTGCTTATTGGCCATTTGTGTATCTTCTTTCGAGAAATTTCTATTAAGTCCTTTGCCTATTTTGTAGTTGGCTTGTTTATCCTTTTGTTGTTTAGTTTTAGCGGTCTTCATATATTCCAGATATCAAGCCCTTATAAGATATGATTTGCAAACATATCCCCCTCCCCCACTCTGTCGGATGCCTCTACTTTCTTGAAAACGTCCTGGTATGCAAAAAAGTTTGAAACTTTGGTAAAAATCAAATTCATCTACGTTTTCTTTTGTTTTTCATGTTTTGGCATTATATCAAATTATTCGTTTCCAAATAGAAAGTCATGAAGATTTACTCCTATGACTTTTTCTACGATTTTTATGGATTTAGCTCCTATGTCTTTAAGTTGTTCATGTATTTTGAGTTAATTTTTGTACATAAGATGTGCTAGCAGTCAGCAACTTTCTTTACTGCTAGTGTACGTCTCTACCAACACACTCTGTGCCAAAGACCCTTTAAAACTTTAAAATGGGAATGATACTTGTGTCCTCTTTTTCCTCAGGAGCATTTTAAGACATAAAGAAATAATACAACTGAATTATTTTTTTTCTTTTACATAATTAGCCATGTATAAATTGTTATTTTATACCATGTCTCACTAGAGGCAAATTTTTTTCGTGAAACTAATGAAGCTTAGACTCAGGACCACAAGTTTTTAAAGGCTCCTTCTAACACCCTGGGAAAGATCTTAGCACTACATTCCACGCTCACATGTATTTGTTAAGTTTGCAAATGTAAGCTAACTTTCTGCAATTGACTAATACTGCAGTTTCTTTCCACTGCAGTTTCTTTCCACTCACACTTTCCCTGCTACACTTATCTCATATTAAGTGGCGCTGAAATGGTCACAAGCATTTTTTAAATCCACCTAAGTAAAGTAGAAAATACACCATATAAACTACAATTTAGAAAGACATTTAGGTATTTCAATTTGTGTGTGTGTGTGCGTCTTTTCTTTTCTTTCTTTTTTTTTTTTTTTTGAGACGGAGTCTCGCTCTGTCGCCCAGGCTGGAGTGCAGTGGCCGGATCTCAGCTCACTGCAAGCTCCGCCTCCCGGGTTCACGCCATTCTCCTGCCTCAGCCTCCCGAGTAGCTGGGACTACAGGCGCCGCCACCACACCCAGCTAATTTTTTGTATTTTTAGTAGAGATGGGGTTTCACCGGGTTAGCCAGGATGGTCTTGATCTCCGACCTTGTGATCCACCCGTCTCGGCCTCCCAAAGTGCTGGGATTACAGGCGTGAGCCACCGCACCCGGACCAAAGAAATTAAAGGCCAGGCACAGGGGCTCATGCCTGTAATCTCAGCACTTTGTGAGGCCATGGCGGGTGGATCACGAGGTCGGGAGTTCAAGACCAGCCTGGCCAACATAGTGAAATCCCATCTCTAGTAAAAATACAAAAATTAGCTGGGCATAGTGGTGTGTGCTTATAATCCCAGTCCTCGGGAGGCTGAGGGAGGAAAATTGCTTGAACCGGGACCTGGGAGGTGGAGGTTGCAGTGAGCCGAGATCATGCCATTGCACTCCAGCCTGGGCTACAGAGTGAGACTCCATCTCAGAAAAAAATAAAAATAAAATTAAAAAAGAAATTAAAGACTCCTGTTTAAAGTACCTTCTTTTGCCATCCTTACATTTATTTATTAAAGAACAGAAACAATATTTTGATAAAAATGTAATGTGAAATTAAGGTAACAAAGATGAGTGATGAAATTAAAATAAATGGTTTGATAGCAAGAAGCTAATTATAACCCCAAAAAAATTTCAGGTTTTGCCAAAAACAGTAATTCATTAAAAGAAGAGATAAATTGTGAACCAAAGTAATGAAGAAGCTTTTGACTTGTTCCACAAGTCCAATTAATGGAGAGAAATGAATCATATCATCACAGTGGAAATTTTAATTTTCAGTACCGACTGAAGAAAATAACGTAAAATTTGTATCTATATGATGAGGATATTAATGATAAACTTGAAATGTAGACTGAATTCAAAGAGTATTTGACAGTGTTCTCTGTACAAAAACCTGAAATGCCCTGAAACCTCTTACTCTTCATATATAAAAGAAACTTGATACATGGTTTCCCAAATTTGACAACAATCCCAAAACTTAACATGCCACCACTAATATTGAGTTGTTAAGGTGAAACTTTACTCAATTATCACTAGTGAAAATATAATTGATAAACCATGTTAAAGACTCATTTTATTCTCTCTACTTTGTTTTTGTTTTTGTTTTTTGAGATGGAGTCTGTCTCTGTCACCCAGGCTGGAGTGAAGTGGCACGATCTCTACTCACTGCACCTCCTCCTCCTGTGTTCAAGCGATTCTTCTGCCTCAGCCTCCCAAGCAACTGGGATTACAGGCACCTGCCTCCATGGCCCTGCTAATTTTTGTATTTTCAGTAGAGATGGGGTTTTTCCATGTTGTCCAGACTGGTCTCAAACTCCCGACCTCAGGTGATCCACATGCCTTGGCCTCCCAAAGTGCTGTGATTACAGGTGTGAGCCACCACACCCAGCATATTCTCTCTACTAAAAATAGTACCACATCATCATTGTCACATGAAGTGGCCAATAAAATTCTCGCACTCCAGAAATGTAGAAAAAGTATATAGAGATAAGTTAGGCATTTGATCAAATCATGTTATTTTTCTGAATTTTATGCTTGTGGAATTAGGCAGGTTTTCAAAATTTGCAATTTCATATGAATTTTCTTTTACATAAATAAATATTTGCTTTTCTATGTTTAATTTTGTAGTTTTTAAAATATTTGTATGGAGGACCCTCAAATTTTTATTTCAGGACCCACAAATTCTGTCTTCCTATGTCTTCCCCTGGCTTGCTTGCTTGCTTTCTCTCTCTCTCCTTCCTTCCTTCTTTTTTTTTTTTTTTTGTTGTTGTTGTTTTGTTTTTTGAGATGGAGTCTCACTGTGTCATCCAGGCTGGAGTGCAGTGGCGCCATCCCGGCTCACTGCCACGTCTGCCTCCCAGGTTCAAGCAATTCTCCTGCCTCAGCCTCCAAAGCAGACGGGATTACAGGCATACACTACCACATCCAGCTATTTTTTTAATTATTATTATATTTTTGGTAGAGATGGGGTTTTCGTTGGCCAGGCTGGTCCTCGTGATCTGCCTGCCTCGGCCTCCCAAAGTGCTGGGATCACAGGCGTGAGCCACTGTGCCTGGCCTCCCCTGGCTTTCTTAATAAATACAACTAATTGAAAACGAACAGTGTTTATGTGATATGTACTTGTGGGTATGGGTATATGAATGTGAAAAAAAAGAAAGAACGAACCAGAAAAAAACTGAAAAAAAAGTCTTTGGTCCAGGGAATAAAGTCTAGAATGCCTGCAATTCTGGGAGACATATTTGTTTTCTCTAGCAGGTTATCCAAAGAAAACAAGAAAGAAAGTGAAAAGATGACCAAGAACAGAGAGAATAAAAAAGGGACAGTGAGGGAAAGAAAAGGAGAACATGGGGCCGGGCGCGGTGGCTCAAGCCTGTAATCCCAGCACTTTGGGAGGCCGAGACGGGCGGATCACAAGGTCAGGAGATCGAGACCATCCTGGCTAACCCGGTGAAACCCCGTCTCTACTAAAAAATACAAAAAACTAGCCGGGCGAGGTGGCGGGCGCCTGTAGTCCCAGCTACTCGGGAGGCTGAGGCAGGAGAATGGCATGAACCCGGGAGGCGGAGCTTGCAGTGAGCTGAGATCCGGCCACTGCACTCCAGCCTGGGCCACAGAGCGAGACTCCGTCTCAAAAAAAAAAAAAAAAAAAAAAAGGAGAACATGGGAGGAAGGAAGACAGAGGGAGATATTGAGAGTCCATGAGATTTTTTCTGGCTAAACAGAAAGCCTGTGCACGGTTCAAGAGTGACAAGAATGATCTGTCTAGGTGAAGATACAAACTTAAAGTGATGGAAAAGACTGAAGTAAATGCATTCAATGGAAATCTGGAAAAATTGGTGAGAGGTAAGTTGTAAATTACGGAAGTATGTTCCAGTTTTCCTAAGCCGCATGAGAAAAGAACTTGGCATCAGAATCTGTGGGTGAAATCAGTAGATTTTGATGGCTAATGTTGCTCAGGGAATCCCAGGCTAATATTCAAATACATTATTCAAGTATTATTTTATGTAATATAATGCATTTGTACACCTTTATTTTAAGAATTATGGATCTGTATTTTAATTTTTCTGGATATTCTGGGGAAGAGGATTTTATCAGTGCAAGAATATTACATGATTCAAATTACTGGAGACATTTATGTAATCAGGCACTACAAATCCACATCCATAAATACATACTTTTTGTATGTACGTATTTATTGTGTCTTTGTCTATTCCTGTTGCTATAACAAAATACCAGAGACAAGTTTATATATAAATAATGGAAACTGGCTGGGCACGGTGGCTCATGCCTGTAATCCCAGCACTTTGGAGGCCGAAGCAGGTGGCTCACGAGGTCAGGAGTTCAAGACCAGCCAGGCCCAGATGGTAAAACTTCGTCTCTACTAAAAACACAAAATTAGCCAGGTGTGGTGGCAGGTGCCTATAATCCCAGCTACTCAGGAGGCTGAGGCAGGAGAATCGCTTGAACCTGGGTGGCAGAGGTTGCAGTGAGCTGAGATTGCACTTCTGCACTCCATCCTGAGTGACAGAGTGATACTTTGTCTCATAAAATAAAATAAAATAAAATAATGGAAATCTATGTCTCACAGTTCTAGAGGCTGCAGAGTTCAAGATTAAGGAACCTGCAGATGCTGGTAAGGGTTTTTTCTCTGCTTCCAAGATGGTGTCTTCTTGCTGGGTCCCCACGTGGCAGAAGGGGCACACACTGTGTCTTCACTTGGTGAAAGAGGGGAAGCAAAGGACAAAAGGCACTTAGGTACCCTCTTCAATCTCTTTTAAAAGATTCCATCCCTTAATACTATGGCTTTGGGTTTTAGGTTCCAACCTATGAATTTGAGGTAGACACACACATTCAAACCACAGCATTCTGCCTCTAGCATCCCAAAACTCATGGCCTTCTCATAAGCAAAACACATTGATTCCATCCCCATGACCCCCAAAGTCTTAACTTGTTCTAGCACCAACTCAAATGTCAAAAGTCCAGAGTGTCATCTACATATCATCCAAATCGGATATGAGTGAGATTCAAGGTATGATTCGTCCTGAGACATATGCTCTACCTACGAATTCAACAAGCTATTGCTTTCAAAATGTAATGGTGGCCAGGCATAGAATAGACATTCTTATTTCAAAAAGAAGAAATAGGAAAGAAGAAAGGGGCAACAGGTCCCAAATAAGTCTAAAACCCAACACAGCAAACATTATTAAAACTGGAGGTTTGAGAATAATCTTTAACCCCATGTTGTGCTTTTTAGATACCCTAGGGCAGGAGTTTGGCCCCCAGGGCTCTGAGCGGCCCCATCTCTATGGCTTTGCTGGGTGCAGCCCCTACAGCAGATCTCATGCATTATCGTCATATGCTTGCAGCTCTCCCAGGTTGGAATTGCACATTGGTGCCTCTTCAGTTCTTGGGGGTCAGGAGTGGCCCCACTCCCACGGCTTCACTAAACATTGCCCCAGCTCCCATGACTCCTCTGGGCCGTGTCCTAGTGGGGACTCTCTGTGGCAGCTCCATGCCCATGGCAGTTCTCTGCCTGGGCCCCTGAAGCTCTCAGAGACATTCTTTGAAATCTAGGTGAAGATAGCCATGCCTCCACAGCTGGTGCGCTCTGAGTACCTGAAGAGTTAGTTGGCAACATGTGGACACCACCAAGGTTTACCACCTGTGCCTTCTAGAGTGGTTGCCCAAGCTGCACCTGGGCACACTTAAGCCAAAGCTGGGCTGGCTAAGGAATGCTGGGCCAGAAGGCAGGCAGCAGAGCCCAGGGGCAGCTACAGGCAGCAAGCCCCAAGGTCCCACAGGACCCCTGGGTCACTCCTTTGAAGCTGTTCTGCTCTCAAGGCCCTGAAACTCTGGGCCTGAGATGGGAGTGGTAATCTCAAAGATCTCTGCAACACTTTCGGAGCTATTCTTGCCTTTGTCTTGATGAATAGCATCTGGCTTCCTTCTGTGCATACTCATCTTCTTATCAAATGGCAGCTTGATGATGATTCAAAACATCATCAAATGTAGAAAATATGCAACATGATTAATACAAAACTTCCTTGTGTTATTTGTAGTACTACATCATATTCATCAATGGACTGTACTGGTTAAAGGCAATTTAGGGCCTATTATTAAGATGACTAAATGTATAATTTCATCTCAATATTATCTAATTTATTGCCTCCTCTACCCACAAATGAGAAAAACAAACAAGCCAATTCTCTTGGCATTTTAGTTGATTAATTTGGCACAGCCTATCATTGTCTGCTTTGGTTTTAGCTTTTCGTGTGTAAAGTATAATTCTACAAAATTCAGCTGAATATTTCTAGTACACCATAGCTGAAGTCACACAGCAAAAGGAATGTCCCAGAAGAGAACTGATAAAAGAGCCCCAGCAGCCATTTATTCAACTGAATTTTTGGTACTTGTGGTGGTCAATTTCATTTATGTGTCAACTTAACCGGGCCACTGGGTATCCAGATATTGAAATGTTATTCTGGGTGTTTTTTTGAGGATGTTGTTGGAAGAGATTGATATTTGAATCAGTAGACTGAGTAAAGCAGATTGTCCTCTCTAAGGTGGGTGGACCTCATCCAATCCGTGGAAGACTTGAATAGAACAAAAGGACTCACCCTCCCCAACATAAAAGAGAAATGTTTCTAATGTCCTTTGACCTAGGACATGAGCTTTTCTCTTGCCTTAGGACTTGAACTGAAGCATAGTATCTCTTGGATCTCAGCTGGCTGATTCAACCTGCAGATTCTGGGCCTTGCCAGCCTCCATAATAGAATCTTATTAAAAACTGATTCCTTATTTTATGTAGAAAAATAAAGGAATTTTATATACATAAGGTTTTATATGTGTATATTTTATATATAATACATATTACATATAAATAAAATGTTATGTGTATTATACAAAATATATAATTACATAATATATGTCATATATGAGATACCTATTGATTCTGTTTCTAGGGAGAACCCTGGTTAATACAGTCAGACTATCCCTAATGGAATCAATAATGAATAGATTTCCCTAGCTTTGTCATTTGTGGACTCAAATTTCTATTAAGATACCTCCCAAATCCAGGGTTTGATAGCAATTAGTTGTATAATTGCCAAGTAAAAGGTGGATTTTAAAAATCTGTTAAAAATTCCATTAAGGAAACAACACCAATATTAATAAGTAAAATTACAGATTCCTACATTTTAGAACAAAAGATGTTAATTCACATTTACAAATGCCCTCAAAGACACACAAGTCAGTGATCTTCCTGGTAATAATCATAAGATTGTTTATATAGTATAAGCAAAAATACGGTACCTTTGTTTTTACTGGGTTACAAATATCTATTGAGCGTAAGAGTTGATAAAATGAATAAATACATCAATTTCATGCCAAACTCTCATGGTTGAATATGTGGAAGGGAATATCATAATCATCACACCAATGAAAGACACATTGGAAGCTGCCCAAGAGATAATGATCATGGCTAGAAAGACAGTAAAAGACATGAAGAATCAGAGTGAGAAGCAAGTACCATTATATAGAAAATAAGAAACGTTTTAGATGTTAGAATGAACATTACAGCTATGGAAGACAGACATGAGAGCTCATATAAACAAAACTGAAGTTACAAAAAAATGAAACAGGATACAGAAAACACAACTAATCAGGTATTTTACCAACACCTTACTTGACAAAGACTCTGTACATTTTTTTATTATGAGTTCCATCTAAATTATAAACTCCTCAATTACCAACCCCAGCCTTGTATGGCCCACAATATCTGCCCCAAGGTCCCACTAGGAAAGGTGCCACATGAATGCGCTAGATTAATACAGTGTAGCCTGAAACTCAAGGGATGCTGCTTGGATTTTATTTATTAAAGTCAGATGTTGATATTAAGCACACGATAATTTTCAAAATTAATATGTTAACAGGAAAGCTGTGCTGACATGCAGCACGATGTGAATTTCATCATCTGAAATCTGCTGAGATGTTGGAGCATAGTTTTATTTTATTGCAGACATTTGCAACTACCACAGCATCCTTTCTTCCCAGTTTAATAATGGAAAGCAGGCTCACGCTGCATCTGCCATGCAGCATTCTGCCTCTCCATGTGATCTTGGTGAATTCTGAAAGACTTGGTCACTGGAGTGGAAGCAAGTATCTTTTTGACACGAAAAATGCTACTTGTGTATATTCACTTGTGGATTTTTGCACATATTCCAATTCTACCTGTATAATCACCCCACACTAAAACTACTAAATGACGCCTCAGGTGACTTGGTTAAGACTCATACTACCTAAAGTTCGAGGGGCCAAATTTAATAACAACAACAACATAGGACACACAGTTAAATTCAAATTTCAGATAATGAATATATTTTAGTATACGTATGACCTGTGTAATATCTGTTAGAGTAAAATCATTTTTTGTTCTTTATCTGAAATTCACATTTACCTGAGTACTTTGTATTTTATCTAACAAGTCCTTTTGGAGTAGAAAAAAGCCTCTTTCTTATGTGTGCTATGATATAACTTACTGCTTCTTGAATACAAAAATCAAAAGAATGTCAAGGACAAACATGAAAAGGTTACTTGTAGTGGTCAAGTGCAGAAGGGAAGGACACAGGTGTGCAGCAGCTGGCAGTGAGGGCTCTGCTATGGCCATTGGAGGACACCTTCCAGATGGCCAGGGAATGATGTTTGAGAATACGAGACAATGAAAATGGAAGGCAGGAAAGGCAAATTGGAATAAAAACATAAAGCCACAATGGAGGCATCTACGTGGCAGGCAGAGTGTGACAATGAGGACAGGCATCTCAGGCTGTTTCTGACTCGTTTGACTTTACCATGAATGGACAGCAGCACTTTAGGTAGTAGGGGAAAAAAATTGACTCCAAGATGTTCAGAACTCCTAGATTCATGCCTTAGCTCTGCCATTGATTCACCAGTGTCATTTTGAGCTGGTCTTTGACCATCTTGCCTCTCAATGTCTTGGAATCTAATAAAAGAATAATATCTGCTACCAATGGCTAGGAGGACAAAATGAGATAAAAACTGTAATCCATTGTATAAATATAATTTTGCATGCTTATTCTATCCCTCATTAGTATAAGTAAAGTATTATGATGTTATTGAAACTAAATTCTAAAGATACAAGACAGAGTAAAGGTAAAGGGATTTGTGCTATGACACTTTTTCATTAGTAAATGCAGTTATACAGTCAAGCCCTAACTAGTTTGTATGACTCATGTTAGAATTAATAGGGAAAACTCTTTCTTTAATTCTCTTAGTTTATTATGTGGAGGATATTTTTATTTCATAGTCTTATTAAGTTCAGGCAGAATAACTACAACACCACATCACTGGCTCATTTACTGCCCAATTTAAAATTATTACTTCTATCAAATTTATATTCTTACATACAGGGAATTTAGCTTTCTTCTCCCATTACAAGAAAAAAGAGATATTTCAAAACAACATTTTTATTTTCTACTATCCAAAAATCTCAAAATATGTGAAAAAAAAAAGAATAGATAGAAACTAGCTGCTTCCACTGGCATTCATCTTTTTTTGGATTTGAACATTACTCATGAAGCTCATTTGCATTCAATAAAGAGTGACACATTCTCTTCAAAGGAACTGCCGTAACGCAAAGAGCTACAATAAGCTCATTCCACGTAGAAAACCTAAGTCCCATTTTTCCTCAATACTCATCTACTGAACAAGGTCAGGAAAATGTTGAAAGCAATTTCACATTTATTTGTTCCAGATAAATGGAGAAATAAAATGTGACAGGAACGAGAAAGGCAGAACAGAAAAATCAGATGGAGTGAGGCTGTCAAATCTTGGCTATATTTTCTATGTTCCGAGTATAAAGTAATTGTGATTTTTTTCCTTGACATTTCACTCCGTAATTAAACAGGTGTCTAATATTCAAATACAAACTTCCAATTTCCGAGATGATTTCTCTTCATATGCTGTTAACAGTTTAGGCAAGGTGTATCATACGTTTCATTCTTGCATATGATTTCCCCCCCGGGAGAACTTACTTGCATTATTCAGATGCTCATAGTTACAAATGTCGGCGGAGGTTGTTTCAGTTGGTTACAACAAAATAGAAAGAGCAGCACATTCGTGGGGCCCAGCGCCATGCATCAGGTTTGACTTCCTCTGCTGCACAATTATCTCCTATACAACTGAGTCTTGGTCCATTACCTACATAGCCATGGGCCACAGAGGACACGCCATAATAAAGTGTGAACAGGTAATTCAACGGGCTCACTTAAAAAATATTAATGAGTGTCGCCTATAAGGTAAGCACCATGCTGAGAACTACTAGAAATGTGCCCATGGATAAGACAGATGGAACTTGCATTCTAGGAAAAGGTGGAAGGAAGGAAAGAAGGAAGAGACAAAGTACCTACTTTGTGATCTAGAGAAGGCACTGATGAGGGGCATGAGCATATAAAGAAAGAACCGAAGTGAATAATAGAAGGAGATTTCTCCTAAATAGAATGGTTAGCAAACATCTCTCTGAAAAAGGAACATTTACGCTGAAAACTGATGTTTGGAAATTAGTTAGCTATTGCCACTATTTGCATGGCAGTTTACATTTTATACTGTATTAGTTCTTTGGATATTATATCTAGCGTGTCAAATTAACCCAGGTCTTCTTCGTTGAGACAACACAAATCTGGAATGTGAGCACAGACTAGACGCATAACGAAGTTTAATTTGATTCATAAAAGGCAGTGTGCCTAGAAAATGAACATGATAAACAAGATAAAAGATTGTATTAATGCCTTTGGAAGACATTTGAAAAACTGATAAGAAGTAAACAAACAAATTGGAGGCTAACTACAAATATTTACTATGCAAATTTTGGTTAGTTTGCTTGAGTTGCCACAAAGATTAAATATCTTCAGTATCCAGAAGGACGCCATACCTTTGGTAAGGCCTATTGGTCACCTTTCCCTGTCCATTCCCCCTACCACCACCTATAACCCCGTATTTCTATAGAGGATTTCATAATGTAGAGGAGAAATATATATTTTCTGATGTGAAGCCCATGATCTAGGTGAGGCCAGTTAGAGCACTACACTTCCTCTTCACAAAAAAGTAAGTTTAGGGTTACCCTCGTCATCTAAACAGACGCAATGAGTGAACTTTGAGGACTTTTCTGTGTGTTTGGGAGCCCAGATGCTCACCGTCTTTATGACTGGTGTGATATGTAGCAGTGAAACAGAAACCACTGTAACTATTTTATTATATATGTGGAAAGAACACAAGAACAAGGGAAGAGCCCAGTAAACTGGAGATATGAGCTGGAGCCTTAATCAAACTACCCTGAAACTTGCACTACTTCTACATGTTTCAGTTATTAGTCTCTGAGTGGAGCCAATGATTCCTACTATTATTTAACACAATTGAATTATGTTTGCTATTTAAAATGTCTTATCTCGGCTGGGCGCAGTGGCTCACGCCTGTAATCCCAGCACTTTGGGAGGCTGAGGCGGGCAGATCACGAGGTCAGGAGATCGATACCATCCTGGCTAACACAGTGAAACCCCATCTCTACTAAAAATACAAAAAAATTAGCCGGGCGAAGTGGCGGGTGCCTGTAGTCCCAGCTACTCGGGAGGCTGAGGCAGGAGAACGTGTGAACCCAGGAGGCGGAGCTTGCAGTGAGCCGAGATTGAGTCATTGCACTCCAGCCTGGGCGACAGAGCGAGACTCCGTCTCAAAATAAATAAATAAATAAATAAATAAATTATAATAGTAAATAAAAATAAAAATAAATAAAATGTCTTATCTCTATTCATGACCCAGCCTCTTGATAAGAGTCTTCTCCATATTTAAACTAACTGTCTCTTCTGATAACTCTGGTTCCCCTGTGCAGCCAACTGGATTTTTTCTCCAATTTTATACTTTATTTCCATCTCCGTGGCCTCTGAAGGTTATTAGACCCTCCTACCATAAGAAATTGATCAGTGAGGCAGCATCATACCCTAAATGAATGAACAAACCAGGCCGATGCTCATGGACTCACTTGGGCCTCAGACTGCACATCCTCCGATCCTACAAGTTTTGAGACAAGTATTATAGTGAAAATGACTAAAACAGTCTCTCCAAGAATGTAACAGATTCAAATCTGAATAAGATGACCTTGGCCTATTGCCAGACATTCTGAGTTTGATATGATTTTTCTAGAAATGGATTGTATTTTAGAAAATAAATTACCTCAAATCTAAAGATTTCAGGGCTTGAAATTAAATGACTGCCGATGTCCTGTATGAATACTAACTTTAAACTAGCTTGAATCACATGAATCTGTGGAGATGAGACTTTCTTCTAGCACCTGGTAGGATGATCACTTCTGGACAAGCTCAAGAATATATGGAATTATTCATGAAACCAACATTTATTAGTGTTCCACTTTGTATCAAATGCTATTCTGGATCCTATGAAGTCCATATCAAGAATAATAAAAACTTGCCTCTACTCTCAAGGAATCTATGTTATGGGAAGGACAAACAAGGTAAAATGTAGTAATAGTGCAGTGTGGTAAAAGTGCTGCTTCATAGAGGCATGTGTTACATAAATGCACCAAATATAGCACATCTATATTGGTCACTAAATTGTTTATTTCTTCACAGCAGCCTGAGATCCATTTATTTGCTCAAAAGCCCACCAGTACCAAACTCAAATTTTCACACATCCAATTATTTTAAACATCACCCAATTAAGCAGATTTTTGGCCATTTAGAATCTGCTAGCTTCTTACATCCCGCAAAACACACCGAATATCTGCTAGCCCTACCCGTGGATATGATAAAACCACGGGGCTAGAGCAATTTCCAAGCCACTGCTGCCCTTCCGGAGCTTTCTGACTCAGAAGTGCCCTGCCAGGCTACTGAGCAATATTGCCTAGATGCATAAACCTCCTCTTGATCCCCTCGCCCCCAGGAGTCCCCTTCCCCCACTCCTCTTCTACGTGGTGGCTCCCACACCTTACCCTCTGGAGGAATCCTGCTGGGAGGTACTTTTCCTGCCTTCATACCTACTGAAGCAAAGTTGGTGCTTGCTGCTGCCACCTCCTGGCCACATATTTTTTCTTAATCAATCCTGAAATCCTCTAAGTGACTTCCTCCAGCACTTAATCAGATTAAGATGAGAGAACATAGGAAAGTTGAGGGAACGGGTGAAGCTATGATGGGTTTCCTGGAATTGAAGATTGAAAGCTAAGTAGGTGTTCTCCTGTCAAAGAAGGGGATAAGGACAATCACCGCAACGGGAACAGAATGTGCAAAGTTCTGAAAATATGATACATTCTCCGTATGACCCTAGAGGAATTCAGCGAGGCTGTAGCATCACAGGCAGGATGATGAGAAATGAGACCAGACAGGTTCACAGTAAGTAGGGCATGTACCTCATACCCAGGGGTTTATATCATTCTGGCAGCAATGGAGGCATGTGAAGCAAAGGAGTGAGTGATCACAATTGCATTTTAGAAAGATCAACCTGGCGGCAGTGCGGGAATGGTTTTGAGGAAAATAGTACTAGTAAAAGGTTGTAGAAAAAATAAGCCGTTATAATAATATCAGTAAGAAATTATGATGTCTTGGGCCAAGGTGTGATAGAATCTATGAAAACTATACACACACACACACACACACACACACACACACACATAATTTGTATATTTAGTTTATATTATATATCGTTTATATGTATATTATAGAATTTATTATAATATATAGTTTATTATATATTACTATATATAAACTAGATATAAGTAATATTATTAAGCTATATATTATATATAATAAACTGTATCATATATCTTATACATTATAAAATACATATATATTTAAGAAAATAACTAAAAGGATTTTTTTCTAAAGAGGATAAAAGGATAATCTCCCAGAATCTGGCTTGAGCAAATGAATGCATTGTAGTGCATACACTGAAACTGAAATAGAGAATTCAGAAGGAGGCAGAGATTTTGTTGTTGTTGGGGCAATGTTAATTTCAACTTTGGACGTGTTGGCTTTGAGGTCTTTGGAGCCATTCAAATTGAACTTGCCATAAGAGAGCTGACCAGAGCTGGGGATCCGATATTCAGAACAGAGGTCTGGGTATGAGATAGAAATTTGGGTCTTGTGTATGAACAGTAGTTGAAGGCAGATGTAATAGGAAGGTCCAAAAATAGTGATAAAATATATGAATCAAGGATGAATCCTGGGGAACGACGACATGGGATTAGTGACTCCAGGCGGAATGCTGTGTGGAAGTGAAGAGAGAAGAAGGACACAGGAAGAGGGGAGGAACGGACAGTTTCCACAAACTATTTACAAAGTCAAACAATTTAACCATTATAAATTTAAATAATGAACTTTTGTTCTTTACTTGGAAGTGTCAAAATATTGGGATCTCATTATGTCTTGGAGCTGTGCTTTCCACAATGTGGAATGTGGTCCACCTGTGTCACGATTACCTAGGGTTGTGGTCTGAAATGCAGCTTCTATATCTAGAAACTGTGAGTCAGTGGTCTAAGTTGGGGATCCAGAAATGTGGGTTTCTTGACTCTCCAGGCTTAGCTATGCATGTTAATCCTACTTCCTCACAAGGAGATTGAATTAAGAACCCTCTTAAAATGAGGAAAGCAATGGAAAACCAGGATTTAAGATACCAAAGCTCTTTAACCCTACTTTCTGCAAGGTACTCAGACCAAGATCATAGAAAATAGCTAAGTATAAAAGAAAGACCAACCTAGCCACCAGTTTCTGAGTCCTATTGTAAAGGTAGTATGTTTGGAAAACAAAATATATTCATTTTTGGAGCCATTTTCTCGATTTTTTTAATGATAAAAAAAGACTCATAAAGTGATAATCTATGTTGACAATAAATAACAAAAGGAAATGAGAGCTTCAGCTATTCCAGTCAAGCCAGTAAAACTTAAAAGGCACACTAATTTTTAAGTGGACAAAAATCCTTAAAATTTATCTTAAACCGTTCTTTCTTTTTTTTTGAGACAGAGTCTCTCTGTCGCCCAGCCTGGAGTGCAGTGGCACGATCTCGGCTCATTGCAACCTCCACCTCCCAGGTTCATGCTATTCTCCTGCCTCAGCCTCCCGAGTAGCTGGGACTACAGACTCCCACCACTATGCACGGCTAATTTTTTTTGCATTTTTAGTAGAGACAGGGTTTCACCATGTTAGCTAGGAAGATCTCGATCTCCTGACCTCATGATCCGCCCACCTTGGCCTCCCAAAATTAAACTGTTCTTTCTTAACATGATGGTTAAAGAAGAAATAAGCCATTGAATGACCAACTGCTATGACGGAAATAACACAAGAAGCTTCATTAGTTTTAAGGACCACACCAGCCTGGGTTGTCACAGCATGCCACTGCTTACGACAATGCCTGATAGATAAGGTACCTCATAAATATAGTTGTGATAAATGGGTTTGATTAATAGTGTTCAAATATACATCTACTGTACACCAACCCTTTGGCATTGAGAAATACATTTTACCTCTCTCAGCTGATTTTCCTGGAAGCTTGTTCTAACATTACATAGCACAGTGCATGAAAAGTGACTTACACAGCATAAGCAGTTCATACATGTAGAGGCGGATTGACCTTGACACTAAGGAGGCTTAAGTCAGGGCTCTTGCTTGCACCTACCCCTTCCAGGGTCCTGCATGAGGCCCTACCAATGAGTTAACATGGTCCTGTGTCTGTATAATGTTCACAAAAATAATAGTTTTATATTACTTGTATTTAGAAATGTATCCTAAATGAGCTTTAGGGCCCACAAAACTTGTTGTTACCATGAATATATAATAGATATTATTACCAGCATGTGAGAAATAAATTATATATAACCTAGAGAAAGTTCTTTATACATAATTGGCTTGCAATAAATGTATTACTTTTGTGTATTTTAAGTTGTTTCTTTATAACATAACATGTTATGGCAAGGTTATATGGTGGTTTATAAATACATCTAAAATAAGTTACAATAAAAATAAGTGGGAAAAGACATCAGAACAGAAGTTTTCTAACAGAGGAATATAAATTCATACACTTTTTAGCAGTCAAGGCAAAAAAGGAACTAAAATCCAGTACTTATTCAACAGTGTCTGTAACACCATGGCAGAATAATTGCTAAGTAGAAACTCAACTATTTCCAGTGTGAAGTGAAGTATTTATTCTCGGTATTTTTCTTTAAACGAAGACTACAAATCAATGAACAATATCTTCAGGGTATGATTAGAGTATAATCAGCAACTCATATAGAAATATTAAAACTCCTATAAAAAAAGTGTGATCATCATTACAGCCCTATCTTTTATGTGTTATAAATTATTAGTAGGCTGGGCACGGTGGCTCACACCTGTAATCCCAGCACTTTGGGAGGCCGAGGAGGGCAGATCACCTGAGGTCAGGAGTTCAAGACCAGCCTGGCCAATACGGTGAAACCCCGTCTCTACTGAAAAATACAAAAATTAGCCAGGCGTGCTGGCGCATGCCTGTAGTCCCAGCTACTCAGGAGCCTGAGGCAGGAGAATCACTTAAACTGGGGAGGCAGAGGTTGCAGTGAGCCAAGATTGTACTACTGCACTGCAGCCTGGGCGACAGAGCAAGGCTCCATCTCCCCCTCAAAAAAATAAAAATAAAAATAAAAAATTTGTAAAAGGATGTGAAAAAAGAAAAACATTTATATGTAAATTAGTGTTGAATAAAAGTTTGATTAGCTGAGCACAGCGGCACACACCTGTAATCCCAGCTACTCAGGAGACTGCAGTAGGAAGATCGTTTGAACCCAGGAGGCAGAGGTTGCGGTCAGCTGAGATCGTGCCACGGCACTCCAGCCTGGGCAACAGAGCCAGATCCTCTTAAAAAAAAATTGATGGAGGAGATAGGACAGGCCAGTTGATGATGGATAACATGCATTGTGAAATGGAGCTACATTTGGATGGTAATAATTATTAGGAAGAATTTATTGTGTAATAATGTGAGTGGGAAGGTGGTTAGAAACAGATACAAACATTTGGGTTGGAGAAATTGATTCAGGAAGTATCTATATAAAATTTGAAGAACAAACCCACCATCATTATTTTCAAGTCTGAAATATAAAGTAGCCAAGAGGTCCTGATACTGAAGCTCAGCAACTTAAGGAATCAAAGGGCATTCCACAAGGAAGTAATGGAATACCTTTAATCCTTTAAGGGACATATTTTTGTCCTAAGAAAGCTCGATTAAAAATGTGATATTTTCTGGCCGGGCGCCGTGGCTCATGCCTGTAATCCCAGCACTTTGGGAGGCCAAGGGAGGGAGATCACGAAGTCAGGAGATCGAGACCATCCTGGCTAACACAGTGAAACCCCGTCTCTCCTAAAAATACAAAAAATTAACCGGATGCGGTGGTGGGCACCTGTAGTCCCAGGTACTCGGGAGGCTGAGGCAGGAGAATGGCGTGAACCCGGGAGACGGAGCTTGCAGCCACTGCACTCCAGCCTGGGCAACAGAGTGAGACTCTGTCTCAAAAAAAAAAAGTAATATTTTCTATGCACAATATCTGAAATTGGAATCCCCTCAATCAAGGATAGGAAAATTTTCTCTATAAAAAGGCAAGAGAGTAATATCTGGGGTTTTGCAGGCCATAGAGTCTCTGTTGCAACCACTGCATAGTGGTGGAAAGGAAAGCAGCCATAAACAGTAAGTAAATGAATGGTCGTGCCTGTGTGCCAATAGAAATTTATTTGTAAACACTAAAATCTAAATTTGCTATAATCTTCTTGTGTCACAAAATGTTATGCTCCAAATTTTTTCAACCACTTAAAAATGCAAAAATCATTTTTAAATAGTGAACTGTTCAAAAAGAAGTAAGGTTGGATTCTGCCATTAAGACAGTTTGCTAACCTCTGCACTAGATATGATTTAATGAGATTCCTTTTTCCACCCAACACAGTAATAATCTTAGTGAGTTATAATTTATAATGAACATCAAAATAGATGGTTAGAAATAAAGTTCTAATTTAGTTCAAAATGTTATTTTTTTATTTTAAACAAAACACATGGCATACCAAAATAATAATGTATCATATCTTGAGAAAATATTTTTAATAACATGAGGTAAACTTGTTACATTCCCTGTTGGAATTTTTGGAAATAAGCACCAAGATATCTTATATGTAAATAGTCTTAGCCTTCTTTGCAATAATCTTGAAATTAAAAAGTCTCCTTCTTTTCCATCTGCATATCTATTTAAATGCCTGATTCATTCTGAGAGTATTGATTGAAGGTAATTTAACCTTTTATGAATTCTTAACTTTATAGATAATTTGATATCAGTAATACATAAATATTTGGCAAAATTTGAAAGTAAAGCTCATATTACCTGAAGCTTTGCCACTCACCTTTTAAATATAAAATAAACCTTCGATATTTATTTTTTACTTCTTTAATTTACATGCAAATAGTTTGTGGTTTGTGTGACAGTTTAAGAGAAATCTGAGTTCAAATAATCATTTTTGCAATGAACTATTTTAAATGATTTCCACCTAAAACTTTTAAACTTTAAAATGAAATTTATATATGCATATTTCAATTTTAAATCCCTTTTTTCCCCACATCAAGCATATTTTTGTATGTATATGGACTGATGTGCCATTTCTTTAGTAGTTAGGCCCAGGCCAGCACAAGCAAATTGAATGCACATAAATTATCTAATTTACCTCAGTGATAGGAGAACATAAATTGTCAGGTAGTGGAGATCCTAAATTTCCAGTCTCCAGTACTCAATACTTCACAATCTTTCACATACCCAACAGGCAAGCTTACGTTCTCTTAGAATGTCACACCTCCCTTCTGTCTCAAGAAAATAGAGTTCCCTCCTCCCATCAGAGGCGAATTCTTTCGCATACGATAAGGATCTAACTCTCTCTTGCGCTTTTTCTTCAGAGTCATTCTATAGGTTATCTCTTCACTTTTCTGCGTATTTGAACTCTTACTCTCATGGAATTCTTTCTGATCAGAGGTTGTTGGTTTTGTTGTTATTCTTGTTGGTTTAGACCTCAATTAGGACCAAATTAGATTAATTATGATCCTGTTTCATTAATACTCTCATCATCCGTCCATCCGTGGGCCTATTTTAGTTAATTAGCTACTTAGTATGGTATTTTAAATAATGTAGTAAGGATATCTAATACCTCCAAGCAAAGTAAATGGCAGGATTTTGAACTACATCTAAATTTTTTATTTCCCTATCTGATGTATCAGTCTGAATTTTCTATTTATCATTTTTTCCTTTTTAAAATATATACTATTATCACTATATATAACTAAAAGTATATTTTCTTATTTTAATGTTGTTTTAAAAGTATTGTTTTCTATTCAGTCCTTTGAAACCTTTTTTTTTTTTTTGAAAAGGAGTTTCACTCTTGTTGCCCAGGCTGGAGTGCAATGGTGCGATCTCGGCTCACCAAAACCTCTGCCTCCTGGGTTCAAGTGATTCTCCTGCCTCAGCTATCCCAGTAGCTGAGATTACAGGCACGCACCACCACCACGCCCGGCTAATTTTGTATTTTTAGTAGTGACAGGGTTTCTCCAAGTTGGTCAGGCTGGTCTTGAACTCCTGACCTCAGGTGATCCACCCACCTCAGCCTCCCAAAGTGCTGGGATTACAGGCGTGAGCCACCGTGCCCAGTCTAAAACTTTTACCATTTAATATTTTTTAACCTCACATACTTATCACTTATTTGTGGTGAGAACACTTAAAACTTACTCTTAGCAATCTTCAATTAACAGTAACATATTGTTATTAACTAGAGTCACCATGTTGTACGATAAATCTCTTGACTTTTATTCCTCCTGTCTATTTTTTGTCTTTTGACCAACATCTCCCCAATTTCCCCCCTCCTCAGCCCTTGGTAACCACCATTCTAATTTGTGCTTCTCTGGGTTCAACTTTTTAAGATTTCACATATGAGAAAATGTGGTATTTGTCTTTATATGCTTGGCTTATTTCACTTAACACAACTTCCTTCAGTTTCATTCATGTTGTTGCAAATGACAAGATTTTATTCTTTTTAAGGTTGTGTCATATTCCATTGTGCATATAAACCACATTCTCTTTATTCACTCATCTGTTGATGGACACTTAGGGTGATTCTGTATCTTGGCTACTGTGAACAAAGCAACAATGAACATGAGAGTGCAGATACCTCTTTGACATACTGATTTCATTTTTTTCAATATATATACCCCAGTAGTCAGGTTGCCAGATAAGATGGTAGCTCTGTTTTAACATTTTGAGGAAATACCGTACTGCTTTTCCATAATTGCTATACTAATTTACATCCCCACCATCAATAACCCAGGGTTCACTTTTCCCCACATCCTTACCAACACTTACCTTTTATCTGTTTTATTATAGTCATTCTAACAGGCATGAGATGATATCTTATTGTGGTTTTAATTTGCATTTCTCTGATGATTCATGGCAAGCATCTTTTCACGTATTTGTGGCCATCTGTATATGCCCTTTTGCGAAATGTCTATTCAGACCCCTTGCCTATTTTGTAATCAGGTTGCTCGCTTACAATAGAGCTTTTTGAATAACATATACTTTGGATATTAACCCCTTATCAGATGTATGGTCTGCAAATATTTTCTCCATTGTATAAGTTGTCTCTTCATTCTGTTGATTGTTTCCTTGGATGTGCAGAAGCTTTTAATTTGATATAATCCCATTTGTCTACTTTTAACATTATGTTGCCTGGGTTTTCTGGGCCATATTCAAAAAATGATTGCCCAGACCTATCTCATGAAACTTGTTCCCTGCGTTTTCTTCTAATTTTAGAGTTTCAGAACTTATATTTAAGTCTTTAACGAATTTCAAATTGATTTTTGTGTATGGTTTGAAATAAGGGTCTAATTTCTTTTCTGCATGTGGATATTCAGTTTTACCAGCACCATTTATTAAAGAGACTATCCTTTCCTATTGTGTGTTCTTGGCATCTTTGTTGAAAGTCAATTGACTGTAAATGCATGGGTTTATTTCTGGGCTCTCTATCCTGTTCCATTGGCCTAGTCATCTGTTTTTTTTTTGTTTGTTTGTTTGTTTTTTAATGCCAGTATCATGCTGTTTTGATTACTACAGCTTTGTAGTTGATTTTGAGATCAGGTAATGCGATACTTCCAGCTTTGTTCTTTTTGCTTGAGATCGCTTTGACTATTTAGGGTCTTTTGTGGTTCTATACAACCTTTAGAATTTGTTTCTATTTTCATGAAAATGTTTTTGGAATATTGATAGAGATTACAATTAATCTGTAGATCCCTTGGGGTAGTAAAGACATTTTAATAATATTAATTCTACTAGTCCATAAGCATGGTATATTCTTCCATTTCTTGGTGTCTTCTTTAATTTCTTTCATCAATGTGTTACAATTTTTCAGTATATATATCTTTCACCTCTTTGGTTAAATTTATTTCTACTTATTTTAAAGCTATTTTAAATACCTATTGATTTATTTTTCAGATAGTTTGCAGTTAGTGCATAGAAATGCTGCAAGTTTTGTGTGCTGTTGTAACTTGCAACATTCATTTATTAGTTCTAGCAGGTTTTGGAGGAGTCTACCATTTTCTATATACAAGATTATGTCATCTGTAAACAGAGACTTTTTTTTCCTTTCTGATTTGGATGTCTTTGTTTGTTTTGCTTAATTGTTCTGACTAGGACATCCAGTACTACATTGAAGAGAAGTGGTGAAAGTGGGCATCCTTGCCTTGATCCTGATCTGAGAGGAAAAGCTTTCAACTTTTCACCATTAAGTGTGATGTTATCTGTGGGCTTGTTATATATGGCCTTTATGGTATTAAGTCACATTCATTCTGTACATAATTTGTTGATAGTTTTTATCATGAAGGGATGTTGAATTTTGTCAAATGCTTTTTCTGCATCTACTAAGATGATCATATAATTTTGCCCTCTATTCTGTAAATGTGGCATCACATTTATTGGTTTGGGTTATGTTTAACTCTCCTTATCTCCCAGGAATAAATCTCACTTGATCTTGGTAAATGATCCTTTTAACGTGCTGGCAAATTCTATTTACTATTGTTGCTAATGATTTTTGGATCTATGTTCAACAGGGACATTAGGTTGTAATTTTCTTTTCTTGTAGTGTCCTGTCTGGCTTTGGTATCAGGGTAATACAGGCCTTATAAAAACAGTTTGGAAGTATTTCCCCCTCTTAAATTTTCTGGAAGACTTTGAGAAGGATTAGCATTAGTTCTTTAAAAGTTTAAGTCATCCGGTCCAGGGCTTTTCCTTGATGGTGGTTTTTTATTAGTGATTGATCTTCTTACCCATTTTGGTCAGTTCAAATTTCTTCATGATTCAGTTTTGGTAGGTTGCGTATTTTTAGGAATTTATTCATTTATTTTAAGTTAACTAATTTGATGACATGTAATTGTTCATAGTAGTCTCAGGATTCTTTGTATTCTTGTGGTATCATTCGCAAGGTCTCCTCGTACGTTTCTCATTTTATTTGTGTCTCTTCTCTTTTTGTTTCTTAGTCCAACTAAAGTTTTATCAATTTTGTTTAGGTTTGAAAACATATGTTTCATTTCATTGAGCTTTTCTGCTGTTTCTATTTATTTATTTATTTCTGCTCTTACCCTTGTTGTTTCAATCTTTCTACTAACTTGGGTTTAGTTTGTTCTTTTTCTAGTTCCTTGAAATATAGTGTTATGTTGTTTTAGAGCCTTCCTTTTGATGTAGGTGTTTACAGCTATAAGCTTCCCTCTTCAAACTGTTTTTGCTGCATCGCATAAATTGTCTTGTGTTTACATTTCTGTTTGTCCCAAGGTTTTTTTTAATTTCGCTTTTAATTTCTTCTTTGACCCATTTGCTGTTCAGGAGCATGTTTTTAATTCCCATGTATGTGTGAATTTTCCTAATTTCTTTTTGTTGTTGATTTCTAGTTTCATGTCATTGTGGTTAGAAAATATACTTGATATGATTTCAATCTTCTTAAATTTGTTAAGGCTTGTTTTGTGATCCAACATATGATCAGTCTTAGCAAATGTTTCAGGTGCACTTGAGAAGAATGTGTATACTGCTGCCGTTAGTTGGAATGTCCTGTATTTGTCTATTAGTCCATTTGGTCTAAAATGTAGTTCAAGTCCAATGTCTCCTCCACCTAAATTATAGAGCTAGCATTTTATTGTGTTTCATTGTAGCTTACACATATTGACTACCTGTATAATATTCCATTGTAAGAATTTATCACATTTTTATTCTTCCATTTTTCCATTTAGAAGAATGAAGTTATTTATAGTTTTTTGCCATTATAAAAACATTTCTATCCACATTCTTATATGTCTCCTATCAGTATATGCAAGAATTTCTCTTGAATATGTTCCTAGATATGGAATGGTTAAACCATAGCATATGTGAATCCTGACTTTAGGCAGCAATATCAAAATGTTTTCATACTGGCTACATCTATCGACTTTCCCAACAGCAGATCCTGTGGATCCACATCTTTTCCTATGCTTGGTATGGACATAATTTCTCATTTTTTCCAATAGGAGGGCCATAAAATCATTATTTAATTACAGTCTTGAATTGCATTCCTCTCATGACCAATAATACTAACTTTTCTCCATATATTTCTTAACATATATTTTTGTGAAATGTCTGCTTATATCTTCTGCTAATGTTGCTGTTGTATTATTTGTGCTTATATTTTGTCAATACTAATTTAATTGTGTGTGTGTTGTGAATTCTTTTTGAGTTTGCAACTTAGAGTTGAAATTCACTTAATTTCAAAATTAACTTTGGATATACAAAAGGGATTAATTTAATATTTTAAGTTTAGTAATCTTCTATTTTATAGAAAATTCATTTTATGCCTTAAGACACTGCTCATATACTGAAGTCTAAAAGTACTCACGTTTTTTCAGTGCTTGAATGTTATATTTTTTACATTTATTTCTAAATCTATACAGAGAAGATTGTTCTAAATGGTGTGAGGTAGAAATCCAGTTTCAACTTTTTTCATGTAAATTATTTCTTCTTACTCAATACAACTGAATACATACATGCATTGGTCATTTTCTGGAATCTATTATGGTGCTAAGTTTGCTTACTGTGAGCCAAAACCACACTGTCATATTTGCCAACACTTCATAAAAGTCATGGTAACTGTTCTAATTCTTCCACACACACTCTCTCCCTCTCTTACTTATAGGCCATTCTGCAATTATCTTCTTAAATTCCCTGACAAATCCTGTTTCAAATTGCATTGAGTCCAGAGATCAATTTAAAAAGAAACAGCATCTCTATAATTTAAAGTCTTTCTATATATATATATATACATGGTTTACCTCTCAATTTATTTAGTCTTTTTCTCAATAATCCTTTTGTATCTCTCAATAATGCTTTTGTAATTTCTACAGGAAAGGTCTTCAACATATTTTGTTAAATTAATTCCTGGGTATTTCATATTAAGTCGTAGTCTCATAATGGTGCCTCCTTTTTAATTATACTTTCTAGTAGTTTATTGCTGATATATACATATATATAAATTTATTAGTGTTTCTATATTAATCATATATCCTACCAGTATTGCAAACCCTCATTCTTTCAAATAACATATCTATGTATTCTTTATGATTTTCCACCTAAAGTTAAATATAGACACAACTAACTTTGAGGCTTTCTTCTTTACTTTATAAAGTATTTAGAGCTATAACGTTCTATCTTCATACTACTTTATAGCCCTTCCGAATATCGATGCATACTTTTTTTTTTTTTGAAACGGAGTCTCGCTCTGTCGCCCAGACTGGAGTGCAGTGGTGTGATCTCAGCTCACTGCAAGCTCCGCATCCCAGGTTCACGCCATTCTCCTGCCTCAGCCTCTCGAGCAGCTGGGACTACAGGCACCCACCACCATGTCCAGCTAAGTTTTTGTATTTTTAGTAGAGACAGGGTTTCACCCTGTTAGCCAGGAAGGTCAAGATCTCTTGACCTCGTGATCCGCCCGCCTCGGCCTCCCAAAATGCTGGGATTACAGGCGTGAGCCACCATGCCTGGCCGATGCATACAGTTTTAACTATCATTCAGTTTTAAATATTTGTTTAATTTTCATGATGATTTCTTCTTAAATTCATGCTTTGGTAAGACAGCTTTTTCTAACTATTCAGTGATTTTTAAGTTTAATTTTCATTTTTTCTCAATTATTTTGTGATCAAAGGTGATGATCTGTATGAAATTTATTTTCTGAAATACAAATTGCTTTTATGTCTTAATATCTAATCAGTTTCATAAATATTTCATGTGTGCTTAAAATAAAATGTGCATTCTTTCATTGCTGAATGCATAAATCTCTTTTATGCCCTTTCAATTCTATTTTTAAAACACATAGTCCATATGCTCTAATATTTCTGCTTCTGTTCAAATTTGTAAACCAGCAGTATTTTTAACTGACTGTGCTCCTCCAATGTCTTGTTATTTGACCCATCAGCACATTTTATTCCAGGAGATAAAGTGTGGAATCTGTGGAAATATGTGTCTGTGTTTCTGTGGAATGGGGAAAGATTTACTGTGGATTTTATTGCCTGAATAGCTGCAGGAAAGAGACCAGCAACTTAAGATTACCTTAACAAACATATTAAGAGACATAAGAAAATTGGAAACAAGAAATTATGGCAGCTACTCTTTCAAGCATATGCATGGGACAGATGAGCCCAAAGGTACCCTTAGGTACCCGTGTATACCGCTAAGTACACACGACCTACCAGAGAAATACTTATATTCTGTAAAAACTCTTAGGTTCAGTTCCATCCTTTGTTCCCACAGGAAGAAGCAGCCACAAGAGGATTGCTCCTTAGACCTGTGCTTCACAAGAGGCAAGTCAATCCCTATGGCACCATGAGAAAACGCAGATTTTCCTCCAGGAGGCCCTGGTGAAGCCTGAGATTCTGCATTTCCACAACCTCCTAGATGGTGCTTACATGTTGCTGGTACTAGACCACACTTCAGGTAGCCCAGGCTACATTAAAATCCTCCAGTTTGGAGAAGGAGAGTCAGAGAGCAACTGTATATAGTTATTGACCACTGGTTTTCCGCTTTTTCTCATTTTCTCACAGTAAGAAAATGAGGGCTTCTGCACCATGCTAACTTTATTCCTGAGAACACCTGGACTAGAGCTGTTTAGAGCAAATGTAGAGGCCAGCCTTATTTGTTCCAAGGCAGGGTCAAAGGAGAAACAAATGCTTCCAAAAATTCTTTTATTTTATACAACACAGAAGTGCAGGGTTGACTCCTGCCCTAAGACAAAGCCAATACTCTATAAATGTGTACATCAAATCTTTCTCCTTCTTTCTCTCTCTCTCTCTAAATACACATACATACAACACACACACACACACACACACACAGACACCATCACCACCACCACTACCGCCACCACATATTTCTGACATTTTCTCTGTTTCTCCTTTCTACCTTCTCAGGGCAAATCTTGTGGGAAGGAGACAGAATGCATACTAGCTCATTACCTTGGTCAGGACCCACTGGCTTTAAACACTGTAAACAGACAAATAAATAAAAATAATGTCTTAGATTTCAACATCTATGACTCATCTCCTCAACCCTTTTACAGTCAGCCTTCACATGAGTTGTCTATATTACTTGCCTCCCAGTTTTTGCCTGTGAATCACTTCTTAATTCAGTGAAGCAGGTTTTTAAATCCGCCAACCCACTAAAAGAGTGCTAGCAAAGATCGCCAATAACTACATGTCATGAAGAACACTACACAAGATTTTATTATAATGATTAAATGTGAAAGTTCTATATTTAGATTACTGGGTGTGGTGAGGATTAAAAGAATTGATGCAAATAAAAACTCTCTAAACAGTATCTGATACATAATAAATACTTTAAAACATCGACCAATATGATCTGACTTCACTTTTTGTCATCATTCAACCCTGTTGTTTTGTCTTCATTCAATGATTGAAATATTCCCCTTTTGGTTTCTGATAACACGTTCTTCTGGTTTTCTTCTGACCTTTCTGGTTATTTCTTCTCTTTCTATTTTTAAGGTTCATGCTTCTCTAACTGGCCTTTGGATGCTAAAGATCTACAAGTCTAGTTTCTATAATCTCTTTTTATTTCACTCCGAATGGGCTTCTGTAAATGATCTCATCTGCACCTGTAGCTTCAATTACCACATCTACATAAATGACTCACATTTATTTTTATTCCAAGCCCAGACCTCTCTTTGGACCATCAGACACATTAATGAACTGCATATTTGATATGCCTTGTGTGAAGTGACATCAGCATGTCGAATTCAGCATGTCCAAAATCAAACCCATCATCACCCCTCACTCCAAATCTGGAGTTCTTCTGAAGTTCTCTGTGTCCATGAGAAATCATTCTTGTGCAAGCCAGAAACTCACATCAACATAAACCACCAAGTGCTATTGCTCTTACCCCGATGTACCTCGAGCATCCACCCCGTTATCTCCATTTCCACATCACCTACTGTAAATGTCTGTCTTCTGTGGCTTCAACTCTAGAAATAGCTTCTTTACTATCTACACACAACCAGTTTGGATGCCTAACAAACTTTACACCACAATATAATCAGAATCATCTTTTCAAAACATAAATCTGATGATACATCTCTCTTCAAATCCATCAAAGGCTTTGTGGTACAATTTGGTAGGCAAAAAAAAAAATGTCTTAACTTTGCCTATGAACTTCCTCATGATCTAGCCCCTACTTTCTTCATTAGCATGAGCTGAAAACATGCAAGTTTGTTCTCTCTGATTCAGTCACATTATTTACTTCATCACTTCCTTTTCTTTTTTCCATTTCTCCCTCACAGGGTCATTGCATATGCTATCCCCCATGTCTGCAATATTTACTCTCCTCTCTTGACTTAGTACCTGCTCATACTTCTGATCTGAATTCAAACTCTTTCTCAATTCAACTCTTTCTCTGTTAAAGCCTTTCTTAACCTTAAAACCAGTTCAAATCACCCAATATGGGCTCAAATTGCTCTATGTAACCCTCAGTGTAGCATATTGTGACCACATGTCTCAATTGCAATTTTACCTTTGCTTACATGATTATGGGATTTGCATGATATCTTTTCTCAGAGGAAAGTTCTGTTTAGGCAGAAACCATCACTTTTAACAAGGGACACGGCAGTTAGTATGTTTTCAGTAAATACGTGTTGAATAAAATGTTATAAAATAAAATACAATTAATATGTGTGCATTCCAAATAGCAAGACTGCATTAATTGCAAGAAGGATTACCAAGTTATAACTGAAACTTAACAGGACTGGTTTTAGGGCTGATTCTGGTCCAGCCTTTCCATGGGCTCTCTCTACTTTCTACTACCACGTGGTTTTAGTTATAGATAGATAGATAGATAGATAGATAGATAGATAGATAGATAGATTTCTAGCTCTAGTCTTTTTTTTTTTTTTCCTTTTCCTCCTACACTATCATGCTTTATGCCTTCTCTTCCTTTTCTGCAAGAGATTGGTTTGACATTGGAAAGTAATCAGTGTACTATCACACTGTAAAATAAAAAGGACAAAAATCATATAATTCTTTTAATAGCTGCAAAAATTATTGATAACATTTAGTGCATATTTATAATAAAATTTCTTAACAATTTAGAAATAAAGGGATCTCCTTTATCGTGATAAAGATGAACCACCACAAACTCTATAACAAACATTATGTCAATAATGAAATCAATAACTTTTCCTCATTATATTGGAAATGAGACAAGCATGCCTACTGTCACCAATTATATTCAGCTTTGTATAGGAAGTCCTAGCCACTGAGATATAATAAAAAGATAAAACCATCAAAACAAATATATACCTTCTTATTTATGGATTATTAAGAAAATCCAAAACACAGTCATGCACCACATAACGATGTTTCAGTCAACAACAGACAACATACACAACAGTGGTCCCATAAGATTATAATAGAGCTGGAAAATTCCTATTACCTGTTGATGTAATAGCTATCATAACTTAGTTACGCAACTCATCACCTATTCTATGTTTAGATATTTACATACACAAATACAGCCATCCATTGCTTAAAACAGGAATCCTTTCTGAAAAACATGTCGTTGGGTGATGTTGTTGTTATGCAAACATCACAAAGTATACACAAACCTAGATGGTATGACCTAATATACACCGAAGCTGTATGGTATAGCCTATTGCTCCTGGGCTACAAACCTGTATGGCATGTCTGTACTGAATACTGTAGGCAACTGTAACACAATGCTAAGTATTTGTGTATCTAAACCCAGAAAAGGTGTAGTAAAATGTCTTTTATACTGTATGTATAATCTTAAGAGACCACTCTTACATATGCAATCCATCATTGACTGAGATGCAGCACATGACTATACTTGACATTCTCAGTTCCTCAACTTATCTGCCTGATACAACCACTTCGTGGTGACCACCTTTCTGTGGGAAAGCTAGACACAACCTACTTGACTTGACCCGCTGACTCCCCTACCTGACATGGACTGGGGAGTTTTGCCACAGTAACCACCCTCAGACACACTGTGACTCCATGGAGCTCATGCCGGCTTGATGGAAACTCACCAATTAGAACTCCCCATGCATGGGTAGTTACCTGCTTGGATAATGCCCTGGATCCCAATAAAGTTTTAGTCCCTTGCTCTGTCTCTTGCTCCCCACTCAATGGCTGAATGCGTGTGTCTCAGATAGCGCGCCTCTTCCTGCTGCCCTGCGAGATGTGCTGCCCTCTGCTGGCTGGGGTCTGTAAGGAAAACCATGCTTCTGTTATTTCATGTGTTTTGCTCAGTTGCCTGCTCTGTGTCTTGCCGAACACACACAGCCAGACGTAGCTTCTCTGGGTCAGGACTCTTGCAGAGAGTGGCTAGGACAAGAGCCACCAGAGGGTCTGCCAGTTTAAACAAGCTTCCTATGAAAGAGACGCCTGGTCATTGGTCAGACACTTGGGCCTTAGGCCATCCACCAGAATAAAGAAGTATCCTACAAAGGCACACTCCTTCATTGCTAAATCCTAAATGCTCTGCATAGGGATGGAGTTTACTGCCACTCTCCAGAGAGAACTCAAGATCAAATTAGAGGAAAACACAACAGAAATGGTTTTGTCTGATAATATAGCTAACCAATTTTCATGGGTGTATCCATGTTTCGTTTTCCTTTCATTCATTTTTAGCCTACCTTTGTCTTTATATTTAAATTGAGTTTTTTGGAGGTAACATATATTTGTAACTTCTTTCTTATCTAATCTTGCAATCTCTACTTTTAAATAGAGCATTTAAACCATTTAAATTTAATTTATCGTACTGCCATTTGCTTTCTATTGACCCAATTTTTATTTTTTCACTGTTCCTGCCTTCCTTTGGATTAACTGGGTAATTTTTGTGATTTCATTTTACCTCCACTATGGGCTTACTAGTTAGATCTTCTTGTTTTATTTTTTATAGCTGCACTGGGGTTTACAACATACATCTTTAACCTATCAAAATCCACCTTCAAATAGTATTAAGTCATTTCACTACAGGTTAGGAGCATTACGACGTTATGCTTCCATGCACCCTATCCTATCTTTTGTATTATAATGTTGCACATTTTATTTTTGTATTTGCTACAGCTCACAATGCATTATTGTTAATATTTTTTCCTTCAATACTGTAAAAGCGTCACCCAATTTTCTGTTGGCTTGCTTAGTTCCTGATAAGTCTGCCCTCATTCATAACTCTGTTCCCTTTCTGTAATACGCCCTTTTTCTTGAGCTACATGTAAGACTTTTCTCTTTATTGCTAGTTTTTAGAAATTTGATTGTGATTCTCCTGAATTTGTTGTTATTTTTCTATATGGGGTTTCTGAGCTTCTTGAATCTGTGATTTTACAGTTTTTGTTAACACTGGTAAATTTGGGACCATTATTTTTAAAACTATATTTTCTTAACCTCTTGTGCTGGTACTCCAGCTTCATAAATGATTGCCTGTTTTATATGCCATTGAGAATTGGTTTACCTTTTTTTTTTTTTTTTTGAGACAGAGTCTCACTCTGTGGCCCAGGCTAGAGTGCAGTGGCGCGACTTCACTTCAATCTCTGCCTCCCAGGTTCAAATGATTCTTTTGCCTCAGCTTCCTGAGTAGCTGGGACTACAGGTGCCCACAACCACACCCAGCTAATTTTTGCATTTTTAGTAGAGACAGGGTTTTGCCATGTTGGCCAGGCCGGTCTTGAACTCCTGACCTCAGGTGATCCACCCACCTCACTTCCCAAAGTGCTGGGATTACAGGCGTGAGCCACCGTGCCCAGCTGCCAAAAGGTATTTTTAAATGGAAAATTAATTAATAACAAAAAGGAAGAAAAAAAGAAAACCATAGAAATAATACAAATAGTTTACAAAGGATTTTCAAAGTAAATATTTGAAAATCTATACACAGTTGACCCTTGAACAACACAGGTTTGAAAGTGCAGGTCCACTTACATGCAGATTTTCTTCTGCCTCTGCCTTCCCTGAGACAGCAAGATCAACCCCTCCTCTTCCTCCTCCTTCTCAGCCTTCTCAATGTCAAGACAAAGACGATGAAGATCTTTATGATGCTAAACTTCTACTTAATGAATAGTAAGTGTATTTTCCCTTCCTTGGGATTTTCTTCGTAACATTTTCTTTTCTCTCACTTACTTTGTTATAAAAAATATAGTATACAATGCATAACGCATAAAAAATAGGTGTTAATTGACTGTTTATGTTATTGGCAAGGCATCCGGTCAATAGCAGGCTATTAGTAAAGCTTTAGGGGAATCAAAAGTTATATTTGAATTTCTTACTGTGTGGGAGGTATATTCCATTCTAGCCCCCAAAAAAGAAACTCAAAGGCTATAACCGGGCCATCTGCTTTTCCACCCTGTCCTGGCTGGAACTCATCCCTTTCTCGCCACTAAGAAACGGCCTTTGAGCATCCTAATAACGCTTTGGCACTTTACTTACTTAATGTCTTCATACCTAATTTTACTTCTTAAACTTTTCATATACAGAAGCTGAATGGGATTATGGCGTCTGCCACAAAGAAATATAAAAGCTTACAGCCCATATCCCATTTTCATGTGGTAGGGCACAGTCTAGTCTCAAATTTACACTGAGATTGCACCTCATCTTAATGATAACTTTCGTGCAAATATTATATTCATATACTAATCAGAGTTTTATTATCTCACAATACCTCCCTCCACATTGCCCACTGGAAATGTGATCTTATAATAACAGGCAAGATCATTGACCACATTAATATGCCATATTCATTTCTTCGTTTTCTAAATGTGTGCGATGGTACCGAATAAGAAAATAATACTGTTTTTATACCTAGAAATTAAAGCATAATTCCCAAAGAAAGGATGACCCTTAGAGAAACATAGGATTTACCTGCTCTGGAGTTGTTGGCTTGGTTTGTTTTTGTTTTTGCCTTTAAGAGTGGCGTATCATTGTCTATTGCTATTGTATCAAATTACTGCAAATTTAGAAGCTTAAAACCACATGAATGTGTAATCTCAGAACTTTGCAGGTCAGAGGTCTGCATTGGCTTGAATGATTTCGTTACTCTGGATGTCAGCCAGCCTGGGCTCTTATCTGGAGGCTCCTGGGGAGAATCCACTTCCAAGCTGCTCATTCAGGTTGTTGGCAGAATTCAGTTCCTTGCAGTTACAAGGCTGAGGTTCCATTTTTTTTTTTTTTTAATTTTTTTTTGCCTGCAGCTGTCACCTCGGAGCCTCTCCCAGCTCCTCCACGCAGCCTGCATTCCTTGTCCTATTGACCTGTCCATCTTCAGACCAGCAATGGCACACGGCTGAGTTCTTTTCATGCTTTGGATTTCTCTGACTTCCTCTTTTGCTGTATCTCTTCCACTCCAGAGAACCAGAGGAAGTTCTCTGTTTCTGATGACTCCACTGATTAAATATGACCTACCAGGAGAATCCAGGATTTTCTCCCTATGTTAAGGTCTGGGACCTTATTTATATTTGCTAAGTCCTTTTTGCCCTGTTAAGGCAACATATTTGAAGTTTCCAGGGATTAGGGCATTAACTTCTCTTGTTTTGGGGGGAATGGAGAAGGGTGTATTTTGTTCACCATAAGTGGACACATATTATTAGTCTTATTCTAAGCATGTAAATGTTTGATATAGAATAGGAAAGTTAGTGAGGCCACAGGAGAAACTGAGAATGAGGCTTGGAAGGAAGACAATTATTACACTTGGAGGTCCCAGTGATACAATGATAGAGGCAGGCGGCAGGGAAATTCTAGGTAGAAAAGGGCATGTCCCTGACAAAATCCCACCTTCAAGCGTGATACCACGGCCCAAAGTGAGAACTTACATCCCTGTTTTCCCACTTGAATGTTGCCTTTTCCAAAACCATCCATGGCCTGCCCCACCCCTCATCCTGTGGCCATAACAATCCCAGAACTCAGTCGGCAGAGAAGAGAAGTCACTGGACATCAGACACTACGGTTGGATGTCAGAGAGAAGTAGCTTGACTTGAGAGGGACGGTTTGATGGCGCAGCTTCAGAGAGGACTCTGGCCGGGGACAGCCGGACTTCAGGGGAAGGTTACCTTCCCACTCCGTCCCCTTTTCAGCTCCTCTTCCTGCTGATAGCCACTTTCATCAGCAATAAAATCCCTCATATTTACCATCTTCAATTTGTTTGTGCAACCTCATTCCTTCTGGATGCTGGACAAGTACTTGGGCCACAAATGTGGGTACAAAAGGCTCTCACACTGACCTTTTGCTTTTGCTGGTAGAAGGCAGCTGCCTCACATGAAAAGGCAGAGGGTCCACTGAGCTGTTAACACTTAAGTTGTCCATGGATGGCCAAGCTAAAAGAGCACTGGAACACTTCCTCTGGGACCTCAGGAGTCGCAGGTACCTCCCAGATGCTGCGGCAGGGCTGGTACAGAGTTGGCTCAAGTCGGCGTCCAAAAGCACTTGTCCCAGGTCCTGCACCTGCTCACCTGTGTGTTCCCTCCCATGAGGGGTGGAACACAACAGGTTCAAGTGGGTGGAGTCTGTCCCTGCTGGTGCCAGAATGGCCAGCTGACTCCAGCACTCATGTACTCCAGTTCCTGCCTGCAAAGGGGTCAGAAAACGATCCTGCTTCACTAGAGCATCTTGAATCTGTAGCTTTACAGTTTTTATTAATCTTATAAATTTGGGAGCATTATTTTTAAAACTATATTTTCTCTGCCTCTCATGCTGGTGTTCTAATTTTATAAATGATTACCTGCTTGATCTCCCACAGCTCACTGAAGATTGGTTCACTTTCTGTTTACCTTTTCATCTTTCTAGCTTCATTTTTGATAGTTTACCTTGCTATGGCTTTATGTTCACTGATCCACAGTGCCTAATGTGTTGTTAACCCTTCAATGTGTTTCTTATTTCAGATAATGTATTTCTGACATCTGAAGAGGGGGTCATTGCACACCAGTGTCACAAAGGAAGCACCAGGTTTTGATCAGGTAGCAGAAGACAAGACAGGAAATAGTCACTACCAGAGCCTTTACTGAAGTTTTGGTGGGAAAGGCAGGGCAGGGCAGGAAAAAGAGTTTTGGGTTGGTTAGTCTGAATTAATTCCAGCAGGATTGGGGCTGTAGGAGTGGTCCTAGTGGCCTGTACCTGGCCCTGGGATGATTTAGGATGGGGGAAATATTGGCTTGATGTGTGAGCGTTAGATAAGGGGATTGTTGGGACTATCAACTCAGGATTGAGTGTTTTACATATAATGGGTTTGCTCTTAGGCAATTTGTTCTTATCTTTAGGAATTAGCTAGCCCTAGGAAGGGCAGTCTTTCCTTGTGTCTGTAAGGCCCTCAAATGCTAGATCATCAAGAATACAAAAAAGTAAGAAAATACAGTTAACATAATTGGTCCTGTGATAAATAGATGCCAAATTGACAAATACAGAATTGAAGAAAACCCATAGCAGTCTGTTAAGAATGAACCTTCTCCCATTCTGTGGGTAAAAGCTATTGTTCCTCACCATCCTTCCAAAGGAGTGGGCCCTTAACTCAATGTCAGAAAGAACACTTGCTAGACATGAAGCAGTCTTTGTTTATACATGCCCAACCAGGTAGATTTGGGGCCTTCTATTATATTGTACCTGAATCATCAAACCTCGAATATTGTGGGCTTGATATAATTTGCAACTTAGAACTATCTATTTTGTACCTACTAAGTGATATGAACTATGCTAGTTCCTTTCATTGGCTTGATCTCTTTTTACATATCCCATCTAGTCTCATTATTTTGCTGGTATGTATGTTGGTCCTGCCTACTGGTTCCCAGACCACAACCTGATAGCAAAACAACAGATTATTTTCAACTTATCCTGAGTTACACAACAATGACCATATGACATCATATTATTACAATTGGTTATTGGGAAATACAACATCCGAAAGAACATTCGGTCCTTTTTAAGCAGTTTTTGTCTACTACATGTTCTCAAGTAGGTGTGGGGTTTACCTCTGTATTATAGCCGAATTGTTCAAATTAATGCAAGTAAAAAAGGAGGAGAGGATATATCAGCTTTGGCTATTGATGATTTCTTTCATTTTACACAAAACACAAATGAAAGATATTAATGGTGGATAAACATAAATAAACAAAAAGAAAGAAAGAGGATGTTTCCTCTAGTTGATTATTAGGTATGAGCTACTCTAAATAATCAAAAGTTAATGGCTTTTACATCTGACACTGCCTTCTTTTGTCACTACACACAATTTTCCATGGATGTGAAGAATTGTATCCTAAGCTTATTTAAAGACCAAACATTCAGTGCAGCATCCTCATCTAGATGCCTATGTGTAAAGATTATTTATAAAATACACTCTAGGTGTCTAAGCAAACACCATTCATTTTTTAAAAGAGCTGATTGTAATTTGAGGAATCAGGGTGATAACCAAAAGCAATACCATTTCTGGCTTCTGAAACTATAAAATTAGCTAGGTAATGACATTCTTCTCAGCTGATTAATTTTTTTTTTTCTAGCTGGGACATCTGCTGTCATTTGAAAACTGTCCAGTGTGAATATCTGAAGCAGATGGGAACAGCATGGAAGATGTCAGATTTGCTTGTGGTGTAAGTAATATTCGCTTTTTCTGGACAAGGTTTTCTGCAGAAAAGGGGTTGCTATTTACTTTCCATTTTAGTCTTAGGCAGTGGTCAGTAATGACAGGTAAGAGTAGATGTGGCATCTGGGAAGAGGTGCTGACTTCCTAGAAGTAAGGTCCTCTAGGCTGCTGCTTAATGCTGCTTTTATGCTCACATGTTGTGTGATTAAACACTTGGTGAGGCCCTGGGGCTGCCAGCTGGACATGATTTGACACCCTTATTAATCTTGAGAAATGTTCTCACTTTCATCCAATTAGAAAAGTTCTGGAAAAGCCCCCGTGCCATGCGGCTGTGTGGCTTCCAGTAGATAATGCCAGTTGGCAGTTATCTTTTCATTAACTGGCCTGAGTGTTTCAGGATAGCTCCTGTTTTCATTAGCTGTTCTGAATATTTCGGGATAGCTCTTGTTTGTTGTAATTTTACGGGTAGAAGCTGTCAGTGGAAAGTGGATGTTGCCTATCGCAGGCACCTGAGAAATGCTGGAAATCTTGGAGAATTTCCAGAATCCCTAGAGCCAAAATATGGCATTTCTCCTTTTGATTGGTTTCTCTTTGAGGCCTGGCCATGAGCCTCCATTCCTGGCATCTTGCTTACTGTGCTCTATGGCAAGGGAACAAAAGAGCATGGAGTTCTGAAGCTGGAAAATTCAGTCTTTCGAGAAGAAAATTTCAGTGGAGTGCTTATGGGGATCTGGACCTTTTTCTAGGTCCCGATGCATTAATGACTAAAAGAGTGTCTGTCCTTTAAGATCTCACAGCCCAGGGAAGCATCAGATATGTGAACAGATTATTAAATGCAGCAAGTTTTTTTTTTTTTTTTTT